>NW_027461863.1:62500-384492 GCF_050947455.1 Rhinoderma darwinii
CAAGAATAGACTGTCGAGTTTCACATGAAAACTCTCTTTTTCTAGCCATTTTGAGAGTTTAATCGAACCCACAAATGTAATGCTCCAAATTCTCAACTAGCTCAAAGGAAGGTCAGTTTTATGGCTCCTCTAAACAGCAAAACTGTTTACAGCGGTGCTAACATAATTGCACAAGGGTTTTCAAGTGTTTTCTAATCATCCATTAGCCTTCTAACACAGTTAGCAAACACAATGTACCATTAGAACACTGGAGTGATGGTCGCTGGAAATGGGCCTCTATACACCTATGTAGATATTGCATTAAAACCAGACGTTTACAGCTAGAATAGTCATTTACCACATTAACAATGGATAGAGTGTATTTCTGATTAATTGAATGTTATCTTCATTGGAAAAAACTGCTTTTCTTTCAAAAATAAGGAAATTTCTAAGTGACCCTAAACTTTTGAACGGTAGTGTATATGGTCTGCAGAATGCCTGTGTAGGACTGATATCTGTCACTATATGGTGGGAATATTGGTCTTTGTTTTACTACACACGTTTTTAGTACACAATTAAGAGTGTTCACATTATTTCTATATATTTGAAGTGTAGACCCCCAAGAATTATTTCCTTTGGTGGGTCCAAGGTCCTCAGTCAGACACTGAGTGTACACATCCTTGCATTAAGATATTGTATTACTGTCTGTAGCCTTAGAGGAGAATTTATTAACTTTGCTAAGCCGCTTATCTGGCAAAGAAAAGTCGCAATTTGCAGGAACGTTTTTGGTCAGTTTACGCTGCCTTTGGCACTTTTTTGAAAAGTGTGTGGCGCTTTGCTTTTGTATGCTCTGGGACGCCTCTAGTTTCTTCTGAACCTGGGCCCAGACTGTGGACAGTTCCCGATGAACGAGATCTACCTCGGGATTGTTGGAACCACCAGGTGAAACAGAGGAGAACCGTGGATTAAACCCAAAATTACAGAAAAATGGGGAGACCCCTGATGAGTGACTGACCCGGTTATTAAGGGAAAATTTGGCGAGGGAAATGAAGGAGACCCAATCATATTGACAGTCAGAGATAAAACACATTAAATATTGTTCTAGAGACTGATTAGTCCTCCAGAACGGACCCCTAAATAAATATAGACCCAAGACTAGACCCCTAAATAAATACAGACCCCAGACCAGTTCCCTAAATAAATACAGACCACAGACCAGACCCCTAAATAAATACAGACCCAAGACTAGACCCCTAAATAAATACAGACCCAAGACTAGACCC
Source organism: Rhinoderma darwinii (assembly GCF_050947455.1). NCBI lineage: Eukaryota > Metazoa > Chordata > Amphibia > Anura > Rhinodermatidae > Rhinoderma > Rhinoderma darwinii. The sequence continues at coordinate 63,763 of NW_027461863.1, forward strand.
CTAAATAAATACAGACCCCAGACCGGACCCCTAAATAAATACAGACCCCCAGACCAGTTCCCTAAATAAATACAGACCACAGACCAGACCCCTAAATAAATACAGACCCAAGACTGGACCCCTAAAAAAATACAGACCCCAGACCAGACCCCTAAATAATTATAGACCCCAGCCTATATCCCTAAATAAATGCAGACCTCAGACCGGACCCCTAAATAAATACAGACCCCAGACTAGACCCCTAAATCAATGGAGACCCCAGACCAGATCCCTAAATAAATAACAGACCCAGACCAGACCCCTAAATAAATGCAGACCCCAGACCAGACCCCTAAATAAATACAGACCCCAGACCAGACCTCTAAATAAATACAGACCCCAGACCAGACCCCTAAATAAATACAGACCCCAGACCAGACCCCTAAATAAATGCAGACCCCAGACTAGATCCCTAAATAAATACAGACCCCAGACCAGACCTCTAAATAAATACAGACCACAGACCAGACCCCTAAATAAATACAGACCCCAGACCAGACCTCTAAATAAATACAGACCCCAGACCAGACCCCTAAATAAATACAGACCCCAGACCAGACCCCTAAATAAATGCAGACCCCAGACCAGACCCCTAAATAAATACAGGCCCCAGACCGGACCCCTAAATAATTACAGACCCCTAAAACAATCCGATAGAATACCAACAGACAGAATTCAATAAAAAATAGTGCTCAAAGAGGTAATAGGTAATAAACTGTAAAGCATCGTTGCTGACTATATTACATGCACTATATTGAATCCTGAGTGAAAACCAAGATATACTTGGTGCATCGATCAACAATTTACATGAGATTAAACCAAGAAAATATGATCGACTTCAGCACACGATATTTGAAAAAATATACAAATTTTTATTAAATTACATACATGAGACAATTAAAAAGTAGAACAGGGGATGAGTCACACAACAAAAGACGTCAAAATCAGTGAAAAACCGGGTAAGAGTATAATGTCACTGTGTACATGTTACGTTATAACAGCAGAAGTGAAACATGCATATGATAAGATCGAGAAGTGATATTCAATTGAAATCAGGGCTGATTAGGGCCAAGTATGTCCAAAGATGACAAAAATATAGTCGTAATAAAATATAGTACTGGTAATGGAAGCGATATCTATGTAAGAGCAAAAAGTAAGTACGAATCGCAGATGTACAGCAGTACCATATCTCAGATAGATTGAAGTCAGTGGATGATCAAGAATAATAAGCAATCAGGGCCGATTGGGGCCAAGTATGTCCAAAGACGACAAGAAATATAGTCGTAAGAAAATATAGTACTGGTAATGGAAGCGATATCTATGTAAGAGCAAAAAGTAAGTACGAATCGCAGATGTACAGCAGTACCATATCTCAGATAGATTGAAGTCAGTGGATGATCAAGAATAATAAGCAATCAGGGCCGATTGGGGCCAAGTATGTCCAAAGACGACAAGAAATATAGTCGTAAGAAAATATAGTACTGGTAACCCTAAAACAATGCAGACCACAGACCAGACCACTAAATAATTACAGACCCCAGACCAGACCCCTAAATGAATTCAGACTACAGACCGGACCCCTAATAAAATACAGACCCCAGAGTGGACCCCTAAATAAATACAGACCCCGAGCTAGACCCCTAAATAAATGCAGACCCCAGACTGGACCCCTAAATAAATACAGACCCCAGACCAGACCCCTAAATGAATTCAGACTACAGACCGGACCCCTAATAAAATACAGACCCCAGAGTGGACCCCTAAATAAATACAGACCCCGAGCTAGACCCCTAAATAAATGCAGACCCCAGACTGGACCCCTAAATAAATACAGACCCCAGACCAGACCCCTAAATGAATTCAGACTACAGACCGGACCCCTAATAAAATACAGACCCCAGAGTGGACCCCTAAATAAATACAGACCCCAGACTAGACCCCAAAATAAATGCAGACCCCAGACTGGACCCCTAAATAAATACAGACCCCAGACCAGACCCTTAAATCAATGCAGACCACAGACCAGACCCCTAAATAATTACAGACCCCTAAAACAATGCAGACCACAGACCAGACCACTAAATAATTACAGACCCCAGAAGAGACCCCTAAATGAATTCAGACTACAGACCGGACCCCTAAATCACACAGACATCAGACTGGACCCCTAAAAAAATACAGACCACAGACTGGACCCCTAAATAAATACAGACCCCAGACTAGACCCCTAAAAGAATACAGACCCCAGACTAGACCCCTAAAAGAATACAGACCCCAGACTAGACCCCTAAAAGAATACAGACCCCAGACCAGACCCCTAAATAAATACAGACCCCAGACCAGACACCTAAATAGATTCAGACCCCAGACCGGACCGCTAAATAAATACAAACCCCAGACTAGACCCCTAAATGAATACAGACTCCAAACCAGACCCCTAAATAAATAGACCCCAGAGCAGAGCACTAAATCAATGGAGACCACAGACCAGACCCCTAAATAATTACAGACCCCAGACCCGACCCCTAAATATTTACAAACCCCAGACCAGACACCTAAATAAATTCAGACCCCAGACCGGACCCCTAAATAAATACACACCCCAGACTGGACCCCTAAATAAATACAGACCCCAGACTAGACCCCTAAATAAATACAGACCCCAGACCAGACCCCTAAATAAATACAGACCCTAGACCAGACCCCTAAATGAATACAGACCCCAGACCAGACCCCTAAATAAATACAGACCCCAGAGCAGACCCCTAAATCAATGCAGACCACAGACCAGACCCCTAAATAAATACAAACCTCCAGACCAGACCCCTAAATAAATACAGACCCCAGACTAGACCCCTAAATGAATACAGACCCCAAACCAGACCCCTAAATAAATAGACCCCAGAGCAGAGCCCTAAATCAATGCAGACCACAGACCAGACCCCTAAATAAATACAGACCCCAGACCAGACCCCTAAATCAATGAAGACCACAGACCAGTCCCCTAAATAAATACAGACCCCAGACCAGAACCCTAAATCAATGAAGACCACAGACCAGTCCCCTAAATAAATACAGACCCCAGACCAGATCCCTAAATAAATACAGACCCCAGACCAAAGTCCTAAATAAATGCAGACCCCAGACCAGACCCCTAAATCAATGCAGACCAGAGACTCATAATAAATACAGACCCCAGACCAGACCCCTAAATTAATGCAGACCCGAGACCGGACCCCTAAATAATTACAGACCCCAGACCAGACCCCTAAATAATTACAGACCCGACCCCTAAATAAATACAGACCCCAGACCAGACCCCTAAATTAATGCAGACCCCAGACCGGACCCCTAAATAAATACAGACCCCAGACCAGACCCCTAAATAAATACAGACCTCAGACCAAACCCCTAAATCAATGCAGACCACAGACCAGATCCCTAAATAAATGCAGAGCCCAGACTAGACCCCTAAATAATTACAGACCCCAGACCAGACCCCTAAATAATTACAGACCCCAGACCCGACCCCTAAATAAATACAGACCCCAGACCAGACCCCTAAATAAATGCAGACCCCAGACTAGACCCCTAAATAAATACAGACCCCAGACCAGACCCATAAATAAATGCAGACCCCAGACCAGACCCTTAAATACAGACCCCAGACCAGACCCCTAAATAAATACAGACCCCAGCCTGGACCCCTAAATAAATGCACACCCCAGACCAGAACCCTAAATAAATGCAGACCACAGACCAGACAACTAAATAATTACAGACCCCAGACCAGACCCCTAAATGAATTCAGACTACAGACCGGACCCCTAAATAAATACAGACCCCAGACCGGACACCTAAATACAGACCCAAGACTAGACCCCTAAATAAATACAGACCCCAGACCAGAACCCTAAATAAATACAGACCCCAGACCTGACACCTAAATAAATGCAGACCCCAGACCAGACCCCTAAATCAATGGAGACCACAGACCAGACCCCTAAATAAATACAGACCCAAGACTAGATCCCTAAATGAATACACACCCCAAACCAGACCCCTAAATAAATAGACCCCAGAGCAGAGCCCTAAATCAATGCAGACCACAGACCAGACCCCTACATAAATACAGACTCCAAACCAGACCCCAAAATAATTACAGACCCCAAACCAGACCCCTAAATAAATACAGACCACAAACCAGACCCCTAAATCAATGCAGACCACAGACCAGACCCCTAAATGAATACAGACCCCAGACCAGACCTCTAAATCAATGCAGACCACAGACCAGACCCCTTAATAAATACAGACCCCAGACCAGACCCGTAAATAAATACAGACCCCAGACCAGACCCCTAAATAATTACAGACCCCAGACCAGACCCCTAAATAATTACGGACCCCAGACCCGACCCCTATATAAATACAGACCCCAGACCAGACCCCTAAATAAATACAGACCCCAGACCACTTCCCTAAATAAATACAGACCACAGACCAGACCCCTAAATAAATGCAGACCTCAGACCGGACCCCTAAATAAATACAGACCCCAGACCAGACCCCTAAATAAATAACAGACCCCAGACTAGACCCCTAAATCAATGGAGACCACAGACCAGTCCCCTAAATAAATACAGACCCAGACCAGACCCCTAAATAAATGCAGACCTCAGACCGGACCCCTAAATAAATACAGACCCCAGACCAGACCCCTAAATAAATAACAGACCCCAGACTAGACCCCTAAATCAATGGAGACCACAGACCAGTCCCCTAAATAAATACAGACCCAGACCAGACCCCTAAATAAATACAGACCCCAGACCAGACCCCTAAATAAATACAGACCCTAGACTAGACCCTTAAATCAATGCAGACCACAGACCAGACCCCTAAATAATTACAGACCCCTAAAACAATGCAGACCACAGACCAGACCACTAAATAATTACAGACCCCAGACCAGACCCCTAAATGAATTCAGACTACAGACCGGACCCCTAAATCATACAGACCCCAGACTGGACCCCTAAATAAATACAGACCTTAGACTAGAGCCGTAAATAAATGCAGACCCCAGACCGGACCCCTAAAATAAATACAGACCCCAGACTAGACCCCTTAATAAATACAGACCCCAGACCAGACCCCTAAATGAATACAGACCCCAAACCAGACCCCTAAATAAATACAGACCCCAGAGCAGACCCCTAAATAAATACAGACCCCAGACCAGACTCCTAAATAAATAGACCCCAGAGCAGAGCCCTAAATCAATGCAGACCACAGACCAGATCCCTAAATCAAATACAGACCCCAGACCAGACCCATAAATAATTACAGACCCAAAATTAGACCCATAAATATTTACAGACCCCAGACAGAACACCTAAATAAATTCAGACCCCAGACTGGACCCCTAAATAAATAGACCCCAGAGCAGAGCCCTAAATCAATGCAGACCCCAGACCAGACCCCTAAATAAATACAGACCCCAGACTAGGCCCCTAAATTAATGCAGACACCGGACCAGACCCCTAAATCAATGCAGACCACAGACCAGATCCCTAAATAAATGCCGACCCCAGACCGGACCACTAAATAAATACAGACCCTAGACTAGACCCCTAAATGAATACAGACCCCAGACCAGACCCCTAAATAAATACAGACCCCAGACCAGACCCCTAAATAAATACAGACCCCAGAACGGACCCCTAAATAAATACAGACCCCAGACTAGATGCCTTAATAAATACAGACGCCAGACCAGACACCTAAGTTAATGCAGACCCCAGACCGGACCCCTAAATAAATACAGACCCCAGACCGGACACCTAAATACAGACCCAAGACTAGACCCCTAAATAAATACAGACCCCAGACCAGACCGCTAAATAAATGCAGACCATAGACCAGACCGCTAAATAAATACAGACCCAAGACTAGACCCCTAAATGAATTCAGACCCCAGACCAGACCCCTAAATAAATACAGACCCCAGACTAGAATCCTCAATAAATGCAGACCCCAGACCAGACCCCTAAATAAATACAGACACAAGACTAGACCCCTAAATAAATACAGACCCCAGACTATACCCCTAAATAAATGCAGACCACTGACCGGACCCCTAAAAAAATAAAGACCCCAGAGTAGACCCCTTAATAAATACAGACCCCCGACCAGACCCCCAAATTAATGCAAACCACAGACTAGACCCCTAAATAAATTCAGACCCCAGACCAGACCCCTAAATAAATTCAGACCCCAGACCAGACCCCTAAATAAATACAGACCCCAGACTAGGCCCCTAAATAAACACAGACCACAGACAAGACCCCTAAATAAATACAGACCCCACACCAGACCCCTAAATAAATACAGACCCCAGACCAGACCCCTGAATAAATACAGACACCAGACCAGGCCCCACAATAAATACAGACCCCATACCAGACCCCTAAATCAATGGAGACCACATACCAGTCTCCTAAATAAATACAGACCCCAGACCAGACCCCTAAATAAATGCAGACCCCAGACCAGACCCCTAAATAAATACAGACCCCAGACCTCTAAATAAATACAGACCCCAGACTAGACCCCTAAATGAATACAGACCCCAGACCAGACCCCTAAATAAATACAGACCCCAGACCTCTAAATAAATACAGACCCCAGACTAGACCCCTAAATGAATACAGACCCCAGACCAGACCCCTAAATAAATACAGACCCCAGACTAGACCCCTAAATAAATACAGACCCCATACGGAACCCCTAAATAAATACAGACTACAGACTAGACCCCTAAATAAATACAGACCTCAGACCAGACCCCTAAATAAATACAGACCCCTAAATATAAACCCAGATTCTATATTGTGGATGAAAAGGGTTTTGCCAATAACCTGAGCAAATAACCGTTGTTTATCTCTACTGTAGGAGTGGCATGTATTGCTACTGTGTTCTGCAGGCCCCTGACCAGGCCATAAGAAACCCTGGTTGGGAAACACAGCTCTGGACACTAGACTGGCACTCATGATGCCCACATCAGACATGGCAGAGCAGGTTACTGCCAGGCAGGTGCCACCTGAGGATTCCATGACCTCTGACATCACGTGACCTGCACACGACCAACTGCCGTTTACTTTCAACTGTCGACGGCAGCGATCGGACTGAAGTCTACAGGTAGGAAGATATTGGTGAAAATGGCGTCCAATGGACATGGAGAAGACGGTGAGAAGATAGAAGAGGAGAAGAGGAAGAGGGAGGAGGACAGCGTCACCGGATTCAAGAAGAAGAGGAGAGGAGCCAAGGACAGAGGATTGGAGGATGAGGAGCCAAGACCTGGGAGCAGCCAAGACCCTGGAACATCCAGCCCCTATGCCAGGCTTACCATCAGCCGCTTCACCATCCACCAGGTCCTGGGTAGGGGCAGCTTTGGCAAAGTGAGTATAATATCGAAATATTTCATTTTATAGGGTGGTAAACCTAAAGTTGACCTTTTATCTCCATCAATTGTTCTCTGTTGTCACCATGCTATGCTGGATGGATGATGGGTGTAGTGATCTCCTATGGGATGCCTAATAGGACATCCAGAAGTATTCCTGCCCCCATAACCACTACTTTAGTTTTTCATTTTAGTATTTTTCTGTCGACATATGAGAGATTTTGATTTTTGGGGGCACGAGTTGTCGTTTTTAATGGCTCCATTCAATGTACCATATCATTTACTGGGAACATTGTAAAAGTCTGTTTTTTTTTAGGTGAAATAGCAAAAAAAAACAAAACAGCAATCCCTCCATTGGTTTAATAATTTGGCTTTTATGGAGTTAACTAAGTGGTAAAAATGACATGTTACCTTTATTCTGCGGGTCAGTACAATAACGGGATACCAAAATTATATTGGTTTATTTTTTATACTTTTTATCCAATAAAAACATTTTGTAAAAACATTAATTTGTTGTGTCTCCATATTCTGAAACTCCGAATTTTTTTTATTTTTCTGTTGATGGGGCGGTGTGAGGACTTGTTTTTTGTGGGGCGAGCTGTACTGTTTATTGGTACTATTTTGGGTTACATAAAACTTTTACTCACTTTTTAACTTTTTATTCCATTTTTCGAGGAGCTAAACAAAACGAAATAGAAAAAAGTTTATTTATTTATTTTGACTGCAATATTTATGTATCGCTTGAATTGTTCTTTTAGCCTCCTCCTATTAAGCTTAGTAGGAGGACCAAGTTGGCAGACCTTGGGGTCTTCATTAGGCCCCCTGGCTGCCATGACAACTATCTACACACTGTGATCGCGTTACGGGTAGGGGTGATGGGGTGACAGCGGGAGCTTACCTCTATTTAACTGTTTAGATGCCACGGTCGCTATTATAGCGTATGATCCTGCTCCATACTACCCCCACCAACTAAGATAATTATGTCAAATGTGGGTAAGGCGTGAAGACCTCTCCATACAGGACCCAACAGCAGACACTGCATTATGCTGGGAGCTCAGCTTTGTTCTGCTGTAGAGTCCTGGGCACTACCCGACTGACCCACCTCTCTGTCCACCCCTGTTCCTTCTTCTTCTCATGAGGAATCTCCATTTGTTTTCCTCAGGTGGTCCTGGCATCAGTCCCCGGCCGAAACACCTACATGGCCGTAAAAATGATCACCAAACGGGACAATACGGACGAAATTATGAGAGAGCGGCGGATACTCCTAGCGGCCAGACACTGCCCGTTCCTATGCCACCTCTATGCCGCACATCAATCTGAGGAGCGGGCATTTTTTATCACGGAGTATCTGTCCGGTGGCAGCCTGGAGGCTTTGATCAGGATGTGCGGCTGCTTGAACATCGGCAACGTAAGGCGAGTAAATAATCAGGAGACTGAGGGGGGTGGAAAGAAGAAAAGGTGAGGGGGGAGGTCAGATGAAGGATAATACAGAGAATGCAGAATACAGGCTGCCATTATCAGCGCCTCCTCTCTGCTAGAGACCGCACACACTCCATCATAACATGATATTAGGGAATTGATAGAGGAAGATTTCATGACATTGAGACTCCGCTCTGTTCTCCCCATCAGATTCTACACAGCAGAGATGATATGTGGCCTCCAGTTCCTCCATGGACACAACATCGTCCACCGGTAAGCAGAACTTCCCCCTTCTTTCATTCTCCTTTACATGCTGGAAACACTGCACCCAGCTTTCCTACACTCCTGAATGGCTATTCTGCTTGGTGGTGCAATGACCCATCCCCCGTCTCCTGGATCACTGGGCGGATTTGTCATTCTCTCGTCTTATTTCTTTGCAGAGATCTAAAGCCGGAGAATATAATGTTGGATGCAGATGGCCACGTCCGTATCATCGACCTGGGATTGGCCCAAGATGGCGTCACCGCCTCCAATAAGATCCGTGGAGTGACGGGAACGTTGCATTACATGGCCCCCGAGGTGCTTCTTAGAAAAAAATACGGCACCGCAGTTGACTGGTGGAGCCTGGGGATTGTGGTGTCCAGGATGGCAGCAGGACGCTCCCCATTTTACAACGGCCCCGTCAGGCAAATGGCTATCAAAGCCATCACCACCGCGAAGCCTAAATTTCCAACTTGGCTTAATCCTGACGTGAAACATCTGACCAAGAGACTGGTCCGTAAAAATTCTAAGAGGCGCCTCGGTGTGTGCGGGAACATCAGAGAGCATCCATTCTTCTCCACCATCGGCTGGGAGGAACTGCAGGAGAGGAGGGCACAGCCACCATTTACACCATTTGTGCCCGTTCTGGAGAACCAACATCTGAAGTGGCCAGAGAATAACAAAGCCCTTCACCCCTTGGCCGGGTTCAGCTTCATGTCACCAAGCTGGACCCGATAAGATCTCAGGACAAGGGCCCAGAACTTCATGCCTCCTGACCCGCGCCTCAAGTCTCTGCTGCTGTATGTCACCTCGGCTGCCCAGACCATCATCTCTCTCCTTACCATCTTCATGCCACACCTCTGCCATCTTGCTGCTGCACCAGAGCCTTGACTTGCCATCCTCCAATCCCGGGCAGGCATCTGACATCACTCCAGCCTGAAGATCCTCTACACCCCCCAGGAGCGGCCTGTGCTTAGTTTCCATCTGGGGAGATCAGGAATAATAGCCGCATGTTGTAGTCCTGGGGCCGGAGCGGCCATTATACCTGATCTCACCTCAGCACAGGCCAGGTAAGTAATGCACCCACATCACCCACATCACCCACATCACTCACATCACCCACATCACCCCACTATATAATAAGTATAGACACCACACTACATGATAAGTATAGCCACCCGCATATAGACGCATAGTACATTTAGATTAGACTTTAGCCTTTGATCCTGGGATTATTCTGATCGCCATATTTGGGGTCAGGAAGGAATTTTCCCCCCTTAATATGAGGACAATTGGCTCATTCCTCAAAGGGGGTTTTCGCCTTCCTCTGGATCACCACGGCCTTAAATAGGTTTAGGATGATAGAGTAATAAGTAGTAACACACATAAGTAACATAATATAAATATAGAAAATAATTAAAAATAAATCTTAATTTAATACAATTTATAGTTTACACATAAATAAATACAGTAGTTCATTAAAACTAATAATAAAAAAAAATGAGTAATTTTCCCCTAGTCTTTCCCCATATTACACATGTTACACTTCAGCCTCTGATCCTGGGATTTATGCCGATCGCCATATTTGGGGTCAGGAAGGAATTTTCCCCCCTAATATGAGGACAATTGGCTCATTCCTCACAGGGGGTTTTCGCCTTCCTCTGGATCAACACGGCCTTTAGATAGGTTTAGTATAATAGATAAATAGATGACACATACATATACACAGTATATAATAATAGTAGTCTTAATACTTCTAGAATAATCTCCTAATAATAAAATATAACCTTCCCTTATCTGTAAATAAAACTTTCCTTTTATCCCCTACATCTTTGTGCTTGTCTTTATTCCCATTGGACTTCTGTGTAGTAAATGTTGTCCGAGCTCTGAGACCCCCACCAATCACTAGAACGAAGCAGCTGAAGGTCTCGTGTGAGCGCTCAGCCGCTTCCTGTCTGTTCAGCTTTTTCCGGAAAAATGTATCGGCTCATAGACTTTCTATTGAGTCCGTTCACCGATACATTTATTTCTGGAAAAAGCCGAACAAACACGAAGCGGCTGAGCGCTCACACGGGGGCTTCAGCTGCTTCATTCTAGTGATTGGTGGGGGTCTCAGTGCTCGGACCCCCACCAATCCAATCTTCTGACGTGTCACTATGTCACTATGACATGTCAGAAGTTTGTCAAACGTTTAGCTACACTTTAAAGGTATATGTCAGATTTAAAGCCCAAATGTGGTGTGAACAGAGCCTTACAGGGGTTGTCAGGTTTTTACAATACCGTTTTGCTAGAGGGGTCCAGTAATCTGTGGGGGAACTTGCTGCAAGAGTTTAATTTCCCTACAGCATCTCTAAAGGGGAAGTAAAGTATTACACAGTTCTATAATCACCGGGCTGGGCATGTAATACATGGATGTGATGGTCCTCCTGAGCAGGAGATGATGTTTGTTGCCCCTCTCCATTCTGGATAATTAATCAGGGTCCTGAACGGGGGAACCCACACTATTACCCCAAAATTCCCTAATAGGGCATTTGAAAATGGGTTTTCCAAACCAGAAAACAGCTTTAATGGTTATATAATGATAAGTGAGAGTTTGTTACAATGTATCAGTGCAGGAGAGAGCTGAAGTACAGGCTATTTAGATTGTGGAGGATTATCTAAAAGGGATACACTGAATGGGGCACAGTGGAGGATGGAGGATCGGCTACAATGCTGCCCCCTACAGTCAGGGCCCTCACCTCATGGATGCTCCTGTTACCAGATCCTTCACACCAGAGATCAACATTCATGAAGAAGAAAAATCCCCTGCAGAGACGTCCACACCGAGAGATCCAATAGGACTGGTCTATACAAGGAGTCGTCATATCCGGGGGCATATTTACAGCCATGCCCCCGTATAATAAATACTTTATTCCTGTATACATGAGAAGTTCTACAACTTTATAATATCATTTATGTTTCAATTACTCACCATTTTCAAGATCTGTTTGGTGTCAGTGAATGAGGACACTCTTGCTTACATTCAGATGCAGTGAACCTGTACATCGCTAGTCCTGCTCTCAGCTAAGAAACATAAAGTAGATTAGGAAGTTGTAGAACTTTTCATTTATACAGCGATTAAGCTTTAGTTACATAAAATCGGAAAACACACAGGAAGAGGATTCATTATCGGTAGTACTACAGTGATCTGGTGCCCGCAGGTATCTAATGGTAAATACGGCCCTGGTCAGTGGCGTAACTTCCGCCGTAGCAGCAGTAGTGGCTGCTACGGGGCCCGTGGCATGAGGGGGCCCGTGTCGCCCGCCGGCACGGGCCCCCCACCATGGCCGGAGGCTCCGCTAGCAGCCGCTATGGCTGCTACAGCGAGACGCCACTGAACAGTACGGCAGAGCAGGGAGGTATCTCCCCGCTCTGCCATTAAACAAAAGACATGTATCCCCTAGCCACAGGATATCCACAGGATAGAAGAGGCTGGACGCAGCCGCAGGGTGAAGGGAAGCCGACATGACCGTCCTGGTAGGGAAAGGGTTAATTAGGTGAGGGAGAGTTGGAAGGAGCTGAAGGAGGGACGGAGAGGAGTTAAGGGGGACAGGGGGCCGTTACTGTGCTTCCCGCTGTTTCTCGGCATTGAGCCGGAAGCAGCGGGAGGGGTAACATAGAAGCAAGTAAGCTCCCCGTTGCCCGTGCTTTTAGTGATGGCAGAAGCCCTCATGTTAGAGCGGCTGCGTGCCGCTGCTGTGCACCACGGTCCCGGATGGCTAGAGGAGACCGTGGCTGCAATAACGAGGATCCCGGACGCCGTTTCGCCACGTCGGGCACGGCGTTCGGGGTCTGTTGAAAAGGACAGGCTCCCCTCCCCCGGCCCCCTTACGAGCATGGCTATGGCGGCGGGGGGGGAGTCGGCAACAACCGCTCCTGCGCTGGGCAGGCAGAGAGCGGTGCCAGGGGTGACGGCGACGCAGGCTGGGTCGACCCGTCCCTCTCGGCGGTCCCGACCTCCAGAGCGCCTCAGTCCGGAGGTAGTCCCGCGGACACGGCGTCGCAGAGGGAGCCCGATCCCGGACGCTGCAGGCCAGGCAGCTGGGAGGACCGCCCCTTCCCAGGCCCTGCGTCCTGGCAGGAATCCCAGGCCGCGACGGGGTCCGGCGGTAAGCAGGGAGTCGCAGGCTGGGCTCCCTGTCACCCCTCCCCCATCAGATGGAAGATTTGGAGGACAAGGTACGGCCGCCCCGCATGGTGATGTTCCGGCCAGGGGGCAGGCTTCGTCAGGATCGTCTAGACGGACGCCTAGATCTGCAGCGACGTCGAGGCAACAGGTCCGGTCGGAAGTCTGGGTCCCGGCGGTCGGGCGGCAGGTTGCCGGCCCATCGGTCAGCGCGTCCTCATCCCCGTTCCGAAGATGTCGTTGGGAGGGACAGTCGTCGGCGAGAGAAGAACTGGAGGAAGGTGAACTGGACGTGTATCGTCGAGGTCAGGATGGTCCGGCTGACGGGAACACAGCGCCTGTGCAGCCCGGTGAGTGTATAACTCCATCATTGTCTTATCCAGCGATTTTTATGTCGGGTGTCGGCGGGGGGGCTGCTAGCATTGCATCGGGGGCCGGTAGTGGCGCGGGCGGACGCGACGGAGCGGGTTTGGCAGACTTAGTGGGTTGCTTACGGGAGCTGGTGGGGCGCCTGGATAGGGCCGCGGCGCCGGTAGTAACGGAAGTGTCTCCTGCGGTAGTTTGGGAAGGCCCCAGGGACGTGGGATCGTTACAGGCGCATCCTGTGGTGGCGGTTAGAGAGGCGGTCGCGGTGTCGGTACAGACCGAGGCACAGAAGGACGGCGATCGAGTGCGTATGGACGATCGTGCTCGGGGGGAGGTGTATGTTTGTTTTGAGGGTCCGTTGGGGGCGCATTTAAAGCAGGAGGTGCGTGATCGGATCTGGAAAGACGAATATGTTGAAATTTTTTCTCTCTTGCCGCTGGCTAAATTTAATTTGGATAAGAGCAAGCGGGATGAGAGTAAAAAGGACGAGGAGGAACGGCAGCGGTATAGGCTTATCCCGCAGACGTTCGTTAATTGGTCGCAGGCGTTCGCCATATTGGCGAGTGTGATAGGGGAAAAGGCGCCGGAAAATTGTTCGGCGTTGTTTTGTTATTTTGATGCCATTGGGGAGGCTCATAGGGCGTATGGGGGTCAGGCGTGGCTGCGATATGATGAGCAATTCCGTCAGCGGAAGGCGGTTCGGCCGGCGATTCGGTGGGACCAGAAGGATATTGCTCTCTGGTTACGGGTTACGGCTCCGGTTAGGCAGCCCTTTCTCGGGAGCGGTGGCCAGGGAGGCCAGTCTAGTCAGAGTGGACAAAGCGGCGGGGGAAAGGCGGGGTTTTGCTGGCAATTCAATGAAGGTCAGTGCAAGTTCGGGGCCACGTGCAAGTTCAAGCACGTGTGCTCCGAGTGTAATGGTGCATCACACGGGGCGGCAAAATGTCTGCGAAAAAAGAGGTCAGGGAACCAGCACGGGGCTGGTCAAGGGGGTGTCGCCGGTGAGGGTGGAAAGGATGGCCCCTTATCTAAGTGAGTATCCGGATAGGGCGGCAGCTAAGTTGCTTTATGAAGGGTTTCGTGTTGGTTTTGTTATTCCTCCGCCTCCTTATGAGGTTCCGGTTACGCGAAGGAATTTAAAATCGGCTTACTTGCATGCGGAAGTCGTGTCGGAAAAGTTGTTAAAAGAAGTTTCGTTGGGGCGCATGTCGGGGCCATTTGTTGAGTCACCGGTAAAAGATTTAGTTGTGTCCCCTTTGGGTATTGTCCCTAAACGCGAGTCCGGAAAGTTTCGTTTGATTCAACATTTATCGTATCCCAAAGGTTCGTCGGTAAATGACGGGATTGATCACGAGTTGTGTTCCGTAGTTTATACCTCATTCGATAAGGCGGTGGGGTTAGTGCGGGCTGCGGGTCCGGGGGCGCTGCTAGCAAAAACCGACATCGAGGCGGCGTTCAGGTTGTTGCCGGTCCATCCTGAAAGCCAACGGCTTTTGGGTTGTTTTTGGAATGGGGCCTTTTACGTGGATCGGTGCCTTCCGATGGGGTGTTCTCTTTCTTGTGCATACTTCGAGGCGTTTAGTAGCTTCGTGGAGTGGGTAACGAGGGGAGTATCCGGGGTCGATTCGTTGATCCATTACTTAGATGATTTTTTGTGCGTTGGCCCGGGGGGTTCGCCGGTTTGCGGTAATTTGCTTCATGCACTACAGAAGGTGGCGAGGGATTTTGGGATCCCTTTGGCGCCGGAAAAAACGGAGGGCCCGGTAGCGACGATTTGTTTCTTGGGAATCGAAATTGACTCGGTGGCAATGGAGTGTCGGCTCCCGGCGGATAAGTTGGGTGCTTTGAGGCTGGAGGTTCGACGGGCTTGTAGAATGAGGAAAATGGCGCTGAGGGAGCTTCAGTCGCTGCTGGGGAAGTTGAATTTCGCCTGCCGGATTATGCCGATGGGGAGGGTGTTTGGTAGGAGGTTGGCGGCGGCAACGGCGGGAGTGCGCGCGCCGCATCATTTTGTGCGGCTCAAGGAGGAGCACCGAGCTGATCTTCAGGTTTGGGATGACTTCTTGGGCCAGTACAATGGTCGCTCGCTATGGATGGCTCCTGCGCAGGATACGAGTGATTTGAATATTTTTACGGATGCGGCTGGGGTGGGCGGTTTTGGAGCTTACGGGGGAGGTCCGTGGTGCGCGGGTCAATGGCCGGCTAGCTGGGTGTCCAGTGGACTCACGCGGAATCTGGCCCTGCTCGAGCTGTTTCCCATCGTGGTGGCGGCTACCATTTGGGGGGACAGGCTCAGGGATAAGAAGGTCCGTTTTTACTGCGACAACATGGGGGTGGTGCTTGCCATTAATAACATCACAGCGTCCTCTCCTCCGGTAGTTCAATTGTTGCGACATTTAGTGTTGGTGTGTTTGTCATTGAACGCGTGGGTGGTGGCGGTGCATGTCCCGGGTGTTCAGAATTGTATCGCTGATGCTCTTTCTCGCTCGCAGTGGGACCGGTTTCGGCAATTGGCACCGGGAGCGGAACGTCTCGGGTTGGCGTGTCCGGAGCATCTTTGGGATCTGGTATCGGTCCCGTAGAGCAGCTGTTAAAAAGGTCTTTGGCGCGCGCGACGTGGAGTGCGTATGCTGCTTGTTGGAGGCAGTGGGAGGAGTGGGTAAGAGAGTTGGGTGACGTCAATACGGATAGAGACAGGTTGGTGGCACTTTTGTACTGGTTAGGGGACGCCTGGGAGGCGGGGTTTTCAGTAGCGAAGGTGAACCGGTTCATATCTGCGGTGGCGTTTGGGTTTAAGCTGCGGGGCTTTCGGGATGTATCGAAGGAATTTCTGGTATCGCAGGCTTTGAAGAGGTTGCGTCGAGGTAGGGTGGAGGCAGATAGTAGAAGGCCGGTGTCGTTTGCTTTGCTTAACTCGTTGGGCGGTTCATTAGCATCGGTATGTCGTTCTTCAGATGAAATGGATTTGTTTCGATTGGCTTTTTCGTTAGCGTTTTTTGGAGCATTTAGAATAGGTGAGTTGGTGTCGCCAAGTACCAAACAGGCAGGGGGGCTGAGATCTGGGGAGGTGAGCCTATTCGCAGATCGGCTGGAGGTATGGTTGCGTCGGTCAAAAACTGACCAAGTAGGGAAGGGAAAACTGATAGTTTTGTTCGCCCTCCCGGGGTCAGTTATGTGCCCAGTAGAGTGCATGCGGGGTTTTACGCAAAACAGGGGGTCTCCAGATTTGCCTTTGTTACGTCATGTGGACGGGTCGTTTTTGTCCAGGTTTCAGTTTGGAGCTGTATTTAAAAAATGTTTGACGGCGGTTGGTGTTGCGGCAGGCTCATATTCATCTCATTCCTTCAGGATTGGCGCAGCAACAGAAGCGGGGCGCTGGGGGTTGGATGATGAAGGGGTGAGGCGTATTGGGCGTTGGGAGTCAAAAAGGTTTAAGTCCTATGTCCGCCCCCATATGTTATGATTGGGGTTGTGTACGCTTTACAAATGTTATATTGGTGGTGCCTAATTGTTTTTTCCGTTTCAGATTCGCCTCCTTGTCTGGTGTGGTTGATGGGTCATTCGTACGTGCACTGGGGGGCTTTGAGGGCGGACGTCCGCCCGGATGGTCGCCAGTTGCGCATTCCGCGACAGGATGCGGTTGTGCATTGGCTGGGTTTTAGAGGTATGTCATGGAACAGGGTGTTGGCGGAATTCCAGACATATGCGCGGCTTGATAGGGTTCCGGAGGTTTTAGTGCTGCACGTGGGTGGGAATGACTTAGGATTCCGCCCTTTTCGTGAGTTGGTGCGGGATATCAAACATGATATGTTGTGTTTGTGGGTATCTTATCCCAAGTTGGTGTTAGTGTGGTCGGACATAGTCCCAAGAAAGCATTGGCGGTTAGCTAGATCGGTGGAGAGAGTCAATAAGGCTCGCATAAAGGTTAACCGGGCGGTGTCCCGTTTTGTGGCAAAGAACGGGGGCATTTGCGTAAGGCATAGGGATTTGGAGTCAGGAGTGGGGAATTTCTGGAGAAGTGACGGGGTTCATCTGACCGAGGTTGGCATTGATCTTTGGAGCTTGGCGATAGCAGAAGGCATAGAAAGGGCAGTGGTGGTGTGGAGGAACTCACAGGCTTAAGGGGGTCAAGGCCTGTTCCGCTGTGGCGGGGGGAGTCCTTGAGGCCAGTCAGTACAAAATGGTGGGGGGGTCGCATCGGGGGTATGCGTCCCCCAAAAAAGGTACATGGTTGAAGACTTCATCGGGTGTTATCCCTTTGAAGTGGTCTTCTGGTAGAAGGTATATCACTTGAAGGCTTCATCGGGTGTTATCCCTTTGAAGTGGACTTCTAGTGGTCGGTATATCACTTGAGGGCTTCATCGGGTGTTATCCCCTTGAAGTGGACTTCTAGTGGTTGGAGCCATCTGCAGAGGTGAACGGTGCTTCCGAGCTGGTTTACGGCTGGAGGTAATTGGTGGTTTGCAGATGGCTAATTCGGTGTGTTCTTAATAAGGAACATCTGAAGGGGCTTCAAGGACTTCCTCTGCTCGGGTTAATGTTAACGTTTAATTGTTATTTATGATTCTGACCCATGTTGGGTCATGTGAATTATTAGGAGGAATTCTCTGGTGGATTCCTAACTAGTTATCCGAATGTTTCGGATTTAAATTGTTTTTATAAAACTGTGAAATTAATAAACGGCTGCTGTGGCCATTTCACATCCAACCTCGGTGTCATGTGTCTTTACTAAGTGGGGGTGGAGGGGATAGTATGGTCTAAGGTTAACACACGACTCTACCTAGGCAGGTCAAGAAGAGGCTGGACGCAGCCGCAGGGTGAAGGGAAGCCGACATGACCGTCCTGGTAGGGAAAGGGTTAATTAGGTGAGGGAGAGTTGGAAGGAGCTGAAGGAGGGACGGGGAGGAGTTAAGGGGGACGGGGGGCCGTTACTGCGCTTCCCGCTGTTTCTCGGCATTGAGCCGGAAGCAGCGGGAGGGGTAACATAGAAGCAAGTAAGCTCCCACCCTCCCACCCTTGGTTTGTTACTCCTTAGGTCTTATGTACGTCCGTCTATGAGCGTTGTGTTTTATTTGTGTGCTTATTTAACATGTTTTTCTTTTTTCCGGAGTAGGTTCTGTTGTCATGGCAGCTGGCGGGGGGAGTCCTTGAGGCCAGTCAGTACAAAATGGTGGGGGGGTCGCATCGGGGGTATGCGTCCCCCAAAAAAGGTACATGGTTGAAGACTTCATCGGGTGTTATCCCTTTGAAGTGGTCTTCTGGTAGAAGGTATATCACTTGAAGGCTTCATCGGGTGTTATCCCTTTGAAGTGGACTTCTAGTGGTCGGTATATCACTTGAGGGCTTCATCGGGTGTTATCCCCTTGAAGTGGACTTCTAGTGGTTGGAGCCATCTGCAGAGGTGAACGGTGCTTCCGAGCTGGTTTACGGCTGGAGGTAATTGGTGGTTTGCAGATGGCTAATTCGGTGTGTTCTTAATAAGGAACATCTGAAGGGGCTTCAAGGACTTCCTCTGCTCGGGTTAATGTTAACGTTTAATTGTTATTTATGATTCTGACCCATGTTGGGTCATGTGAATTATTAGGAGGAATTCTCTGGTGGATTCCTAACTAGTTATCCGAATGTTTCGGATTTAAATTGTTTTTATAAAACTGTGAAATTAATAAACGGCTGCTGTGGCCATTTCACATCCAACCTCGGTGTCATGTGTCTTTACTAAGTGGGGGTGGAGGGGATAGTATGGTCTAAGGTTAACACACGACTCTACCTAGGCAGGTCAAGGGGATACATGCGTGATCGCTGGCAGCGATAGGGATAACGGGGGACTGAAAGTCCCCTGAAGTTCTCCATCACAAACCTCGGACTTCCGGGGTCTGTGTCAGCAGTTCCGGAGAAATGAATGGAGCACCGGTCCCGCTTGTGCGCATGCGTGACAAGCGCTCCTTTCATTTTTAGTGAGCTGCGCAGACGCGGGAAGTCAGAGGTTAGTCATGGAGAACTTCAGGTTGACTTTCAGTCCCCCGTTCTCCCTATCGCTGCTGTGGATAGGGGATACATGTCTTTTATTAGGACACACTGTAGGTCGCATTTTTTTAGGAGGGGGGACGCTGTATGGCGTTCCCTACAGGGGGGAGACGCTGTATGGCGTTCCCTACAGGGGGGGGCTGTATAGCGTTCCCTACAGGGGGGGGGCTGTATGGCGTTCCCTAAGGGAGGACGCAATATGGCATTCCCTACCGGGGGGACGATGCTGTATGGCGTTCCCTACAGGGGAGACGACGCTGTAGGGCGTTCCCTACAGGGGGGGACGTTGTATGGCGTTCCCTACAGGGGGGACGCTGTATGGCGTTCCCTACAGGGGGGCTGTATGGCGTTCCCTACAGGGAAGGCTGTATGGTGTTCCCTACAGACCCCCCCCTGTAGGGAAAGCCATACAGACTCCATGTAGGTAACACCATACAGTCCCCCCTGTAGATAACGCCAGACAGCCCCCTCTGTAGGGAACGCCATACAGCCCCCCCGTAGATAACGCCATACAGTCCCCCTGTAGATAACGCCATACAGCCCCCCTATAGATAGCACCATACAGCCCCTCTGTAGATAGCGCCATACAGCCTCCCCCTGTAGATAGTGCCATACAGCCCCCCCTGTAGGGAACGCCATACAGTCCCCCCCTGTAGGGAATGCCATACAGTCCCCCCCCTGTAGGGAACGCCATACACCCCCCCCTGTAGGGAACGCCATACAGTCCGCCCGTAGATAACGCCATACAGCCCCCCGTAGATAACGCCATACAGCCCCCTCTGTAGATAGCGCCATACAGCCCCCTCTGTAGATATCTACAAAGGGGGCTATATGGCGTTATCTACAGGGGGGCTGTATGGCGTTATCAAAAGGGGGGTTTGTAAAAAAGGCACTATCTACAAGGGGGGGGGGTTGTGTGACACCCAGGGGAGGGGGGGCCCCAGTCAAAAGTTTGCTATGGGGCCCAGTCTTTCCTAGTTACGCCCGTGGCCCTGTTGGTTACCTCACCTTTATGTGTCTATATGTGACAGGCCATAAAATGTCATATAGGAAAAAACGTAAGAAAGAACTTACCATACGGGGATCATATCTGTTATGTCGCTGGAAGAAACCTGCAGCACCGACACCAATGGAACATGAGGATGACGCCACTCAATGTGCTGTCCATCACCCCCATCGCCCCACGCGTTTCACTCCACCTGTGACTCTGCCGACTAACGTAAATACTGACTAAACACAAACTCTGACCGGCCTCATCACTAGTCTCTATTGTCATACAGCCGCCTCTGATAGAGAATTTACCCTCATCCAGTGCTGGTGAACTAACCCCAATCTACTTACATGTGGTTTCCAATAGTCAGTGGTACATATAGTATCCAAAGTCTGGTGGCCAGTGGTACATAAAGTATCCACAGTCTGGTGGTCAGAGGTACATATAATATCCAGAGTCTGGTGGTCAGTGGTATATACAGTATACAAAGTCTGGATACTATATGGACCACGAACCACAAGACTCTGTATACTGTATATATCACTGACCACAAGACTATGGATACTATATGTACCGCTGACCATCAGACTCTGGATACTATGACTCTGGATACTATATGTACCACTGACCATTAGACTCTGGATACTATGACTCTGGATACCATATGTACCACTGACCAACAGACTCTGGATACTATATATACCACTGACCACCAGACTCTGGATACTATATGGACCACGAACCACCAGACTCTGTATACTGTATATATCACTGATTACAAGACTCTGGATACTATATGTACCGTTGACCATCAGACTCTGGATACTATGACTCTGGATACTATATGTACCACTGACCAACAGACTCTGGATACTATATGGACCACGAACCACCAGAGTCTGTTGGTCAGTGGTACATATAGTATCCAGCGTCATAGTATCCAGAGTCTGATGGTCAGCGGTACATATAGTATCCAGAGTCTTGTGATCAGTGATATATACAGTATACAGAGTCTGGTGGTTCGTGGTCCATATAGTATCCAGAGTCTCGTGGTCAGTGGTACATATAGTTTCCAGAGTCTGGTGGTCAGTGGTATATATGGTATCCAGAGTCTGGTGTCAATGGTATATATATATATATATATAGTGTTCAGAGTCTTGTGGTCAGTGATACATATCACATCCAGAGTCTGGTGGTCAGTGATACATATAGCATCCAGAGTCTGGTGATCAGTTATACATATAGCATCCATAGTCTGGTGGTCAGTGATACATATAGTTTCCAGAGTCTGATGGTCAGTTGTATATATAGTGTCCAGAGTCTGGTAGTCAATGGTACACATAGTATCAAGAGTCTTGTTGTAAAGGATCTGCCAGACACAGCTTGTGTCGACGCCCGTGGTTAATCAGTCTGCATCTGTTCCTAGGTCTGATAGAGTGACTTGATCTGCTACCACTCAGGCTGGTAGGCTGAGGAGTGGGAGAACCTATCACAGCCTGGCCAGACGGTTCTAGCTCCCGCCCTTATTTATACCTTCATTTGCTGCTTGTCCTTTGCCTGTGATTCTCTCTTGTTTCCTGGCTCTGCTGTTCCTGCTATTACTATTGACCTCTGCTTCATATTGACCCTGGCTTTACTGACTCAGCTCCTGCTCTGTGTTTGTGTAATGACGGGGTAGGGAGACAGACAGGTGAGCCCTAATCTACCCGCCACTCAGTCCCTGCCTACTTGCAACGACCCGTCCTAGGCAACGGCAAAAGAACAGATTTTGACCCTGGGTAGTCAGCAGGTACATTACATAAAGTCAATAGAGGGAATGCCTGCAGGCAGACAGAACCATTTTCCTGACCACCCAAAAGTTGATAGAAAATAAATTTTATTATCAAATTTTATTAAGCTACGTATAGCACAAAACAGACCACGTATAACAGTTTAAAATTATCACTGCCGAGGACCGAAGTTATAGTGAAGGCAACCAGCTGGAGGAGCCAGCAAGGTATTAGACAGCCAGGAATGAATGCCGGCTGACAGTCAGTCAGGAGGCAGCGTGCCACACTTAAAGTAGGGCAATAGATTCGGTTAGGCAGGAATTAAAAACACTTAGAGCCCCCCCGACATGTTTCGCTAACTAGTAGCGTCCTCAGGGGTACATGGGGCTAATGGCGGCGCCGCGAGAAAACTGCTCCTCTTATGGGAGTATAGGATGACGTGAGGTGGGTGTGTGGATGGCCGCCAATCGGGCGAAGGCAGACAACCAGAGCAGCAGGGAAGAGTGAACAGCCAATTGTGGGCCATGTATGAAGCAGCCTATGACAGCCGGCGAGCTGCGCAGTAGTATAGACAGAAGTGCCGAGATAGTTATGAAACGGCACGTCTGCGCAGTAGAGCAGCTGAGGGACTTAGAACAAGGCAGGACAGAACAAGAACATAGCGGGGCATAAAAGATCGGCGCAGGCGCTATGAAAGCCAGGCCGAACTTAGTGCAGAGAACAGCCGACAGGCACCACAAATCCCCCAATGCCGAGTAGGGAGGGAGAATGCAAAGAATGTGGGCGCCTGCGCAGTAGCGCAGGGAAAGCACTTAGAGTAATGCCGAGTCGGGAGAAAAAATGACAGGTCAGCGCAGGCGCAATAGATGTCCATCTGGACTTAGCACATGAGGTGATGTCAAACCTGACACCAACACCGATTCAGGGCAGAGTGACTGCATCTGCGCAGTAGGGCAAGATAAGAACTTAGAGAATACACCGAGTACAGGGAGGACACAGGCACTCGGCGTCCCCCTGGACTCAGTGCAGGGATTGATGTGCATCCACCCGTCAAAATGTGACAGCGGACGCACAACCAATCTCACAGTAGTTATTAAGAATAAAGTACCTGAGCCATGAAAACAGAATTATACCCAGACTGCAGGGACAATGTCAAATATGAAAACAGAATTATACCCAGACTGCAGGGACAATGTCAAATATGCGCAAACATTGTAGGTGTCCCTCCTTATTACAACCAGCACAAAGAGCACAACATCTGCCCCCCACTCTGGTAAGGCAGCAGATGCCTGCACACATGGCCCAAATATGAAGCCGCACACAGAAAAAAACCCCCATCTTCACCAGTACAGCACCATGAAAGAAATCCATTACAGTACAACAGATAATAAACGCCGCCATACTGAAAGAATATACATGGTCAAATGTTAGGACAGTAATTAAAATAGCCAATATATCAGAAACACACCTACTCCGTTAGGAGAGGCCAGATGGATAAGTATACAGCGGTTAAAAAATGCCAGAAGCCAACGCATCATACATTATTAAAATAAAAAATAGATAGAGACGTCCATACGGAATGCAGGGAAGGGGACAACACAATCACAGAAAAGCACTATATGTGAACCCCTCGTTAAGTCCCTGAGGAGTCATAGAGCCAAGACGGTGGATCCATCGTGCTTCCTCCTGTAGGAGCCTACGATCCAGGTTACCAGCCCTAGGTCCCAACCTTAGCTGTACAATGGCCCAAAATTGGAGCGACTTGGGGCCATCGGGATGAAACCTATGCATGTGTCTAGAGAGGGTGGTATCCTCCTTAAGATTTATGGTACTTAGGTGTCTAGATACTCTCCTCCTTAATTCCTGCAGAGTCTTACCGACATATAGCTTCGGGCAGGAACATCTGGCTAGATACACAACGCCAGTACTTTGACAGTTAAGAAACTGCTTGATGTCATACGACCTCCCATCCACAGGATTAGTGAAGCTCTTTACCCTGGGCATCACAGGGCAAAAGGAGCACCTACCACAGGGATGAAAACCTGTGACAGGTGATTTTAACCAAGTGGATGAGGTATTGGAAGAAGTTGACGAATAGTGACTATGTACCAGAAGGTCGCGTAGATTCTTCCCTCTACGGTAGGTGATAGCGGGGTTAGCAGGAATGACACTTTTTAAATCAGGGTCAGCAGTGAGGATGGACCAGTGTCTTTTCAAAACCCCAACCACCTGGGAGGAACACACATCAAAAGTGCCAATGCAACGGATGGCAGTAGACGATGTTGGCAATGCAGATTTGGCACCTCTGTCAGAGAGTAAGTCAGATCTATGAGACGCCCTAGCTCTAGCATAAGCCCTATGCAACCATTTTTTTTTTTTTTTTGGATACCCTCGTGCCTGAAATTTTTGATAGAGTCCGTCGCACTCTCTCTGAAAAGATAGCTCATCAGAGCAATTACGCTTGGCACGCAGGTATTGACCAATAGGTATCCCTCTTTTAAGGGCAGGAGGGTGATGGCTATCCCAGTGCAAGAAACTATTAGTAGCTGTGGCTTTACGGAATATATCAGTTTGGACACCCCCACCAGGGTCCAAAGAGATCTTAAGGTCAAGAAAATCAATCACCCGGTCATTTATATCGTAGGTGAATTTCATGCCGATAGAATTGTTGTTGAGCATAGACATGAAGTCAGTAAAGGTGTTGACATCCCCATCCCACAGGATGAGAATGTCGTCAATGTATCTTCCCCAAAATAAGATATGTGACGTGAAAGAAAGAAGATCGTCAGAAAAAACGATAATGTCTTCCCACCAACCAAGAAATAGGTTGGCGTAAGTAGGTGCACAAACGGTGCCCATGGCTGTGCCTTTTATCTGATGATAATATTTGGCATCGAAGGTGAAAAAATTATGAGTGAGTAAAAAACTTAATAATGACAGAACAAAATTGCAACGGGGTACAACTGGGCGACAGTCCCTACGCTCAGTAAGTGCACGACAGACAAACAGACAAGGGTACACAGAAGCTAGGGAAACGGAGCAGCTGCCCACGGAGACACCGTGAGCAACGAGAGAAGTGAACGAGCCGAGTCAAAGCAGGAGTGCACGAGATGCAAAACGCTGAGCAGGAGAGTGGTCAGTAAGCCAAGGTCAATAACAAGAAGAGGATCAGTAGTTCAAGCAGCAGCAGCAGAGCCAGGAAACAAGCAGAGCAGAATCACAGGCAAAGGAGGAACAGGAAAGGCAGGTATAAATAGACAGTGGGCGGGAGCTAGCTCCGTCTGGCCAGGCTGTGATAGGCTCTCCCACTCCTAAGCCTGCCATCCTGAGTGGTGGAAGATGGAGTCAGTCTCACAGACATAGGAGCAGGTGCAGACTGATTACCCACAGGCGTCGACACAGAAGTTGTGTCTGGCAGATCCTTTACAGTTTGGTACCTTGTACACTCCTGGTTTGACTCGGCTCGTTCACTACTCTTGTTGCTCACGGTGTTGCCATGGGCAACTGCCCCATTTCCCTTAGCTTCTGTGTACCCCTGGATGTTTGTCTGTCGTGCACATATTGAGCGTAGGGACCGTCGCCCAGTTGTACGCCGTCGCCTAGGACAGGCCATGCAAGTAGGCAGGGACTGAGTGGCTGGTAGATTAGGGCTCACCTGTCTGTCTCCCTTCCCCGACATTACATAATCACCGGCCCATATACCTTTTCTACCTTGGTTCCTACACAACTATGGACCCCCTTGAGACCCTGGCTCAGCAAATGCAGGGTCTCTCCCTACAGGTCCAAGACCTGGCTCAGTGGTGCAACCAGCGTGATGCTAACCAGGTAGTGCCCTCCACCTCACCTCTTGAACCCCACCTAAAGTTGTCTGACCGTTTCTCAGGGGACCGGAAGACTTTTTTTCTCCTTTCGGGAGAGTTGTAGGCTCTATTTCCGTCTAAGGCCCCACTCCTCAGGTTCTGAGAGCCAGCGAGTGGGTATAATTATATCCCGGCTCCAGGACTGCCCCGAAGAATGGACCTTCTCCTTGGCTCCTGACGCCCCTGAACTTTCCTCTGTTGACCTTATTTTTTCTGCTCTCGGGCTCATCTATGACGAGACTGACAAGACTGCCTTTGCCGAGAGTCAGTTGGTGACCTTACGTCAGGGTAAGAGACCCGTTGAGGAGTACTGTTCTGACTTTAGGAAGTGGTGTGTAGCTTCTCGGTGGAATGACCCTACCTTGAGGTGCCAGTTTAGATTGGGTCTGTCGAACACCCTGAAAGACCTGTTAGTTAGCTATCCCTCTTCTGACTCTCTAGATCAGGTTATGGCTTTAGCGGAATGTCTTGACCGACGTCTCAGGGAACGACGACTTGAACGTTTTTGTGCCTTCCCCTCTGGCTCCCCCATGATGGCTCCCGAGGTTCCATTGCTTCGTTCTTCCACGGAAAACTCGGATGAACCAATGCAACTCGGGGCCTCCGTGTCTCCCCAACAACGTAGAGAGCTCCGCAGGAAGAATAGTCTCTGCTTGTACTGTGGGGATGATATATTTAAATAGGTATTACCCTCTTACAATTTTATATATAATATGCTAGAGTAATTCACACTAGGTGTACACCACCAATTGTCGATATATGAAAAAGGAACGGGGAGTGGGAAAAGTAGTGTGTTTTGTAATTGCAAAAAAATAAAAAATACTTTATTATTAAATTTATATTAAAACAATGTTAGATGAAAAATGATGTTGCGCCAAAGTCCCCTAAATTGGCGCACTATGACAAATTATGTCTGATTTAGATTGCTCCGGATTGTAAAGAATATATATGTGTCTAACCTCCCCCTTATTTAGTAATAGAGAGGAAACTATAATAGTCCCTAAACCAGAAATTGGGTTGTTAAATAATTGCAAATAACTGTCCCCCTCAGTGTCAATGATGAGACAGTCTGATTGCACATAAACCCAGAGGTTCCTTCAACGGGCTGATAGTGAAGCCCAGCGGTGGAGAAACCCCTGTATTAATGTGACTGTAATGGGTTACATGTACATGTGTCTTATATGAATAGACACAGCACAGCAGAGTTGCAACTGCTGCATACTAGGAACTGAACAGGAGAAGGGAATAGACTGGGCCACAGTGTGTAACGGGCGGCGGGTCCGCTGAATTGCCTTGGTAGTGATCTAAAGTATCTGTAAAATTCCTATCAGGCAGTATAATCACTTCCCCCCAGCTGATGTATACTAACAACCTAGCTGTCAGGGTTTACAACAATTTATGTGGGCTAGCAAATAGGCTGCGGTCAGCTGAGTATTTATGACTGCACACAGCAGCAAAGAAGCCCCCGTCAAAGACAAACACTGTGTGTGTTGTCTTCAGTGGCGGATTAAGTAGACCATGGGCCCTGGGCTGTTACCCAAACTTGGGCCCCCCTTCCTCACCGCCGCCCTGCCGCGCCGTAACTATTTTTAACAC
This sequence comes from Rhinoderma darwinii, assembly GCF_050947455.1. NCBI lineage: Eukaryota > Metazoa > Chordata > Amphibia > Anura > Rhinodermatidae > Rhinoderma > Rhinoderma darwinii. The sequence continues at coordinate 91,718 of NW_027461863.1, forward strand.
TACCTTTCTGGGCAAGCATTAACAGTGTTACGATTTCCCTTGTCACAGGGCTGTGTCCATACATACTGAGAGTATCACACTGTGCAGGGACACATCCTCCTGACAAGGGGAATTGTCTATCAGTCCTGGACTACAGAAAGACTTTTTGTGAAATACAAGGATTCCTATAATAAACATGTCAGGAGAGGTGACAGATTCTCTATAAATCTAGTGACTCACAGGTGACGACGTCTCAGATTCTAGTAGTTTTCTTCCTCTTTTCTTCTCCATCCGGTCCAGCGCTCATGACGACTTCTCCCGGCCATGACTCATTTCTGCAGAATTTGCCACTCAGACGTCTCCTCACTTTTCCAACATTTCCACACCTATAAACGAAAATAAAGTTATTATGGTGCCACATACTGTGCCCCTAAATATAATAGCACTAAACACTGCGTGCCTGAATATAATACCACACACTGTAAAACGCCACATACACACACAGCCCCCTGTACATAGTGCCACACACAGCCCCCTGTACATAGTGCCACACACAGCCCCTGTAGATATTACACACCCCCATAGATATCGCCATACACAGCCCCCTCTATATATCACACATTCCCCCCGTAGAGAGCGTTACACACAGCCCCATATAGATAGTGCCATACAGCCCCCTGTAGAGAGCGCCACACAGCCCTCCCCCTCTTGTAAATAGCACCAAAAAGCCCCCCCCCCTATAAAGAGCGCCACACACATACCACTGTGGATAGCACTACACAGCCCCCCCTTGTATATAGTGCTACACAGCGCTCCCCCTTGTATATAGTGCCACACAGCGCCCCCCCCTTGTATGTAGTGCCACACAGCACTCCCCTTGTATATAGTGGCACACAGCGCTCCCCCTTGTATATAGTGGCACACAGCGCTCCCCCTTGTATATAGTGGCACACAGCGCTCCCCCTTGTATATAGTGCCTCACAGCGCTCCCCCTTGTATATAGTGCCACAATGTTATGTACACATTTAAAAACTTTATATCATAATTTTTTATATATATATATATATTAGTATGTGTGTGATTGATTGATTTTATTAAAAAATATTTTTACTTTTTGAGATACAGCTGCTTTGTATCCTGTATCCGTCAGGTCAGCAGGACTGACAGGATCAGTGACACGCAGGATCCACCTCAAATCTATCACATCTAAGATTATAATTTAGCGCAGGGCCCGTGTCACTGATCCCGTCAGTCCTGCTGACCTGACGGATACAGGATACAAAGCAGCTGTATCTCAAAAAGTGAAAATATTTTTTAATAAAACGTAATTACAAAGTTGCACCAAACACACATTTTTATAAAAAATAAATTAAAACGACGTGATTTTTGCGACGTTTTTTCCATAGACAATGCAGGTTTCGTTTTTTATCGTTTTTATACACACCTTTTTTGCTATTTTAGAATTTTTATTCATAAAGTTTGAAAATAATAGTAAAAAAAATAAGCTTTTTTACGTTTCAGCTATTTTTTTTGGTAACAACATAGTTTTACCCTAAAATAGACCTTTTATTTGTGATCGCCATTGTTTACCGTAAATTTTAATATATTACATGTCTATATTAGGGTAATTGGGTCAGCGCTAGCGTTACAACAATGATTGGCGGGGGGAACGTTTTTTTTGGGGGTGGGTATTTTATGTGTATTTATTATTTAATTTTTTTTTGCACTTTACTTTATTATTTTTTTATTACTGTGGTCTGTCCCCCAAAGGTCAAAAAAGACCTTTGGGGAACTTTATATATACTTTTTCTTTCTTTTACACCATGTTTTTCCACTGTAACTGGAGCTGCACAGCAGCCCCAGTTACAGGGAAAATCAGCCCTCTCATAGTGACGATTGTCACTAATAGGGCTGTGCTGGGTCTAGTTAGACCCAGCAACAGTCTGCCACTAACGGCACCCGGCGATCATGTGACCAGTCACATGATCACCGGGAGGAATAGAGACAGCGCCGCTGCTGCTGTCTCTATTCCTATACACAGCGTTCATTGAACGCTGTGTAAGACATCGGAGAAGACAGAAGCAGAATAGCTGCTTCTGTCTTCTCCTCAGGGTCCCCGGCAGTCACTGACAGCCGGAGACCCGACATTCAGCTGCCCGATCGCGCGGGCAGCAAGTTAAAACCCGAGCCGTAGAAAGTCTATGGCTCGGGTTTTAAGGACCCGTCCCTGACCGCTGGCCGTAAAAATACAGCCAGCGGTCGGGAACCAGTTGGGCAGGAGGATAAGCCTGTACTGACCTCAGCGCCGGTGACCGCCCGCCCGGCTCTTCTTGCAGCTTTGGAGTAACAGAACAGCCGTCCGTCGCTGTTCTGTTACTCAATGGCGGCGCCCGCACTTGTCAGGGAGGCGTGTCCTACCCCTGGATCCCGGCCAATTCTCTGCTCCTCCCCTCCTCATCTTCGGCTTGTAGCAGCGCTAGCGCGCTGAATAGGTTTGCAAAATGATGTGCGGTTCGGGCTGCCATGGGCCCCCTGGGAGCCTCGGGCCCCGGGCGGCCGCCCGAATCGCCCATATGATAATCCGCCACTGGTTGTCTTATTTGTCAAAGCTCGATGTAGCAGAGCCGTTACTGCTACATTCAGGTCTCCAGCCCTGCAAGGAGACCTGACAGGCCAGCCACGCTCCCGGGCAAACGATCACACAGGCAGCGCGCCTGGACTGCGTTCTCCAGCTCCACACAACAGTGAGTACTCTGCCTAACAGGCAGTAAGGATATTGTACCACTGTTTGTTTGTCTGTGCAAGATAAGGCTGCCTGGTGAGTCGCGTATATGTGGGGAGGGCTGGAGGGAGCCGAGCTGCTGTCAGCTGTTTGAGTACGATCCTGTCTCAAACTTAGCTCAGCTCCGTGCACTCATGCACAAAGAGCTGCTCAGGCAGCCCGGCGTGCAGTATTGCCGTGCTTGTTCCCTAACTGTAGCAGATATTCTGCTGATTTGAACATTAAACTGCTATTAGCAGTACGGAGCAAAGTGTTTGGCATCTAACATTGGTGATATTTAAAAGACACCCGACGCGCGTTTCGCCGGTACTTCCGGCTTCTTCCAGGGGTGGCAGCCGCCGGAATCAAAGGCCAGATATGCTAAGAGTTCCTGATTGACAGGAATAGTAACCAATCAAAACAATTTGAGAATGGAAACAAAGTAATGGTGCAACGTGATACCTCTGGTTAGTTCCAGCAATGTATCCATGTTAAAATAACACTGGCTAGGCTCAAGATGCATCAGATTGCAGCTAAAAAAATCTTTCCTTTCTTTCTTTATAACAAAAAACTTTTTTCTTTTTTAAATTGCAGTCATATCAGGACATTCTGCTACATAATAAATGCACATATAGCATTGTCCTGCAGAGGCAGAGATATAAATGTAAATGTAACAAAAGAGGTTAACCTCGTAGATACACAGTACTGCATTGGCAATGATTGCTCAGTAAGTGTGTCAGAGATAGAAATTTTGAATATCAGGCACGATAAACTGGTAATGTGAGACCTTAGTTAGTTCCAGGTTCAAAGAAAACAACCAAAATTGAAACTTTCGTTCATGCCGAACGGTTTAACGGAGTTCATACGGAATATCCACTCACTTTCTCTCCTCAGAAGGGCCTCATCAAGGTTGCCCCCTCTGATGCCCATGTTGAGTTTACAGATGCCCCAACCTTTCAGAGTCTGCCACTCTAGATTATGTCTCTCTTTAAAATGTTTGGCGATTGGAGTAGGTGTGAATATTTTCTTCTGGAGTTTACAATCCTTCTCACCTTTGTCATAGTTTATAATTGACCTGACATGTTCTCCAATACGGATTTTGAGTGCTCTGGTCGTTTTACCCACGTATCTCAAACCGCAGGGGCACTCCAGACAATACACGACTCCTTCGGAGTTACAGTTCATATGTTCTTTGATCTTATACAACACCCCAAATCCATCAGTGAATTGCTTGGTTGTAGTCAGGATTCTACATGCTTTACATAACTTACAAGGGAAAAACCCCATAATCTGGGCCCTCTTAGTACCGTCACCCCGCGTAAAGTGACTTGCAACCAAAATGTTCGAAATGCTGGTTCCTTTGCGATAACCTGAAAGGGCCCTCTCACCCAAGATTGTGTTTAGATTAGGATCAGATTTAAGTACATGCCAGTGTTTGTTTATAATCTGCATCATGCTATCCCAGTCTGCATGATAGTCAGTGATGAATCTAGGCTGCATGGGGGTTTCAGAGGTTTTGATAGCTGTCTTGGCTCGTGTCTTTTTAGAAATGAGCAATTCTTCACGGTTGGTTCTCAGTGCTATGTTATAGGCCTCTTTGATATTGCGATTGGAGTAGTGTCTCGCCTGCAGCCTAGCCCTCAATTCAACTGCTCGTTTCTTGAAATCAACAAATGTCGAGCAATTGCGTCTCAATCTCAAGAACTCCCCCTTCGATATTGCCCTAATTGTGTTTCTTGAGTGTGCACTTTCGGCAGCTAATAAGCTGTTGGTGGCAGTCACCTTTCTATAAAGATCCGTGTGGAGATTTCTCTCTGGATCTGTGTAGATGAGAACATCTAAAAATGGGATCGACTGTGGGTTATAGTCAAGGGTCAATTTCAGATTAAAATCATTGTCATTCAATTTCTCAATGAGATTCTCCAATTCAAGGACAGAGCCCCCCCAAATGACGAATATGTCGTCAATAAAACGCCTCCAGAGACAGACGTTATCTGTCAAGATTTTTTGCTCATCACAAAAAACAATTACCTCCTCCCACCAGCCAAGATAAATGTTAGCAAATGTGGGGGCCACAGCTGCTCCCATCGCCGTGCCCCTGATTTGCAGGTAAAACCGCCCATCAAATATGAAATAGTTTCGTGTAAGGATAAATCTCAGTGCTTTAAGAATAAAGTCCTTCCTCACAGGGTTCAGACTCGGGTCTCTAGATAGATAATAGTCTACCGCTGAACAGCCCCTGGAGTGATTAATGCTGGTGTACAGACTTTCCACGTCACAGGTTACCAGAATTTCGTCCTGGTTAAGACTGATTCCATCCAACTCTTTCAATATTTGCATGGTGTCTCTGGTGTGGGAAGGTAAGTTCAACACAATATCACCGAGTTCATTGTCGAGCCACTTGTTACACTTCTGCGTGAGATTTCCCACACCAGAGACAATAGGCCTACCTGGGGGGTTCTTAAGGTTTTTGTGGACCTTTGGGAGCATATAAAAAGTGGAAACCCTGGGGCCCTTGACAGATAAAAAACTTTTCTCATTGGGGGTGATCGCTCCCAATGAGAGAGCTTCTGAAATCAGTGCATTGTATTCACTCAAGAATTGAGCTGTCGGATCCCCCCATAACGGTTTATAGCACTGTTTATCAAGAAGCTGCCTCCTTGCTTCACGTATATATTGTTCCTTGGGCCAGATAACAATGTTTCCCCCCTTATCCGATTGTTTAAAGACAACGTCCTGCCACAATCGGAGTTCTTGTAATGCCTGACGTTCCACTTCAGTAATATTGTTCTCTATCCTATGGTATGGGAATGACACAATATCTTGACCCACCAAGTCTAGAAAAACTTTAACCGCTGGGCAAGTGTCCAGAGGACCAAAAATATACCTGATGTAACAAATAACACCACGTAGGCAAAAATAAAATATGTAATTACATATTTTATTTTTGCCTACGTGGTGTTATTTGTTACATCAGGTATATTTTTGGTTTTCTGATATACTATGTCATACCTGATGGTTTGACTTATGCTTCAAGTACAATTTCTGTTGATAAAGTGTCCAGAGGAGGCATAGTAGTTGATTTTGCTTTAAGATGTTTTCTACTCTGGCGTTCCAGTGTGTTTGTATCTCCATCGGTCATATTCTCTGATAAAAGTGATTCAAGATCTCCCAGAGTTGCCGCCTCCTGACCTGTAAGGTCCAACAAATCTGGAAATTGTGTTATCAATTCTTCTACAGGGCTACTGGGTTGAATGTCTCTTTGTGAAAAAATCTTTTTAAATATCAGTTTCCTACCGAAAAGGTGCAGATCTTTAATCACTGTGAATTTATTAAGTCTTGTCGTAAGACAAAAATTGAGGCCCCTCTGCAAGACTTGTGATTGTATGTCAGTAAGAGAGTGCTGCGATAAATTGATCACTCTCATAGAATCTCCCAGAGAATCGGTCATTTGTAGGGTCATCTTCTCTGTTGGTCTTTTCTCTTCCCCTTCCCCCTCTGGGACCCTCTGAAGCCCCATCTCCCTCTGTCCCGTAAAAAAGGGACTTCCGGGACGGTATTGTGATCACTCCCTAAAGCTGGGTGTCTCCTCGGGGAGTTGGCCTGACCCTTGTCCTGATCATAATTTCTGGTCTCTGTATCGGACCCAGAGGCCTCAGTTAGGTCAGTGTCAGTATCTGAGAAATCGTGTGTTCTCTTGATTTTAGCTTGTGAATGCACCTTATTTTAACATGGATACATTGCTGGAACTAACCAGAGGTATCACGTTGCACCATTACTTTGTTTCCATTCTCAAATTGTTTTGATTGGTTACTATTCCTGTCAATCAGGAACTCTTAGCATATCTGGCCTTTGATTCCGGCGGCTGCCACCCCTGGAAGAAGCCGGAAGTACCGGCGAAACGCGCGTCGGGTGTCTTTTAAATATCACCAATGTTAGATGCCAAACACTTTGCTCCGTACTGCTAATAGCAGTTTAATGTTCAAATCAGCAGAATATCTGCTACAGTTAGGGAACAAGCACGGCAATACTGCACGCCGGGCTGCCTGAGCAGCTCTTTGTGCATGAGTGCACGGAGCTGAGCTATGTTTGAGACAGGATCGTACTCAAACAGCTGACAGCAGCTCGGCTCCCTGCAGCCCTCCCCACATATACGCGACTCACCAGGCAGCCTTATCTTGCACAGACAAACAAACAGTGGTACAATATCCTTACTGCCTGTCAGGCAGAGTACTCACTGTTGTGTGGAGCTGGAGAACGCAGTCCAGGCGCGCTGCCTGTGTGATCGTTTGCCCGGGAGCGTGGCTGGCCTGTCAGGTCTCCTTGCAGGGCTGGAGACCTGAATGTAGCAGTAACGGCTCTGCTACATCGAGCTTTGACAAATAAGACAACACACACACAGTGTTTGTCTTTGACGGGGGCTTCTTTGCTGCTGTGTGCAGTCATAAATACTCAGCTGACCGCAGCCTATTTGCTAGCCCACATAAATTGTTGTAAACCCTGACAGCTAGGTTGTTAGTATACATCAGCTGGGGGGAAGTGATATACTGCCTGATAGGAATTTTACAGATACTTTAGATCACTACCAAGGCAATTCAGCGGACCCGCCGCCCGTTACACACTGTGGCCCAGTCTATTCCCTTCTCCTGTTCAGTTCCTAGTATGCAGCAGTTGCAACTCTGCTGTGCTGTGTCTATTCATATAAGACACATGTACATGTAACCCATTACAGTCACATTAATACAGGGGTTTCTCCACCGCTGGGCTTCACTATCAGCCCGTTGAAGGAACCTCTGGGTTCATGTGCAATCAGACTGTCTCATCATTGACACTGAGGGGGACAGTTATTTGCAATTATTTAACAACCCAATTTCTGGTTTAGGGACTATTATAGTTTCCTCTCTATTACTAAATAAGGGGGAGGTTAGACACATATATATTCTTTACAATCCGGAGCAATCTAAATCAGACATAATTTGTCATAGTGCGCCAATTTAGGGGACTTTGGCGCAACATCATTTTTCATCTAACATTGTTTTAATATAAATTTAATAATAAAGTATTTTTTATTTTTTTGCAATTACAAAACACACTACTTTTCCCACTCCCCGTTCCTTTTTCATATATCGACAATTGGTGGTGTACACCTAGTGTGAATTACTCTAGCATATTATATATAAAATTGTAAGAGGGTAATACCTATTTAAATATATCATCCCCACAGTACAAGCAGAGACTATTCTTCCTGCGGAGCTCTCTACGTTGTTGGGAAGACACGGAGGCCCCGAGTTGCATTGGTTCATCCGAGTTTTCCGTGGAAGAACGAAGCAATGGAACCTCGGGAGCCATCTTGGGGGAGCCAGAGGGGAAGGCACAAAAACGTTCAAGTCGTCGTTCCCTGAGACGTCGGTCAAGACATTCCGCTAAAGCCATAACCTGATCTAGAGAGTCAGAAGAGGGATAGCTAACTAACAGGTCTTTCAGGGTGTTCGACAGACCCAATCTAAACTGGCACCTCAAGGTAGGGTCATTCCACCGAGAAGCTACACACCACTTCCTAAAGTCAGAACAGTACTCCTCAACGGGTCTCTTACCCTGACGTAAGGTCACCAACTGACTCTCGGCAAAGGCAGTCTTGTCAGTCTCGTCATAGATGAGCCCGAGAGCAGAAAAAATAAGGTCAACAGAGGAAAGTTCAGGGGCGTCAGGAGCCAAGGAGAAGGCCCATTCTTCGGGGCAGTCCTGGAGCCGGGATATAATTATACCCACTCGCTGGCTCTCAGAACCTGAGGAGTGGGGCCTTAGACGGAAATAGAGCCTACAACTCTCCCGAAAGGAGAAAAAAAGTCTTCCGGTCCCCTGAGAAACGGTCAGACAACTTTAGGTGGGGTTCAAGAGGTGAGGTGGAGGGCACTACCTGGTTAGCATCACGCTGGTTGCACCTCTGAGCCAGGTCTTGGACCTGTAGGGAGAGACCCTGCATTTGCTGAGCCAGGGTCTCAAGGGGGTCCATAGTTGTGTAGGAACCAAGGTAGAAAAGGTATATGGGCCGGTGATTATGTAATGTCGGGGAAGGGAGACAGACAGGTGAGCCCTAATCTACCAGCCACTCAGTCCCTGCCTACTTGCATGGCCCGTCCTAGGCGACGGCGTACAACTGGGCGACGGTCCCTACGCTCAATATGTGCACGACAGACAAACATCCAGGGGTACACAGAAGCTAAGGGAAATGGGGCAGTTGCCCATGGCAACACCGTGAGCAACAAGAGTAGTGAACGAGCCGAGTCAAACCAGGAGTGTACAAGGTACCAAACTGTAAAGGATCTGCCAGACACAACTTCTGTGTCGACGCCTGTGGGTAATCAGTCTGCACCTGCTCCTATGTCTGTGAGACTGACTCCATCTTCCACCACTCAGGATGGCAGGCTTAGGAGTGGGAGAGCCTATCACAGCCTGGCCAGACGGAGCTAGCTCCCGCCCACTGTCTATTTATACCTGCCTTTCCTGTCCCTCCTTTGCCTGTGATTCTGCTCTGCTTGTTTCCTGGCTCTGCTGCTGCTGCTTGAACTACTGATCCTCTTCTTGTTATTGACCTTGGCTTACTGACCACTCTCCTGCTCAGCGTTTTGCATCTCGTGCACTCCTGCTTTGACTCGGCTCGTTCACTTCTCTCGTTGCTCACGGTGTCTCCGTGGGCAGCTGCTCCGTTTCCCTAGCTTCTGTGTACCCTTGTCTGTTTGTCTGTCGTGCACTTACTGAGCGTAGGGACTGTCGCCCAGTTGTACCCCGTTGCCTAGGACGGGTCGTTGCAAGTAGGCAGGGACTGAGTGGCGGGTAGATTAGGGCTCACCTGTCTGTCTCCCTACCCCGTCATTACACAAACACAGAGCAGGAGCTGAGTCAGTAAAGCCAGGGTCAATATGAAGCAGAGGTCAATAGTAATAGCAGGAACAGCAGAGCCAGGAAACAAGAGAGAATCACAGGCAAAGGACAAGCAGCAAATGAAGGTATAAATAAGGGCGGGAGCTAGAACCGTCTGGCCAGGCTGTGATAGGTTCTCCCACTCCTCAGCCTACCAGCCTGAGTGGTAGCAGATCAAGTCACTCTATCAGACCTAGGAACAGATGCAGACTGATTAACCACGGGCGTCGACACAAGCTGTGTCTGGCAGATCCTTTACAACAAGACTCTTGATACTATGTGTACCATTGACTACCAGACTCTGGACACTATATATACAACTGACCATCAGACTCTGGAAACTATATGTATCACTGACCACCAGACTATGGATGCTATATGTATAACTGATCACCAGACTCTGGATGCTATATGTATCACTGACCACCAGACTCTGGATGTGATATGTATCACTGACCACAAGACTCTGAACACTATATATATATATATATATATATATATATATATATATACCATTGACACCAGACTCTGGATACCATATATACCACTGACCACCAGACTCTGGAAACTATATGTACCACTGACCACGAGACTCTGGATACTATATGGACCACGAACCACCAGACTCTGTATACTGTATATATCACTGATCACAAGACTCTGGATACTATATGTACCGCTGACCATCAGACTCTGGATACTATGACGCTGGATACTATATGTACCACTGACCAACAGACTCTGGTGGTTCGTGGTCCATATAGTATCCAGAGTCTGTTGGTCAGTGGTACATATAGTATCCAGAGTCATAGTATCCAGAGTCTGATGGTCAACGGTACATATAGTATCCAGAGTCTTGTAATCCGTGATATATACAGTATACAGAGTCTGGTGGTTCGTGGTCCATATAGTATCCAGAGTCTGGTGGTCAGTGGTATATATAGTATCCAGAGTCTGTTGGTCAGTGGTACATATGGTATCCAGAGTCATAGTATCCAGAGTCTATTGGTCAGTGGTACATATAGTATCCAGAGTCATAGTATCCAGAGTCTGATGGTCAGCGGTACATATAGTATCCATAGTCTTGTGGTCAGTGATATATACAGTATACAGAGTCTTGTGGTTCGTGGTCCATATAGTATCCAGACTTTGTATACTGTATATACCACTGACCACCAGACTCTGGATATTATATGTACCTCTGACCACCAGACTGTGGATACTTTATGTACCACTGGCCACCAGACTTTGGATACTATATGTACCACTGACTATTGGAAACCACATGTAAGTAGATTGGGGTTAGTTCACCAGCACTGGATGAGGGTAAATTCTCTATCGGAGGCGGCTGTATGACAATAGAGACTAGTGATGAGGCCGGTCAGAGTTTGTGTTTAGTCAGTATTTACGTTAGTCGGCAGAGTCACAGGTGGAGTGAAACGCGTGGGGCGATGGGGGTGATGGACAGCACATTGAGTGGCGTCATCCTCATGTTCCATTGGTGTTGGTGCTGCAGGTTTCTTCCAGTGACATAACATATATGATCCCCGTATGGTAAGTTCTTTCTTACGTTTTTTCCTATATGACATTTTATGGCCTGTCACATATAGACACATAAAGGTGAGGTAACCAACAGGGCCACGGGCGTAACTAGGAAAGACTGGGCCCCATAGCAAACTTTTGACTGGGGCCCCCCCTCCCCTGGGTGTCACACAACCCCCCCCCCCTTGTAGATAGTGCCTTTTTTACAAACCCCCCTTTTGATAACGCCATACAGCCCCCCTGTAGATAACGCCATACAGCCCCCTTTGTAGATATCTACAGAGGGGGCTGTATGGCGCTATCTACAGAGGGGGCTGTATGGCGTTATCTACGGGGGGCTGTATGGCGTTATCTACGGGCGGACTGTATGGCGTTCCCTACAGGGGGGGGTGTATGGCGTTCCCTACAGGGGGGGGACTGTATGGCATTCCCTACAGGGGGGGACTGTATGGCGTTCCCTACAGGGGGGGCTGTATGGCACTATCTACAGGGGGAGGCTGTATGGCGCTATCTACAGAGGGGCTGTATGGTGCTATCTATAGGGGGGCTGTATGGCGTTATCTACAGGGGGACTGTATGGCATTATCTACGGGGGGGCTGTATGGCGTTCCCTACAGAGGGGGCTGTCTGGCGTTATCTACAGGGGGGACTGTATGGTGTTACCTACATGGAGTCTGTATGGCTTTCCCTACAGGGGGGGGTCTGTAGGGAACACCATACAGCCTTCCCTGTAGGGAACGCCATACAGCCCCCCTGTAGGGAACGCCATACAGCGTCCCCCCTGTAGGGAACGCCATACAACGTCCCCCCCTGTAGGGAACGCCCTACAGCGTCGTCTCCCCTGTAGGGAACGCCATACAGCGTCGTCCCCCCGGTAGGGAATACCATATTGCGTCCTCCCTTAGGGAACGCCATACAGCCCCCCCCCTGTAGGGAACGCTAGACAGCCCCCCCCCTGTAGGGAACGCCATACAGCGTCTCCCCCCTGTAGGGAACGCCATACAGCGTCCCCCCTCCTAAAAAAATGCGACCTACAGTGTGTCCTAATAAAAGACATGTATCCCCTATCCACAGCAGCGATAGGGAGAACGGGGGACTGAAAGTCCCCCTGAAGTTCTCCATGACTAACCTCTGACTTCCCGCGTCTGCGCAGCTCACTAAAAATTAAAGGAGCGCTTGTCACGCATGCGCACAAGCGGGACCGGTGCTCCATTCATTTCTCCGGAACTGCTGACACAGACCCCGGAAGTCCGAGGTTTGTGATGGAGAACTTCAGGGGACTTTCAGTCCCCCGTTATCCCTATCGCTGCCAGCGATCACGCATGTATCCCCTATCCTGTGGATATCCTGTGGCTAGGGGATACATGTCTTTTGTTTAATGGCAGAGCGGGGAGATACCTCCCTGCTCTGCCGTACTGTTCAGTGGCGTCTCGCTGTAGCAGCCATAGCGGCTGCTAGCGGAGCCTCCGGCCATGGTGGGGGCCCGTGCCGGCGGGCGACACGGGCCCCCTCATGCCACGGGCCCCGTAGCAGCCACTACTGCTGCTACGGCGGAAGTTACGCCACTGACCAGGGCCGTATTTACCATTAGATACCTGCGGGCACCAGATCACTGTAGTACTACCGATAATGAATCCTCTTCCTGTGTGTTTTCCGATTTTATGTAACTAAAGCTTAATCGCTGTATAAATGAAAAGTTCTACAACTTCCTAATCTACTTTATGTTTCTTAGCTGAGAGCAGGACTAGCGATGTACAGGTTCACTGCATCTGAATGTAAGCAAGAGTGTCCTCATTCACTGACAGCAAACAGATCTTGAAAATGGTGAGTAATTGAAACATAAATGATATTATAAAGTTGTAGAACTTCTCATGTATACAGGAATAAAGTATTTATTATACGGGGGCATGGCTGTAAATATGCCCCCGGATATGACGACTCCTTGTATAGACCAGTCCTATTGGATCTCTCGGTGTGGACGTCTCTGCAGGGGATTTTTCTTCTTCATGAATGTTGATCTCTGGTGTGAAGGATCTGGTAACAGGAGCATCCATGAGGTGAGGGCCCTGACTGTAGGGGGCAGCATTGTAGCCGATCCTCCATCCCCCACTGTGCCCCATTCAGTGTATCCCGTTTAGATAATCCTCCACAATCTAAATAGCCTGTACTTCAGCTCTCTCCTGCACTGATACATTGTAACAAACTCTCACTTATCATTATATAACCATTAAAGCTGTTTTCTGGTTTGGAAAACCCATTTTCAAATGCCCTATTAGGGAATTTTGGGGTAATAGTGTGGGTTCCCCCGTTCAGGACCCTGATTAATTATCCAGAATGGAGAGGGGCAACAAACATCATCTCCTGCTCAGGAGGACCATCACATCCATGTATTACATGCCCAGCCCGGTGATTATAGAACTGTGTAATACTTTACTTCCCCTTTAGAGATGCTGTAGGGAAATTAAACTCTTGCAGCAAGTTCCCCCACAGATTACTGGACCCCTCTAGCAAAACGGTATTGTAAAAACCGGACAACCCCTGTAAGGCTCTGTTCACACCACATTTGGGCTTTAAATCTGACATATACCTTTAAAGTGTAGCTAAACGTTTGACAAACTTCTGACATGTCATAGTGACATAGTGACACGTCAGAAGATTGGATTGGTGGGGGTCCGAGCACTGAGACCCCCACCAATCACTAGAATGAAGCAGCTGAAGCCCCCGTGTGAGCGCTCAGTCGCTTCGTGTTTGTTCGGCTTTTTCCAGAAATAAATGTATCGGTGAACGGACTCAATAGAAAGTCTATGAGCCGATACATTTTTCCGGAAAAAGCCGAACAGACAGGAAGCGGCTGAGCGCTCACACGAGACCTTCAGCTGCTTCGTTCTAGTGATTGGTGGGGGTCTCAGAGCTCGGACAACATTTACTACACAGAAGTCCAATGGGAATAAAGACAAGCACAAAGATGTAGGGGGTAAAAGGAAAGTTTTATTTATAGATAAGGGAAGGTTATATTTTATTATTAGGAGATTATTCTAGAAGTATTAAGACTACTATTATTATATACTGTGTATATGTATGTGTCATCTATTTATCTATTATACTAAACCTATCTAAAGGCCGTGGTGATCCAGAAGAAGGCGAAAACCCCCTGTGAGGAATGAGCCAATTGTCCTCATATTAGGGGGGAAAATTCCTTCCTGACCCCAAATATGGCGATCAGAATAATCCCAGGATCAAAGGCTGAAGTGTAACATGTGTAATATGGGGAAAGACTAGGGGAAAATTATTCATTTATTTATTATTATTTTTAATGAACTGCTGTATTTATTTATGTGTAAACTATAAATTGTATTAAATTAAGATTTATTTTTAATTATTTTCTATATTTATATTATGTTACTTATGTGTGTTACTACTTATTACTCTATCATCCTAAACCTATTTAAGGCCGTGTTGATCCAGAGGAAGGCGAAAACCCCCTTTGAGGAATGAGCCAATTGTCCTCATATTAAGGGGGGAAAATTCCTTCCTGACCCCAAATATGGCGATCAGAATAATCCCAGGATCAAAGGCTAAAGTCTAATCTAAATGTACTATGTGTCTATATGCGGGTGTCTATACTTATCATGTAGTGTGGTGTCTATACTTATTATATAGTGGGGTGATGTGGGTGATGTGAGTGATGTGGGTGATGTGGGTGCATTACTTACCTGGCCTGTGCTGAGGTGAGATCAGGTATAATGGCCGCTCCGGCCCCAGGACTACAACATGCGGCTATTATTCCTGATCTCCCCAGATGGAAACTAAGCACAGGCCGCTCCTGGGGGGTGTAGAGGATCTTCAGGCTGGAGTGATGTCAGATGCCTGCCTGGGATTGGAGGATGGCAAGTCAAGGCTCTGGTGCAGCAGCAAGATGGCAGAGGTGTGGCATGAAGATGGTAAGGAGAGAGATGATGGTCTGGGCAGCCGAGGTGACATACAGCAGCAGAGACTTGAGGCGCGGGTCAGGAGGCATGAAGTTCTGGGCCCTTGTCCTGAGATCTTATCGGGTCCAGCTTGGTGACATGAAGCTGAACCCGGCCAAGGGGTGAAGGGCTTTGTTATTCTCTGGCCACTTCAGATGTTGGTTCTCCAGAACGGGCACAAATGGTGTAAATGGTGGCTGTGCCCTCCTCTCCTGCAGTTCCTCCCAGCCGATGGTGGAGAAGAATGGATGCTCTCTGATGTTCCCGCACACACCGAGGCGCCTCTTAGAATTTTTACGGACCAGTCTCTTGGTCAGATGTTTCACGTCAGGATTAAGCCAAGTTGGAAATTTAGGCTTCGCGGTGGTGATGGCTTTGATAGCCATTTGCCTGACGGGGCCGTTGTAAAATGGGGAGCGTCCTGCTGCCATCCTGGACACCACAATCCCCAGGCTCCACCAGTCAACTGCGGAGCCGTATTTTTTTCTAAGAAGCACCTCGGGGGCCATGTAATGCAACGTTCCCGACACTCCACGGATCTTATTGGAGGCGGTGACGCCATCTTGGGCCAATCCCAGGTCGATGATACGGACGTGGCCATCTGCATCCAACATTATATTCTCCGGCTTTAGATCTCTGCAAAGAAATAAGACGAGAGAATGACAAATCCGCCCAGTGATCCAGGAGACGGGGGATGGGTCATTGCACCACCAAGCAGAATAGCCATTCAGGAGTGTAGGAAAGCTGGGTGCACTGTTTCCAGCATGTAAAGGAGAATGAAAGAAGGGGGAAGTTCTGCTTACCGGTGGACGATGTTGTGTCCATGGAGGAACTGGAGGCCACATATCATCTCTGCTGTGTAGAATCTGATGGGGAGAACAGAGTGGAGTCTCAATGTCATGAAATCTTCCTCTATCAATTCCCTAATATCATGTTATGATGGAGTGTGTGCGGTCTCTAGCAGAGAGGAGGCGCTGATTATGGCAGCCTGTATTCTGCATTCTCTGTATTATCCTTCATCTGACCTCCCCCCTCACCTTTTCTTCTTTCCACCCCCCTCAGTCTCCTGATTATTTACTCGCCTTACGTTGCCGATGTTCAAGCAGCCGCACATCCTGATCAAAGCCTCCAGGCTGCCACCGGACAGATACTCCGTGATAAAAAATGCCCGCTCCTCAGATTGATGTGCGGCATAGAGGTGGCATAGGAACGGGCAGTGTCTGGCCGCTAGGAGTATCCGCCGCTCTCTCATAATTTCGTCCGTATTGTCCCGTTTGGTGATCATTTTTACGGCCATGTAGGTGTTTCGGCCGGGGACTGATGCCAGGACCACCTGAGGAAAACAAATGGAGATTCCTCATGAGAAGAAGAAGGAACAGAGGTGGACAGAGAGGTGGGTCAGTCGAGTAGTGCCCAGGACTCTACAGCAGAACAAAGCTGAGCTCCCAGCATAATGCAGTGTCTGCTGTTGGGCCCTGTATGGAGAGGTCTTCACGCCTAACCCACATTTGACATAATTATCTTAGTTGGTGGGGGTAGTAAGGAGCAGGATCATACGCTATAATAGCGACCGTGGCATCTAAACAGTTAAATAGAGGTAAGCTCCCGCTGTCACCCCATAACCCCTACCCGCAACGCGATCACAGTGTGTAGATAGTTGTCATGGCAGCCAGGGGGCCTAATGAAGACCCCAAGGTCTGCCAACTTGGTCCTCCTACTAAGCTTAATAGGGGGAGGCTAAAAGAACAATTCAAGCGATACATAAATATTGCAGTCAAAATAAAGAAATAAACTTTTTTCTATTTCGTTTTGTTTAGCTCCTCGAAAAATGGAATAAAAAGTTAAAAAGTGATTAAAAGTTTTATGTAACCCAAAATAGTACCAATAAACAGTACAGCTCGCCCCACAAAAAAGAAGTCCTCACACCGCCCCATCAACAGAAAAATAAAAAAAATTCGGGGTTTCAGAATATGGAGACACAACAAATTAATGTTTTTACAAATTGTTTTTATTGGATAAAAAGTATAAAAAATAAACCAATATAATTTTGGTATCCCCGTTATTGTACTGACCCGCAGAATAAAGGTAACGTGTCATTTTTACCACTTAGTTAACACCATAAAAGCCAAATTATTAAACCAATGGAGGAATTGCTGTTTTGTTTTTTTTTGCTATTTCACCTAAAAAAAAACAGCCTTTTACAATGTTCCCAGTAAATGATATGGAACATTGAATGGAGCCATTAAAAACGACAACTCGTGCCCCCAAAAATCAAAATCTCTCATATGTCGACAGAAAAATACTAAAATGAAAAACTAAAGTAGTGGTTATGGGGGCAGGAATACTTCTGGATGTCCTATTAGGCATCCCATAGGAGAACACTACACCCATCATCCATCCAGCATAACATGGTGACAACAGAGAACAATTGATGGAGATAAAAGGTCAACTTTAGGTTTACCACCCTATAAAATGAAATATTTCGATATTATACTCACTTTGCCAAAGCTGCCCCTACCCAGGACCTGGTGGATGGTGAAGCGGCTGATGGTAAGCCTGGCATAGGGGCTGGATGTTCCAGGGTCTTGGCTGCTCCCAGGTCTTGGCTCCTCATCCTCCAATCCTCTGTCCTTGGCTCCTCTCCTCTTCTTCTTGAATCCGGTGACGCTGTCCTCCTCCCTCTTCCTCTTCTCCTCTTCTCTCTTCTCGCCGTCTTCTCCATGTCCATTGGACGCCATTTTCACCAATATCTTCCTACCTGTAGACTTCAGTCCGATCGCTGCCGTCGACAGTTGAAAGTAAACGGCAGTTGGTCGTGTGCAGGTCACGTGATGTCAGAGGTCATGGAATCCTCAGGTGGCACCTGCCTGGCAGTAACCTGCTCTGCCATGTCTGATGTGGGCATCATGAGTGCCAGTCTAGTGTCCAGAGCTGTGTTTCCCAACCAGGGTTTCTTATGGCCTGGTCAGGGGTCTGCAGAACACAGTAGCAATACATGCCACTCCTACAGTAGAGATAAACAACGGTTATTTGCTCAGGTTATTGGCAAAACCCTTTTCATCCACAATATAGAATCTGGGTTTATATTTAGGGGTCTGTATTTATTTAGGGGTCCGGTCTGGGGTCTGTATTTATTTAGGGGTCTGGTTTGGAGTCTGTATTTATTTAGGGGTTCCGTATGGGGTCTGTATTTATTTAGGGGTCTAGTCTGGGGTCTGTATTTATTTAGGGGACTGGTCTGTGGTCTTCATTGATTTAGGGGTCTGGTCTGGGGTCTGTATTTATTTAGGGGTCTGCTCTGGGGTCTGCATTTATTTAGGGGTCTAGTCTGGGGTCTGTATTTATTTAGGGGTCTGGTCTGGGGTCTGTATTTATTTAGGGGTCTGGTTTGGAGTCTGTATTCATTTAGGGGTCTAGTCTGGGGTCTGTATTTATTTAGGGGTCCAGTCTGGGGTGTGTATTTATTTAGGGGTCCGGTCTGGGGTCTGAATTTATTTAGGTGTCTGGTCTGGGGTTTGTAAATATTTAGGGGTCGGGTCTGGGGTCTGTAATTATTTAGGGGTCTGGTCTGTGGTCTCCATTGATTTAGTGCTCTGCTCTGGGGTCTATTTATTTAGGGGTCTGGTTTGGAGTCTGTATTCATTTAGGGGTCTAGTCTGGGGTCTGTATTTATTTAGGAGTCCAGTCTGGGGTGTGTATTTATTTAGGGGTCCGGTCTGGGGTCTGAATTTATTTAGGTGTCTGGTCTGGGGTTTGTAAATATTTAGGGGTCGGGTCTGGGGTCTGTAATTATTTAGGGGTCTGGTCTGTGGTCTCCATTGATTTAGTGCTCTGCTCTGGGGTCTATTTATTTAGGGGTCTGGTTTGGAGTCTGTATTCATTTAGGGGTCTAGTCTGGGGTCTGTATTTATTTAGGGGTCCAGTCTGGGGTGTGTATTTATTTAGGGGTCCGGTCTGGGGTCTGAATTTATTTAGGTGTCTGGTCTGGGGTTTGTAAATATTTAGGGGTCGGGTCTGGGGTCTGTAATTATTTAGGGGTCTGGTCTGTGGTCTCCATTGATTTAGTGCTCTGCTCTGGGGTCTATTTATTTAGGGGTCTGGTTTGGAGTCTGTATTCATTTAGGGGTCTAGTCTGGGGTTTGTATTTATTTAGCGGTCCGGTCTGGGGTCTGAATCTATTTAGGTGTCTGGTCTGGGGTCTGTATTTATTTAGGGGTCTGGTCTGGGGTCTGTATTCTTTTAGGGGTCTAGTCTGGGGTCTGTATTCTTTTAGGGGTCTAGTCTGGGGTCTGTATTCTTTTAGGGGTCTAGTCTGGGGTCTGTATTTATTTAGGGGTCCAGTCTGTGGTCTGTATTTTTTTAGGGGTCCAGTCTGAGGTCTGTGTGATTTAAGGGTCCGGTCTGTAGTCTGAATTCATTTAGGGGTCTCTTCTGGGGTCTGTAATTATTTAGTGGTCTGGTCTGTGGTCTGCATTGTTTTAGGGGTCTGTAATTATTTAGGGGTCTGGTCTGTGGTCTGCATTGATTTAAGGGTCTGGTCTGGGGTCTGTATTTATTTAGGGGTCCAGTCTGGGGTCTGCATTTATTTAGGGGTCTAGCTCGGGGTCTGTATTTATTTAGGGGTCCACTCTGGGGTCTGTATTTTATTAGGGGTCCGGTCTGTAGTCTGAATTCATTTAGGGGTCTGGTCTGGGGTCTGTATTTATTTAGGGGTCCAGTCTGGGGTCTGCATTTATTTAGGGGTCTAGCTCGGGGTCTGTATTTATTTAGGGGTCCACTCTGGGGTCTGTATTTTATTAGGGGTCCGGTCTGTAGTCTGAATTCATTTAGGGGTCTGGTCTGGGGTCTGTAATTATTTAGTGGTCTGGTCTGTGGTCTGCATTGTTTTAGGGTTACCAGTACTATATTTTCTTACGACTATATTTCTTGTCGTCTTTGGACATACTTGGCCCCAATCGGCCCTGATTGCTTATTATTCTTGATCATCCACTGACTTCAATCTATCTGAGATATGGTACTGCTGTACATCTGCGATTCGTACTTACTTTTTGCTCTTACATAGATATCGCTTCCATTACCAGTACTATATTTTCTTACGACTATATTTCTTGTCTTCTTTGGACATACTTGGCCCCAATCGGCCCTGATTGCTTATTATTCTTGATCATCCACTGACTTCAATCTATCTGAGATATGGTACTGCTGTACATCTGCGATTCGTACTTACTTTTTGCTCTTACATAGATATCGCTTCCATTACCAGTACTATATTTTATTACGACTATATTTTTGTCATCTTTGGACATACTTGGCCCTAATCAGCCCTGATTTCAATTGAATATCACTTCTCGATCTTATCATATGCATGTTTCACTTCTGCTGTTATAACGTAACATGTACACAGTGACATTATACTCTTACCCGGTTTTTCACTGATTTTGACGTCTTTTGTTGTGTGACTCATCCCCTGTTCTACTTTTTAATTGTCTCATGTATGTAATTTAATAAAAATTTGTATATTTTTTCAAATATCGTGTGCTGAAGTCGATCATATTTTCTTGGTTTAATCTCATGTAAATTGTTGATCGATGCACCAAGTATATCTTGGTTTTCACTCAGGATTCAATATAGTGCATGTAATATAGTCAGCAACGATGCTTTACAGTTTATTACCTATTACCTCTTTGAGCACTATTTTTTATTGAATTCTGTCTGTTGGTATTCTATCGGATTGTTTTAGGGGTCTGTAATTATTTAGGGGTCCGGTCTGGGGCCTGTATTTATTTAGTGGTCTGGTCTGGGGTCTGTATGTATTTAGGGGTCTGGTCTGGGGTCTGTATTTATTTAGGGGTCTGGTCTGGGGTCTGTATTTATTTAGAGGTCTGGTCTGGGGTCTGTATTTATTTAGGGGTCCGGTCTAGCATCTGTATTTATTTAGGAGTCTGGTCTGGGGTCTGTATTTATTTAGGGGTCTGGTCTGGGGTCTGCATTTATTTAGTGGTCTGGTCTGGGGTCTGTATTTATTTAGGGGTCTGGTCTGGGGTCTGTATTTATTTAGAGGTCTGGTCTGGGGTCTGTATTTATTTAGGGGTCCGGTCTAGCGTCTGTATTTATTTAGGAGTCTGGTCTGGGGTCTGTATTTATTTAGGGGTCTGGTCTGGGGTCTGTAATTATTTAGGGGTCTGGTCTGGGGTCTGTATTTATTTAGGGGTCTGGTCTGGGGTCTGCATTTATTTAGGGGTCTGGTCTGGGTCTGTATTTATTTAGGGGTCTAGTCTTGGGTCTGTATTTATTTAGGGGTCTAGTCTTGGATCTGTATTTATTTAGGGGTCTGGTCTGTGGTCTGTATTTATTTAGGGAACTGGTCTGGGGTCTGTATTTATTTAGGGGTCTAGTCTTGGGTCTATATTTATTTAGGGGTCCGTTCTGGAGGACTAATCAGTCTCTAGAACAATATTTAAGGTGTTTTATCTCTGACTGTCAATATGATTGGGTCTCCTTCATTTCCCTCGCCAAATTTTCCCTTAATAACCGGGTCAGTCACTCATCAGAGGTCTCCCCATTTTTCTGTAATTTTGGGTTTAATCCACGGTTCTCCTCTGTTTCATCTGGTGGTTCCAACAATCCCGAGGTAGATCTCGTTCATCGGGAACTGTCCACAGTCTGGGCCCAGGTTCAGAAGAAACTAGAGGCGTCCCAGAGCATACAAAAGCAAAGCACCACACACTTTTCAAAAAAGTGCCAAAGGCAGCGTAAACTGACCAAAAACGTTCCCGCAAATTGCGACTTTTGGGACTTTTCTATCCCAGATAAGCGGCTTAGCAAGGTTAATAAATTCTCCTCTAAGGCTACAGACAGTAATACAATATTTTAATGCAAGGATGTGTACACTCAGTGTCTGACTGAGGTACCTTGGACCTACCAAAGGAAATAATTCTTGGGGGTCTACACTTCCACTATATAGAAATAATGTGAACACTCTTAATTGTGTACTAAAAACGTGTGTAGTAAAACAAAGACCAATATTCCCACCATATAGTGACAGATATCAGTCCTACACAGGCATTCTGCAGACCATATACACTACCGTTCAAAAGTTTAGGGTCACTTAGAAATTTCCTTATTTTTGAAAGAAAAGCACAGTTTTTTTCAATGAAGATAACATTAAATTAATCAGAAATACACTCTATACATTGTTAATGTGGTAAATGACTATTCTAGCTGCAAACATCTGGTTTTTAATGCAATATCTACATAGGTGTATAGAGGCCCATTTCCAGCAACCATCACTCCAGTGTTCTAATGGTGCATTGTGTTTGCTAACTGTGTTAGAAGGCTAATGGATGATTAGAAAACACTTGAAAACCCTTGTGCAATTATGTTAGCACCGCTGTAAACAGTTTTGCTGTTTAGAGGAGCCATAAAACTGACCTTCCTTTGAGCTAGTTGAGAATCTGGAGCATCACATTTGTGGGTTCGATTAAACTCTCAAAATGGCTAGAAAAATAGAGCTTTCATGTGAAACTCGACAGTCTATTCTTGTTCTTAGAAATGAAGGCTATTCCATGCGAGAAATTGCCAAGAAACTGCAGATTTCCTACAACGGTGTGTACTACTCCCTTCAGAGGACAGCACAAACAGGCTCTAACCAGAGTAGAAAGAGAAGTGGGAGGCCCCGCTGCACAACTGAGCAACAAGACAAGTACATTAGAGTCTCTAGTTTGAGAAATAGACGCCTCACGGGCCCTCAACTGGCAGCTTCATTAAATAGTACCCGCAAAACGCCAGTGTCAACGTCTACAGTGAAGAGGTGACTCCGGGATGCTGGCCTTCAGGGCAGAGTGGCAAAGAAAAAGCCTTATCTGAGACTGGCTAATAAAAGGAAAAGATTAATATGGGCAAAAGCACACAGACATTGGACAGAGGAAGATTGGAAAAAAGTGTTATGGACAGACGAATCGAAGTTTGAGGTGTTTGGATCACACAGAAGAACATTTGTGAGACGCATGACTTGCCTAAGTAGAGTCGTGTGTTATTGAACCTTCTACTTATCCTTTCTTTTATCACCCCTACCTCTAAGAAAAGACACGTGACAACCGAGGTTGAATGTGAAATGGCCACAGAATTCGGATAACTAATTAGGAATCCAACCAGAGAATTCCTCCTATAATTCACATGACCCAACATGGGTCAGTATCATAAATAACAATTAACATTAACATTAATCCGAGCAGGGGAAGTCCTTGAAGCCATTTTTAGAAATGTTTTACCTCGAGTTAGCCATCTGCAACCACCACCAACAATTTACCTCCAGCCGTAAACCAGCTCGGAGGCACCGCTCACCTCTGCAGATGGCTCCAACCACCAGAAGACCACTTGAAAGGGATAATACCCTATGAAGTCTTCAAACCATGTACCTTTTTTGGGGGACGCATACCCCCAATGCGACCCCCCCACCATTTCGTACTGATCAACCTCAAGGACTCCCCCCGCCACAGCGAAACAGGCCTTGACCACCTTAAGCCTGTGAGTTCCGCCACACCACCAACGCCCTTTCAATTCCTTCTGCTAGTGCCAGGCTCCACAAATCAATCCCAACCTTGGTCAGATGCACCCCATCACTCCTCCAGTAATTACCTACTCCTGACTCCAAATCCCTGTGCCGCACACAAATGCCCCCATTCTTGGCCACAAAACGGGACACTGCCCGATTCACTTTTATGCGAGCCTTATTAATCCACCGACCTAGCCAGCCGCCAATGCTTCCTTGGAACTATGTCCGACCAAACTATCACTAGGCCGGGATAAGATGCCCACAAACACAACATATCATGTTTGATATCCCACACCAACTCCCGAAAAGGGCGAACCCCCAAATCATTTCCCCCCACGTGCAATACCAGGACTTCCGGAACCTTATCCAGCCGAGAGTATGTCTGAAACTCTGCTAAAACCCGTCTCCACAACATACCTCTAAATCCCAGCCAATGCAAAACCGCGTCCTGCTGCGGAATGCGCAGCTGACGGCCGTCAGGGCGGACGTCCGCCCTCAAGGCCCCTCAATGCATGTAAAAGTGTCCTAACAACCACACAAGGCACGGGAGCTGATCTGAAACGAAAAAATACAGCACACACACTTTTAACAACAAATAACAACATGACTCATAACAAATGAGGGCGCACGTAGGACCTAAACCTGTTGGACTCCCAACGGCCAATGTGCCGCACCCCCTCGTCGTCCAACCCCCAGCGCCCCGCTTCGGTTGCTGCGCCAATCCTAAAGGAGTGAGATCAGTAAGGGCCTGCAGCGACTCCGACCGCCACCAAGCATTTCTTAAATACTGCGCCAAATTGATATCTGGACAAAAATGACCCATTCTCGTGACGTAGCAACGGCAACACGGGCGACCCCACCTGTGGTTTAAAAGCATGCATACAGGCGACCGGACACATCGCCGATCCCGGGAGGGCAAACAAAGCTATGCGCTTTCCTCTGCCCGTTTGATCAGTTTTTGACCGCCGCAACCACAACTCGAGTCTATCCCCATATAGACCCACCTCCTCCAGTCTCAACCCCCCTGCCCGCTTGGTACTAGGTGAAACCAGCTTGCCAATTCGAAGTGCGCCAAAAAACGCTAAGGAAAATGCTAACTGAAATAACTCAACCTCGGACGAAGAACGACAGACAGACACTAGCGATATGCCCAAAGAACCGAGGAGAGCAAAAGACACGGGCTGTCTACGATCTGCTTCGACCCTACCTCGACGCAGACCCTTTAAAGCTTGTCCTACTAAAAATTCCTTAGACACATCCCGAAAACCCTGCAACTTAAAACCAAAAGCCAGTGCAGAAACGAAACGATTGACCTTAGCCAGGGAAAACCCCGCCTCCCAAGCGTCCCCCAACCAATACAAAAGTGCCACCAACCTGTCTTGATCCGGGCTGACGTTACCCAACTCTCTTACCCACTCCTCCCACTGCTTCCAACAAGCAGAATAAGCACTCCATGTCGTACGTGCCAATGACCTTTCAACCAATCGTTCTACGGGACCGAAACCAGATCCCAGAGATGTTCCGGACAAGCCAAACCGAGGTGCTCCGCTCCCGGTGCCAATTGACGAAATCGATCCCACTGCGAGCGAGAAAGAGCATCAGCGATACAATTCCGTACCCCCGGCACATGCACCGCGACCACCCACGCGTTCAACGACAAGCACACCAAAACTAAATGTCGCAACAATTGAACTACTGAAGGAGAGGATGCGGTGATGTTATTAATGGCCAGCACCACCTCCATGTTGTCGCAGTAAAAACTGACCTTCTTGTCCCTGAGCCTTTGTCCCCCCAAATGGTTGCCGCAACCACGATAGGGAACAGCTCGAGCAGGGCCAGATTCCGCGTGTGTCCGCTGGACACCCAGCTAGCCGGCCAGTTACCTGCACACCAAGGACCACCCCCGTACGCACCAAAACCACCTGCCCCAGCCGCATCCGTAAAAAAATTGAAATCACTCGTATCCTGCGCTGGAGCCATCCATAGAGAGCAACCATTATACTGACCAAGAAAATCATCCCAAAACTGAAGATCAGCCCGATGCTCCTCCCTGAGCCGCACAAAATGATGTGGCGCCCGAACCCCCGCCGTTGCTGCCGCCAAACGTCTACTAAAAACTCTCCCCATCGGCATAATCCGGCAAGCGAAATTCAACTTCCCCAGCAGAGACTGGAGATCGCGCAACGTCATCTTCTTCAACCTACAAGCCCGCCGTACCTCCTGACTCAATGACCTTAATTTATCCACAGGAAGTCGACACTCCATTGCCACCGAATCAATTTCAATTCCCAAAAAACAAATGGTAGAGACCGGGCCCTCAGTCTTTTCCGGCGCCAAGGGAATCCCAAAATCCTTCGCAACCTTCTGCAATGAATGCAGCAAATTACCGCAAATAGGCGAACCCCCCGGGCCGACGCACAAAAAATCATCCAGGTAATGTATCAAAGAGTCAACCCCGGCTACGCCCTTCGTCACCCATTCCACGAAGCTACTAAATGCCTCGAAATATGCGCAAGAAAGGGAACACCCCATAGGAAGATACCTATCCACATAAAAAGCCCCATTCCAAAAACAACCCAACAGCCGTTGGCTCTCTGGATGAACCGGCAACAACCGGAAAGCCGCCTCAATGTCGGTTTTTGCTAACAACGCGCCGGGCCCCGCTGCGCGAACTAGCCCCACCGCCTTGTCAAATGATGTGTACACTACAGAGAACAACTCATGATCAATCCCATCATTCACCGACGAACCCTTGGGAAAGGATAAATGCTGAATTAAACGAAATTTTTGGGGCTCCCGCTTTGGCACAATACCCAATGGGGACACCACTAAATCATTTATTGGCGGATCAACAAACGGCCCCGCCATGCGCCCCAACGAAACTTCTTTTAACAGTTTTTCCGACACGATCTCGGCATGCAAGTAAGCCGACTTAAGATTGCGCCGCGCAGGGCCGCCATCAGGAATTTCAGGGCCCCCTACAGCTACATTTTCTGGGCCCCCCTACCGTGGCACCGCCTGTTAACGGTACTCCGTCCAGTACTATATCATGGTACCCAGGGTCGCCATCAGGGGGGGTATTATGGGTACTGATGTGAGAGGCCCGGCCAAACCTAATTGAAAGGGGGGCCCGGCAAACTGCCGCGACTTGCCTTTGGTAGAAAAAAACCTGGCCCCTGCAATGGGGCCCGTTTTTTTCACCAAAAGAATGTCATGAGCTGCGGGCCCCCCTTTCAATTAGGTTTGGCCGGGCCTCTCACATCAGTACCCCTAATACCCCCCCTGATGGCGGCCCTGGGTAGCATGCGGGCCGTCAAACACCGCCGCCCGTGCGACCGATCACGCGCACCCGCAAACTCCCGCGCATGCGCACCGGCGACCGCCTGGAACCGCGCACCGAATTTTGAGGCAGATTTTGACCTGCCCACACTATCTTGCCGCGTTTTTTGCCTGCGGCGATTGAGGACAGCAGACAGAAAACGCAGCGAAAAATGCATTTTCTGCCTCCCATTGATTTCGATGGCAGGTCAGAGGCAGAACCGCGGCAAGAAAGGATGTGCTGCTTTTTCTTTTTTCCGCGACTGGCTCCCATTGATTTCAGATTAAATCAATGGGAGGCGGTTTTGGAAGTTTTTTGGTGCTGATTCTGACGCAGTGTCCGAGTCAATATCAAGGCCCAAAAACTCTGAACTGGGCCTTATTGTTAGGGCTTATTCAGACGAACGTGTAATACGTCCGTGAAACGTGTGTGATTTTCACGCGCCTTGCACGGACCTATGTTACTCTATGGTGCCGTGCGGACTGTCAGTGATTTTCACGCAGCGCGAGTCCGCTGCGTAAAACTCACGACATGTCCGATATTTGTGCATTGTTCGCGCATCACGCACCCATTGAAGTCAATGGGTGCGTGAAAATCACGCCCAGCACTTCCGCAGCCGTATAAACTATGAATGAAAACAGAAAAGCACCACGTGCTACAAACATACAAACAGAGTGTCATAATGATGGCGGCTGCGCGAAAATCACGCAGCCACGCATCATACGCTGCTGCCACACGGAGCTGTTATGGACCTTTTGCAAGCGCAAAACGCCACGTTTTTGCGCGCGCAAAAAGCACACGCTTGTGTAAATCCGGCCTTAGGGTAGGAACACACTAGGCATGAACACTGCGGATTTTATGCAACACATTTGATTGTGGAAAATCCGCAGCGTATTACAGTCGCAGCAGAGAGGATGAGATATGAACAAATCTCATCCACACGCTGCAAAAATAATGGACCTGCAGTGTGGCTTTTTGGCTTTTTAAGTCGCAGTCAATGTATTCTGTGGGATCGCCGCTCCTCTGTTGCAGAAATGCTGCGGTTCTGCCGCAAAAATCACAAATGAGAAAAA
This sequence comes from Rhinoderma darwinii, assembly GCF_050947455.1. Classification (NCBI taxonomy): domain Eukaryota; kingdom Metazoa; phylum Chordata; class Amphibia; order Anura; family Rhinodermatidae; genus Rhinoderma; species Rhinoderma darwinii. Next base: position 119,835 of record NW_027461863.1, read on the forward strand.
AAAAAAAAAGGCACTTTTTTAAATTTATAAAAAATGTTTAGACTTGCCCCGGCCGTAGTCCTGGTGACGCGATCCTCTATTCTTAGCGCAGCCCGGCCTCCTGTCATGACGTTTCATCCCATGTGACTGCAGCGGTCACATGGTCTACAGCGTCATCCCAGGAGGCGGGGCTACATTCAGAAGAGAGAGATGCATCACCTAAACTACGGCCGGGGTAAGTCTAAACTTTTTTTTCCCTGCAGGATTCCCGCAGCGGACATGCCTCACCAAACCTGCGCCACTATTTGGTGCGGTTTTTCTGGCGGAATTCCCTGCGGCTCCCGGGATAAGCTGTGTAGTTTTACTCAGCATATCCACCTAGTGTGTCCCTTATGATGTCGCTCCTGGAGCTGCTGCCGGTCTCTAAATAGGCAGTTGGTCCAGTAGAATTTGGAATTATTTTTTTTTGTGAACCAGCTTAAAAAAATACAAAACTTTTGTGTTAGGGTTTGTTCACATCACTGTTCGCTTCCGCTCCGGGGTTCCTTCTGAGGTTTCTGTCGGGTGAACCCCGCAATGGAAAGTGAAAGTGATAGCACAGCTTCCGTTTCCATCACCATTAGCGCAGTCGACTGCGCTATTAATTCCGTCCGAAAACCAGCCGGAATGGTGACGAACGGAAACCATTAGCGATGTTTCCGTCACCATTGAGATCAATGGTGACTGAAACGGAAGCTGTGCTGTCACTTTCACTTTCCGTTGCGGGGTTCACCCGACAGAAACCTCAGACGGAACCCCGGAGCGGTGGTTCGTCACCATTCCGGCTGGTTTTCGGACGGAATAGCGCAGTCGACTGCGCTAATGGTGATGGAAACGGAAGCTGTGCTATCATGTTATCACTTTCACTTTCCGTTGCGGGGTTCACCCGACAGAAACCTCAGACGGAACCCCGGAGCGGAAGCGAACAGTGATGTGAACAGGCCCTAACACAAAAGTTTTGTATTTTTTTAAGCTGGTTCACAAAAAAAAATAATTCCAAATTCTACTGGACCAACTGCCTATTTAGAGACCGGCAGCAGCTCCAGGAGCGACATCATAAGGGACACACTAGGCGGATATGCTGAGTAAAACTCCACAGCTTATCCGCCCCGGAGGCCGCAGGGAATTCTGCCAGCAAAACCGCACCAAATAGCGGCGCAGGTTTCGTGAGGCATGTCCGCTGCGGGAATCCTGCAGGGAAAAAAAGTTTAGACTTGCCAGGGCCGTAGTCCTGGTGACGCATCTCTCTCTTCTGAACGTAGCCCCGCCTCCTGGGATGACGCTGTAGACCATGTGACCGCTGCATCAGTCACATGGGATGAAACGTCATGACAGGAGGCGGGGCTACGCTAAGAATAGAGGATCGCGTCACCAGAACTACGGCCGGGGCAAGTCTAAACTTTTTCAATTTAAAAAAGTACCTTTTTTTTCTTCTCTTGTGTGATTTTTGCGGCAGAACCGCAGCATTTCCGCAACAGAGGAGCGGCGATTCCACAGAATACATTGACATGCGACTTAAAAAGCCAAAAAGTCACACTGCAGGTCCATTATTTTTGCAGCGTGTGGATGAGATTTGTTCATATCTCACCCCCTCTGCTGCGACTGTGATACGCTACGGATTATCCACAATAAAATGTGTTGCATAAAATCCGCAGTGTTCATGCCTAGTGTGTTCCTACCCTAAGGCCGGATTCACACGAGCGTGTGCTTTTTGCACGCGCAAAAAACGTGGCGTTTTGCGCATGCAAAAGGTCCATAACAGCTCCGTGTGTCAGCAGCGTATGATGCGCGGCTGCGTGATTTTCGCGCAGCCGCCATCATTATGACACTCTGTTTGTATGTTTGTAGCACGTGGTGCTTTTCTAATTTCATTCATAGTTTATACGGCTGCGGAAGTGCTGGCCGTGAATTTCACGCACCCATTGACTTCAATGGGTGCGTGATGCGCGAACAATGCACCAATATAGGACATGTCGTGAGTTTTACGCAACGGACACACGGACACACGCTGCGTGAAAATCACTGACAGTCCGCACGGCACCATAGAGTAACATAGGTCCGTGCAAGGCGCGTGAAAATCACACACGTTTCACGGACGTATTACACGTTCGTCTGAATAAGCCCTAACAATAAGGCCCAGTTCACAGAGTTTTTGGGCCTTGATATTGACTCGGACACTGCGTCAGAATCAGCACCAAAAAACTTCCAAAACCGCCTCCCATTGATTTAATCTGAAATCAATGGGAGCCAGTCGCGGAAAAAAGAAAAAGCAGCACGTCCTTTCATGCTGCGGTTCCGCCTCTGACCTCCCATCTAAATCAATGGGAGGCAGAAAATGCATTTTTCACTGCGTTTTTTGTCTGCTGTCCTCAATCGCCGCGAGCAAAAAACGCAGCAAAAAAACGCGGCAAGATAGTGTGGGCAGGTCAAAATCTGCCTCAAAATTCTTTAAGGAATTTTGAGGCAGATTTTTTTTTGCCTGCAAAATACTGTGTGAACAGGGCCATACATAAACAACACTTTGAGATAATTTACTCACTGTGTCAGAAGAGCTGCTCCCACTCCAGTCCTCTTCCGGCGATGTCTTCCAGGGGAGGTCTTCGGTCCAGACGTCCAGTCCTTCACCTCCAGCCAGGCTCCAGGTAAGTTTTGTCCATGTGTGTCCGCGGCTGCGCGCGCGGCCGGTCGCGGGTGCGCGCGCTTCGTTCGCGGGTGCGCGCGCGGCCGATCGCGGGTGCGCGCGCGGGCGGTCTCCAGTGCGGCCGTTCGTGGATGCGCGCTCGCGAGTGCGCACGCGCGGGAGTTTCATTGTGCGCGCGATCGGGTGCGCGCGCGCGGGCGGACGGTTTGACGGCCCCCCATGACGAGGGGAGGGGGCCCGCAGCAGCAGCAGCAGCTCTCGACATTCTTTTGGTGAAAAAAACGGGCCCCATTGCAGGGGCCCGTTTTTTCCTACCAAAAGAATGTCGAGGCAGTTGCCGGGCCCCCCTTTCAATTAGGTTTGGCCGGGCCCCTCACACCACTACCCCTAATACCCCCCTGATGGCGGCCCTGGCGCCGCGTCACCAGAACCTCATAAGGAGGCGGAGGTATAACGAAACCAACACGAAACCCTTCATAAATTAACTTGGCCGCAACCCTATCTGGATACTCATTTAGATACGGGACCATCCTTTCCACCCTCACCGGCGACAACCCCTTGACCAGCCGAGGAGGACTGGTTCCCTGACCGCTTCTTCCACATACACTTGGCAGCCCCGTGGGATGAACCATTACATTCTGAACACACGTGCTTGAACTTACATGTGGCCCCGAACTTACACTGGCCATCATTAAATTGACAGCAGAATCCCAGTTTTGCCCCTGAACCTTGCCCGGCCTGGCTAGACTGACCTCCTTGGCCAATGCTCCCGGGAAAGGACTGCTTCACCGGAGCCGTCACCCTCAACCAAAGCGCAACATCCTTCTGGTCCTACCGAATCGCCGGCCGAACCGCCTTTCGCTGGCGAAATTGCTCATCGTACCGCAACCACGCCTGACCCCCGTATGCCCTATGAGCCTCCCCAATGGCATCAAAATAGCAAAATAACGCCGAGCAATCTTCAGGCACCTTCTCTCCGATCACGCTGGCTAAAATGGCAAACGCTTGCGACCAATTGACGAACGTCTGCGGGATAAGCCTATACCGCCTACGTTCCTCTTCCTCCTTCTTACTCTCGTCCCGCTTGCCTTTATCCAAATTGAATTTTGCAAGCGGCAGAAGAGAAAAAATCTCCACGTACTCGTCCTTCCAGATCAGCTCGCGGACCTCCTGTTTTAGGTGTGCCCCTAACGGACCCTCGAAGCATACATACACCTCGCCACGAGCACGATCGTCAAGCCGCACCCGATCACCATCTTTTTGCGCCTCAGTCTGAACGGACACCGCGACCGCTTCCTTAGACGCCGCCAACCCTTCCACAACCCCCGGGACGCGACTGTAACACTCCAACCTCACGAGGACCTTCCCAAACTACCGCCGGGGACCCCGCCGTAGCTACAGGCGCCGCAGCCCTCTCTAAGCACCCGACCAACTCCCGCAAGCAACACACTAAATCCGCTAAGCCAGCGCCGTCACGCCCGACCGCGCCGCTACCGGCAGCCGATGCCGTGCTTGCTGCCCCCCCCAACACCCGACATAAAAATCGCTGGATACGGCAAAGAAGGAGTTACGTACTCACCGGGCTGCCCAGGCGCTGTGTTCCCGTCAGCCGGAAAATCCTGACCTCGCCGAAAATCGTCCAATTCGCCATCCTCCAGATCCTCTCTCGCCGACGACTGGCCATCCCACCGACATCTCCTACACGGGGACAACAACATGCTGACAGATGGGCCGGCCACCTGCCGCCCGACCGCAGGGACCCAGACTTCCGACCGGACCTGTTGCCTCGTCTCCGCTGATGATCTAGGCGTCCTCCCTGAAGGTCTCAAGGAAGCCTGCCCCCTGGCCGGAACATCACCATGCGGGGCGGCCGTGGGCTGCTCTCTGGATATTACGTCCGATGGAGGAGGGGTGACAGGGAGCCCGGCCTGCGACCCCCTGTGTACCGCCGGACCTTGTCGCGGCTGGGGATTCCTGCCAGGACGCAGGGCCTGGGAAGAGGCGGCCCTCCCAGCTGCCTGGCCTGCAGCGTCCTTTGAAGGGCTCCCCCTGCGACGCCGTGACTACCTCTGGGCTGAGGTGTTCTGGTGGGCGGGACCGCCGGGAGCGACGGGGAGAACCGGCCTGAGCCACCGCCGCCCCCGACGACGCTCTCTGCTTCATACGAGCAGGATCACGGGTTGCCAACTCCCCCCCCCCCCCCGCCGCCACAGTACTAGCACTAGGGAGGGGGCCGGGGGAGGGGAGCCTGTCCCTCAGAGCTACTGACCCTGAGCGCCGGACCTGGCGTGGAGGCGAGTTAGCCTCCGGGATCCTGGACAGTGCAGCCACGGTCTCCTCCAACCACCCGGGACGGTGGAATGCAGCTGCCGCACGCAGCTGCTCTAACATGCCGACCTCCGACATGGCCAGGTAAGAAGTAAGCGCGGTAGCAGAGGGAGCTTGTCACTTTTGCTTGTTCTTCCTCCCGCTGCTTCCGGCTCAATGCCGAAAACAGCGGGAAGACTGGTAACGTCCCCTGACTCCTCCCTACCCCTCTTCTACCTCCCCCTACTACTCCCTCCTTCTCACACTAAATTAACCCTTTCCCTACTATGTCTTGTCATGGAGGTTTCCCTCTGAAGCCCTTCGTGCTGCGTCCAGCCTCTTATGAACAACTGAAAAGATGCTGGAAGAGTGCCTGACGTCATCTGTCAAGCATGGTGGAGGTAATGTGATGGTCTGGGGTTGCTTTGGTGCTGGTAAAGTGGGAGATTTGTACAAGGTAAAAGGGACTTTGAATAAGGAAGGCTATCACTCCATTTTGCAACACCATTCCATACCATGTGGACAGCACTTGATTGGAGCCAATTTCATACTACAACAGGACAATGACACAAAGCACACCTCCAAATTATGCAAGAACTATTTAGGGAAGAAGCCGGTAGCTGGTATTCTATCTGTAATGGAGTGGCCAGCGCAGTCACCAGATCTCAACCCCATAGAGCTGTTGTGGGAGCAGCTTGACCGTATGGTACGCAAGAAGTGCCCATCAAGCCAATCCAACTTGTGGGAGGGGCTTCTGGAAGCATGGGGTGAAATTTCTCCCGATTACCTCAGCAAATTAACAGCTAGAATGCCAAAGGTCTGCAATGCTGTAATTGCTGCAAATGGAGCATTCTTTGACTAAAGCAAAGTTTGAAGGAGAAAATTATTATTTCAAATAAAAATCATTATTTCTAACCTTGTCAATGTCTTGACTAAATTTTCTAGTCATTTTGCAACTCATTTGATAAATATAAGTGTGAGTTTTCATGGAAAACACAAAATTGTCTGGGTGACCCTAAACTTTTGAACGGTAGTGTAAGTGAATACAGTGCAGTGAAATTCAGTGACTCACAGGGGACATCTTCTCAGATTGGAGTCATTCATGTTCTCTTTTCTTCTTCATCCGGCCCAGAACGCCATGTTGACTTCCAGTCTTTTTCATCTCTAATGCCCAAGCGCGAACCACAAGATACGTCATGAAAGTGTTGATGTAACCTGTATACCACGTTCACGTGACCCAATGTGCCACGTCACAGCGTATTCAAATCATGGAAGCGTTCAGTCTACATGACTACTGCCCGTCACGGTGCGCATACCTTAGATCAAAATTTTGACATATAACTAACTCTAAACCTCATAAGTTAATTTTCTTTAGCTATTGTACTAGGATGTACAATTCTTAATTAAAATATTATCATATTAGTCATGTGTCCTAGTATACCCACATCCAGCGATGGGTGGGATGGGTGAAACATAAAATAGTTTTCCATGAGTTTTGGACTGCGATGTGCTGCTGATCTCTCCTTTTGGGGGTAATATACAGGGAATATGGGGGTTATATAAGGGACTCTCATCATCCCTGTATATACCAGCCATCATCCCCATATATAACCACCATTATCCGTGTATGTACCAGCCCACCATTATCTCGGTATAAAATCTCCATCACCCCTGTATATACCATTAGGGCGGGCACTGTCAGCTTGCTGTGGCGTGCGGGCATTGTGGCTAAACAAGAACTAAATGGGGTGGGCATTGAGGACACCGTGGACCAATAGGATGCCTGAAACGCCGGTATATGGGAGAAGTCCAGCAGAACCTGAAAATATGCCTCCTGATTGCTTAAAGGCTATGTACACCTTTGCACTGTTTTTTTTTTTAAATTGCCTTGTATGTATTGTACAATATAAATCACATTTCTAATTGGTCTACCATTTGTCTTCTGTACCTGCAGAGTATTTCAGTTTATGGCCAGCTGCTGTATTCAGTTATCTCTCTAAGGCCCTGTTCACACCTGCGTTGGTGTATTTCGTTGTTCTGCTCCGTCAGTGGTGCAGAACAAAGGAATAATGGAAGCAACGGTTCAGTCGCACAACGGACACCGCCACCTGCTGACAGAACCCATTGACTTTAGTGGATTCCATTGGCTTTCCGTCAGGAGGGGGGCCGTGATTTTACCAGAGACAATACTGCAGATGTGAACGAGGCCTTATCCGTCAGTCATCACCCTAATGGCAAACTGAGCAGCTCCTCTTTTGCAGGCTCATGAACAAGCATTTACTGTGGAATCTGCGCATGTGCATGGTCCTAATTACTGCATACCTCCTGACCGTCCCGGATACAGCGGGACAGTCCAGGATTCCGGGCGGTGTTAGGGCGGGTTCACACATGGCGGAATTCCACTTAAATTCCGCTGCGGACACTCCGCAGCGTTAATCCGCAGCGGAGCCGTTTCTCCATTGACTTTCACTTTAATTTAGCAGTGTTCGTTTACACGATGCGTACAATTCCGCTGCGGAGCATAGGCTGCGGAGCGGAATTTGGTGTCCGCAGCATGCTCTGTCTGTTGCGGAGCAGTGGCGGACTCATGGCGGAATTTCTCCATTGACTTCAATGGAGATTCTAAGTTCCGCAATGAAGTCCGCAGCTGTCATGCACATGTCATGTGTGCTGCGGATGCGTCTTGCTTTTTTAACTTGACATTTCTTCATTCTGGCTGGACCTAGGTATTTCTAGGTCTACAGCCAGACTGAGGAAGTCAATGGGGCTCCCGTAATGACGGGAGCGTTGCTAGGAGACGTCTGTAAATAGTCACTGTCCAGGGTGCTGAAAGAGTTAAGCGATCGGCAGTAACTGTTTCTGCACCCGGGACAGTGACTACCGATCCCAATATACATGTATCTGTAAAAAAACATATAAGTTCATACTTACCGAGAACTCCCTTCGTCTGTCTCCAGTCCGGCCTCCCAGGATGACGTTTCAGTGTAAGTGACGGCTGCAGCCAATCACAGGCCAAGCACAGGCTGCAGCGGTCACATGGACTGGCGCGTCATCCAGGGAGGTCGGGCTGGATGCCGAAAGAGGGACGCGTCACCAAGACAACGGCCGGTAAGTATGAAAATCGTTTACTTTCACTAGGGAAAGTGCTGTCCCTTCTCTCTATCCTGCACTGATAGGGAGAAGGGAAGCACTTTTCCCGCAGTCTGCAGCAGCTAGTCCGCATCAATGTACTGCACATTTTGTGCAGATCCGCTGCAGAATCTGCAACGCAGATTCTGTGCGGCATCGATGCGGACAGTTGCGGAGGAATTCCGCCATGTGTGGTCATGCCCTTACGCTGTCCCAAGCGGCCGGTGGTATGTCTTGGTGTCAACTGTATCTGCGTCCTCAGGATGCAGATCCAGTTGAATCCGATGCTAATGTAAGGGATCGTCAGCTCCCTGCTTCTGTATTAGTACCACTCACCGAGGAATTCCCGGGCACAGCGCTACTTTAAGTGCGGAGCCCCTTATCTCACTATTCATATATGTACATTGACGTCGGGGACTACTCCTGGAGCGGAATCCACTGCCTTTGCATTGCTGATGGTCTGGCCGGGGATTCCGCTCCTAGGCGGAACCCCTGATGTCACTGTCCATATATGTACAGTAACATCAAGGGCTCCTCCTGGAGTGCAATCCCTGGCCACAGCGTGGCCGACGCTCTGGACAGGGATTCTGCTCCTATAGGGAATGCCTTACGTCACTGTCCATATATGGACAGTGATGGCAGGGGCTCCTCCTGGAGTGGAATCCCTGGGGGAGGGGGGTGGCACCATCTACATGGGCACTGTGTGTGACACTATCTATATGGGCACTGGCGCTTTATATGTGTGCACTGGTACTAGAGGTAGCTAAGGGGGCATTAAACTGTATGGGGGCAGCTATTTGTCATAATTTCTAGCAACGCATTCCCTTTAATACTGGTGTTTCATACACCAGTCCTATTAAACAGTTTGCTGGAGTAAGATGCAACACATTTATTAACAGGCGAAGGCGAATGACTCTTAATAAATGTGTCGCATCTTTTAGTTGCAACGCGGCCTGTCATCAGTACTTTCTACGTGCTGCGGCCTGCTGTACATTTGCCTTGTTACGCCCCCCAGAGATAAATCTGGGCCGCATTATACATATAGATTTCTGCTATAATTGACATCAGTTACTGGCGTAAATTATAGTAAAATTGTTGGCCATTTCTGCTAAGCCCCGCCCATTTTTTGCCCCCAAAAATGTCGACATTTGCGCATTTTGTGAATTTTCTACGCTAGTAAACTGTTGTAGAAAGGTTAATATATTCCCCCAAAGGCTACAGACCGTAATACAATATCTTAATGTAAGGATGTGTACACTTAATTGTGCAGCAACGCTTGTTGTCTCCATTCTATGTCAGTGTGGGAAGTAGATGTCCGGCCTTATGATTTTGTGATATGTGATAGACCCAGAATCCCAATCACCAAACCAAAGAATGCAAAATAAAGACACAAAACATTATAATTGGGTGTTAAATGGTCAAAACTTTTATTATATTATATGACCAAACCCAAAATGGCAAACCTCCGACTCACGAAGAGTCACCCTCCAGCACGCAGGAAAGGAAAAACCCCCTGTGGGGGAAACCTCTAGGGAAACCATGGCTGGAGGATTGCCCTTCCTCTGGGCTTAGAAGGTGCCAAAATATCATTTGTAACAGAATTTGTACGTTTTCTCAGATTTTCAAGGAAAGACAATACAATGAACGAACGACATAAAACACATAAATCGGCTGATCTGGTTGGCTAGGCGGATGTCTCTCTTCCTGGGCACCCATTAAAATGAATGGGCGATCCACGGATGAGACGGGTCCTCCAGATACTTCCTTGTAGCACCTGTCTCCGCTCCGGCTAATAGAGGGGGATCTCCTGCTGGAAACCCCCCTCTATTACAGACAACCCGTATGAAGAGGATGGCATGACTGTGATGAAGAAGTGGTCTGGGGTGAAGGGTTTCCCTGCTAGAACCTCCAAATTACATCAGGTCGGTATTGGTGGGGAAGTCAAGCTCAAGGTCCTCAGTCCCATCCAATATGGCGCTGAATGTGGCAGTAAAACCTTCTAATATGGAATCTTCTTTATGTCATAAACATTTGTATTTATGACATCAGCACCTTCATCATCATTACTACAGGAGTTTATTACCACTGCACAACTCATACATTGTGACGTCACCCACAGTGGTCTGAAGTGTTAACCCTTTACTGACTGGCAGTGTACTTAACACAGAGGCCATAAAGCTGAATAGAACATATCAGAGGCCATAAAGGAAAAGGGATAATGCAGGGAGCATCTCCGCACAAGAACTATCCATGACAAAGGGTTGTCCAGGATGAGATAACTTGTCTGCTTTCTCCAAAAACCAGCACCACACCTGTCCATAGGTTGTGTGTGGTACTACAGCTCATTACCATTCACTTCAATGGAGCAAACCTGCAATACCAGATACAACCTGTGGATAGGTGTGGTGCTGTTTTTGGAAGAAAGCAGACATATTTTTCTAAACCTGCACAGCTCCTGTTAGAAATAGTTCTAAAAAAGTGGGGGGAGAAGGAGAAGAAGGGGAGAGGGAAAGAAGAAATTAAAAAAAGGTAAAAAGAGGAACTCTGAGGTAAAAGAAATCAAACTAGACTGAAAGGAGTCTGCTGGAGGTGCCAGATGGAAAGACAGATTTCTGCCATGGGGACCAGATTAGTTGAAATGTATCTTGAAGGGGGGCTTCAGAGAGTGGGTTTTAACCCCTTCCCACCCTATGAAGTGCTGTTGCATTGAAAAACTATGCAGTTCATCTTCGAATGCAGCGTCACAAAAACAAATTATTTTGTAAAAAATAAAACTATATAAATTTGGTATCGCCATAATCGTAACGACCCGCAGAATCAAGTTATCATGCAATTCATGCCGCCCGATGAACACTGTAAAATCAAAACAGAAATGGCGGAATTACAGGTTTTTTTCAATTCACCCCACAAAATGTAGGTTTTTAAAAAAAAATAAAAATGTAATACATTATATGGTACATTAGTCCGCAGGGTAAATTACACATAAACAGCGCCATTCATCGGTTAACTGTTTAAATGATACCAGTTCAAGTGACCTTTATCGAAAAACACCATAAGAAATTTTTTCACAATTAACCTTCTAATTGGGCCTAGCATGTGTGGTACTGTCTGCTAAGCCGTTGTATCTAAGCATATTATATGTGATACTGTCTGCTGAGCCGCTGTCTCCTATCAAGTAGCAGAGCTATCAGGTGCCATAGTGTAATGAAACGGGGTAGGGAGACAGACAGGTGAGCCCTAATCTACCCGAAACTCAGTCCCTGCCTACTTGCACGGCCCGTCCTAAGAGTTGGCATACAATTGGGCGACGGTCCCTATGCTCAATAAGTGCAAGACAGACAACACAAGACAAGGGCACACAGAAGATAAAGGGGGAGGTAGGGGCAGTTGCCCACGGAAACACCGTGCGCAACAGGCAGTGGTGAACGAGCCGAGACAAACCAGGAGAGTACGAAGTAGCAAATCAGAGCAGGAGAATAGTCAGTCAAGCCAGGGTTAATAAGTAACAGCGGTCACTAAGGTAAATAGCAAGAAGCGCAGAGCCAGGAAACCAGAATATCACAGGCAAGGAACATGCTGCAAGTGAGGGTAAAAATAGACCAAGGGAGGGAGCTACAACCGTCAGGCCAGGCTGTGATAGGTTCTCCCTCTCCTCAGCCTGCCAGCCTGAGTAGTAAGAGATCGCATCACTCGAGCAGACCTTGGAGCTGATGAAGGCTGATTAACCCCGGGCATCGACACAGAACCTGTGTCTGGCAAACCCTTTACAGTACCCCCCTTTTTATGAGGGGCCACTGGACCCTTCCTAGGTGGGCCTGGCTTGTTGGTTAACCGAAGATGGAACTTGCTGAGCAATATACCGGCGTGAACATCCTGGGCGGGTACCCAAGTCCTCTCCTCAGGCCCGTATCCTCTCCAATGGACCAGGTACTGGAGGGAGCCTTGGACAATCCTGCTGTCCACAATCTTGGCTACCTCGAATTCTACCCCATCCGGAGTGAAAACAGGGACCGGAGGTTTCCTCGATGTAGCCAAGGACGGGGAGCAGCTTTTCAAGAGGGAGGCATGGAACACGTTGTGTATCTGAAAAGACGGGGGTAGCTCCAGCCGGAAGGAGACAGGGTTGAGGACCTCAATAATTTTGTGCGGCCCTATATACCGGGGAGCAAACTTCTTGGACGGAACTTTAAGGCGCAAATTTTTAGAAGAGAGCCACACCAGATCCCCGACCACAAACAGAGGGTTAGTTGAACGTCTTTTATCTGCCTGAGTCTTTTTGATGCTCTGGGACGCCTCAAGGTTCTTCTGAACCTGGGCCCAGACTGTGCACAGTTCCCGATGAACGACATCTACCTCGGTATTGTTGGAACCACCAGGTGAAACGGAGGAGAACCGTGGATTAAACCCAAAATTACAGAAGAAGGGGGAAACCCCCGACGAGCTACTGACCCGGTTTTTAAGGGAAAATTTGGCGAGGGGAATGAAGGAGACCCAATCATCTTGACAGTCTGAGATAAAACACCTTAAGTATAGTTTCACAGACTGATTAGTCCTCTCAGTTTGGCCATTAGTTTCAGGATGGAAGGCGTGAGGATTTGACCCAAAAATGGTATCTCCTGCACCCCAAACACCCATTTTTCGGTTTTAGCAAAGAGTTTGTATGTATGTATGTATGTTGTCATGTATGTATGTATATATGTGCATTTATGTTGGCATGTATGTATATATGTGCATGTGTGTATGTATATTTGCATGTATATATTTGCATGTTTGTATATATGTATGTATGTATGTTTGCATGTATGTTTGTTTGTATATATGTCTGTATGGCCATGTATGATACTGTCTGCTGGAGCCCTGTATCTAAGTCAACTTCGCGGCAGGCTTCTATACATGGTATAACAGTCAGTATCACACATGAAACTAAATCTAAGCCTACGACATGTTTTATTTAATTTTTTTTAAATTTTTTTTACAGTTTTGGTGTTTGGACTACGTCGGTTTCGAGGACTACTTAGAGGACTTTTTTTTTCCTACAATAAAATGGTTAATGAGGGTTGTGTTGGGGGTGCTTTATTTCAATAAAATATTTTATCTATATCTTTGTCTTTTTCTTTTCAAATTTTATTACTACCACTTTAGTAATGGCCGCTGTCTGAGTGACAACATCCATTACTAAGGGGAGGCTTAGTGTTAGCCGGTGCAGAGGCTAACACTAACCACCATTATTACCCCGGTACCCACCACCACCAGGGGTGCCGGGAAGAGCCAGTTACGATCCAGTACCCGACCATCTGTTGTGATGGCCGGGCTCTGGGGCGGCCACAGGCTGGTATTATGAGGCTGGGAAGGGCCAAAAACAGTGGACCTTCCCACCCTTGTAATGCTAGGCTGCTGCTGCTGTGTTGTATCTGGCTGGTTATAAAAGTGGGGGGGACCCCACGTCATTTTTTTTAATTATTGATTTATTTTAATATTTTTTTTAAAAAGACATGGGGTTCCACCCAATTTATCATAACCAGCCACATACAACAGTGTTATTAGCCTGGGAATGGACAAAACCAGTGGCACTTCCCACCCATGTAATGCCAGACTGCTGCGGCCTTGTATATGGCTGGTTATTAAAAATGTGGGGGACCCGTCTATTGTTAAATTGAAAAAAACAAAAAACGACGTGGGGGTCCCCCCCATTTTTATAACCAGCCCGATACAACACAGCAGCAGCAGCCTAGCATTACAAGGGTGGGAAGGTCCACTGTTTTTGGCCCTTCCCAGCCTCATAATACCAGCCTACGGCCGCCCCAGTACCCGACCATCACAACAGATGGTCGGGTACTGGATCGTACCTGGCTCTTCCCGGCACCCCTGGTGGTGGTGGGTACCGGGGTAATAATGGGTGGTTAGTGCTAGCCTCTGCACCGGCTAACACTAAGCCCCGCCTTAATAATGGACGCTGTCAATCAGCCAACTGCCATTATCTAGGCACTAATAAAGTTTAAAAAAAAACACAAAGACAATTCTTTTTTATTGAAATAAGAAATCCACAACAAAACCCTCGTTAACCATTTTATTAAAATTTGAAAAAACGTAGATCTACGCAGTAGTCCAACGAATCGAAGACGTAGTCCAATCGGTACATCAAAATCTGCAACAACATAAAAAAACAGTTATCAATGTGAACAATACCAATACTTCTACTCACCTACACACATATATACACGCACACACACACACAAACAACCATACACAAACACTCACATATATACACAAACACAACAAGATATACACACACACACACACACACACACACACACACACACACACATAAACAGACAAACACACACACACACACAACCATACACAAACACATACACAAACACACACACACACACATAAACAGACAAACACACACACACACATATACACGAACTCACACATATACAAACAAAAACACACATACCCAAACACACACATATACACATATACACAAACACACCCATATATACACAAACACACACACATAAACACACACACATATACAAACACACACAAACATCTACACACAAACATATACACAAATACACCCATATATACACACACACACACACATATACACAAACATATACACAAACACATATACACAAACACACCCATATATACACAAACACACATATAAAAACAAAAACAGACAAAGACACTTACCCAAACACACATATATACACAAACACACACATACACAAACACACACACTGTTTCTTTTAAATGCTGCTGTGGAACCCGCTCGATCCACTATATAAGGCTGCGCTATAGTGCAGCATTTAAAAGAAACAGGATCCTGTCCTGTCCATAGAGTTTAAGGCAGCACAGAGTATTTCAGGAGATGAGCGTGCAGATTCAGTGCTGCTATGAACTCTGCTCTTACCATTACGTAGCTCAGTCTGTTACCTCTCCTCCACTCCTGTCCTCAAGAACACCTTCACATGATTGGCAAGTCACCACGTAATGGTCAGAGCAGAGTTCACAGCAGCACAGAGTATTTCAGGAGATGAGCGTGCGGATCTTGTGCGGGGTGGTGACTTGCCAATCATGTGAAGGTGTTATTGAGGACAGGAGTGGAGGAGAGGTAACAGACTGAGCTACGTAATGGTAAGAGCAAAGTTCACAACAGCACAGAATCTGCACGCTCCTCTCCTGAAATATTCTGTGCTGCTGTGAACTCTGCTCTTACCATTACGTAGCTCTCAGTCTGTTACCTCTCCTCCACTCCTGTCCTCAAGAACACCTTCACATGATTGGCAAGTCACCACGTAATGGTAAGAGCAGAGTTCACAGCAGCACAGAGTATTTCAGGAGATGAGCGTGCGGATCTTGTGCGGGGTGGTGACTTGCAAATCATGTGAAGGTGTTATTGAGGATGGAGGAGAGGTAACAGACTGAGCTACGTAATGGTAAGAGCAGAGTTCACAGCAGCACAGAGTATTTCATTAGAGGAGCGTGCAGATTCTGTGCTGCTGTGATCAATGGGCAGACATTTGTCTGTTCACACGAGGCGTAATTTACGCGCCGCTGTCAAAGAAGTGACCTGTAACTTCTTTGGCCGTAATTGGATCCGTTATTCATTGACTCCAATGAAAAATAGCGCCAATTACGTCCGTAATGGACGCTGCGTTCAAGCGCCTGCATATGCCGTTACGGCTGAAATTATGGGGATGTTTTCAGGCGGAAACATCCCCGTAATTTCAGCCGTAACGGACGCTGTCGTGTGAACATACCCTTATAATGACAGCACGGCTCACAAAAGCGGCCGGCTGCCCGTGGCCGGCCGTGCTCGTAATTACGAGTCGTAATTACGAGCACGGCCCGTAAAATAAAAAAATAGAACATGTTCTATCTTTTTAACGGCACGGGCATCTTCCCGTGAGAAAACGGGGAGGTACCCGTGGCTAACAGAAGTCTATGGGCCCGCTATTTCGGGTCGTAATTACGACCCGTAATAACGGGTGTTTTTACGGTCGTGTGCATGAGGCCCTGTAATGACGGGTGGCTACATGTGTGCACCCGTCATTACGGCAGCGTTGCTAGGCGACGTCAGTAAATAGTCACTCTTCAGGGTGCTGAAAGAGTTAACTGATCGGCAGTAACTGTTTCAGCACCCTGGACAGTGACTACCGATCACAGTACCTGTTCATACTTACCGGGAACTCCCTGCTTCCTCCAGTCCGGTCTCCTGGCCGTTGCCTTGGTGACGCGTCCCTCTCGACATCCGGCCCGACATTCCTTGATGATGATGCAGCCCATGTGAGCGCTGCAGCCAATCACGGGCTGCAGAGGCCTCTGCAGCCAATCACAGGCTACAGAGGCCTCTGCAGCCAATCACAGGCTGCCGCGTCAGAAAAGAAGGTCGGACTGGAGGAAGAAGAGGGACTCGTCACCAAGACAACGACCAGGTACGTATGAAATGCTTTTTATTTTATTTTTAATCAGCAGCCTCTTTTCTCTATCAGTGATTGATAGAGACAAGTGGCTGCCGATTTGTATAATATTTTTCTGTTCAATCATTTTTATTAATTTTTTCAGAAAGAGTAGATGCATCATTTACATGTCGCAGCATGTTAAATATATATAGCAAAATTACAGCATCTTATTCATCGTGACAGCTTTGTGTCGGTAAGATAGTATAACAGTACAACAATATAACAAAACAACAACATCGCTAGCAGCTTGTATATCTTCAAAAGGTCTCTTATGAAGAAGAATGATAATAATAATATGGTATTAGTTGCTTGTGTAAGAGCTATATTTGGTGGCATAGAGGGCTGGTTATCCAGCAATTCCAGACGTTGGAAAATTTAGGAAAACTAAGATTGCCATATGCAATTATTCTCTCATAAGCATAAGAAGAATTGATTAGTAACAACAATTCCGCCTGAGTGGGTGTATCAGCACTCTTCCAATGCCTAGATACAACTAGCTTCGCCATAGCCAATATTTTACATGACAGTATTCTATCTTTCGGAGGGATGTCTTCCATATTTAAGAACAGTAGGGCTAATTGAGGGGATACAGGAATCCGTGTTCCAAACAAGGACTCTAGTAAAGCAAATACCTCTTTCCAATAGCTTAGTATTACTGGACATTCCCATAATACATGTAATAGCGTGCCTCTATTGCCACAACTCCTCCAACATGTTTCTGAAACATCTGGGAACATGATATGTAATTTATCCGGGGTGTAGTACCATTGTAGATGGGTTTTCAAAGCTGCTTCTACCTGGGAGCTGCATTGCAACGACCTGTGGATTTGGTTATATGCTTTCCTCCATTCTTCCTCTCCAAAAGTTTTACCCAACATCCGCTCCCATAATAAAACATTGTGAGTTTTACGAAAGTCAGTGTGCCCTGACAGTGTATCATAAACCCCTTTAAGTATCTTAGTATGTTTGGCCAGCAAGCTAAAAAGTTTTACATTACAGATAGGATGTAAATTTTTTAAGGTTGATATAAAGTGTCTGACCTGTAGATATTTATAAAAATCGCTTCTTGGAAGGGAGTATGAGAGCTTTAAATATTCAAAGGAGCTCAATACATCATTACAGTACAACTGCGATATTTGGGTGATTCCCCCCAACTTCCATTTGTTTAAATTTAAATGAGGAATGGCCAATTCCAATACTTCTAAAGGAATTTGTGAGTTGGTAAGAGGCGTACGATTAGTGGAGTGTTGTTGTATATAGGACCAACATCCTAAGGCTGCTTTAGTGAATGGGGATACTTGTGAAGGCGTGGCTATGTTCCAAAACTCGAGAAACATGAGGGCTTTCAAGCTAGAAGGATATACATATGATGTTTCTATTTGAACCCAAGGCACTGAGCGATCAGCCGCCCAACCCGGACTGAAAAGTGCCACCAAAGTGGAAGCATAATAGGCATAAATATCTGGTATACCCAATCCCCCTGATCTTCTATCCCTGGTCAAAATATGTGTTGCAACACGTGGCTTGCGAAAAGACCAAATAAATTTCATGATAGCTTGTTGGATACATTTAAAGAAGGATTTTGGAACGGCTATTGGGACCGTTCTAAACAGGTATAACAGTTTAGGCAATAATAACATTTTAAAGGCTGCAATCCTGCCTATCCAAGACACTTCAAATTTATGCAATCTAGCCATTTCAACCTGGATTGTTTGTAAAAGGGGCTCATAGTTAGATCTGTATAACGACTTGTGGGATTTTGTTAGAGTTATACCCAGGTATGTGATGCCTTTATCTCTCCAGTCAAATGGATATCTATACTTAAGGAAATGGAGTACAGAGGGAGAAATGTTTAGTGGTAATATTTGAGACTTCTGGGTATTTAATTTGTATAGTGAGACTTGTCCAAATTTCTGAATGCAATCTAAGGTGGCTTCTAAGGAATCCTCTGGGGAGGCTAAGGAAAGTATAATGTCATCTGCATATAAGGAGATTGTATGAATTTGGTTATCAATACATATACCATGAATATTTGTGTGTGTTCGTAGAATGTGGGCTAGGGGTTCCATAGATAGTATAAACACCAGGGGGGATAGAGGGCAACCTTGTCTAGTACCGTTTGTAATTTGGAAAGTATCAGACAGCACTCCGTTAGTATATACTTGGGCTGACGGGCACGAATATAGAGCTTTGATCGCATCAATTATACAGCCTTTGAACCCCATCTTTCCCAACGTGGAAAAGGCATACCCCCAATGGATACGATCAAACGCTTTTTCAGCGTCTAGGGCTAGCATTACCGAAGGTATCTCTGATTGTTCTATAATGTGTAGGATCCCTAGCACTCTACGAGTATTGTCTGAGGCCTGTCTACCCTTTATGAATCCTGCTTGATCTTCCTTGATCAGTGTGGGTAGTAGGGGGGCCAATCTCGTAGCTAGTATTTTTGCGTATATTTTAACGTCTACATTCAATAGTGAGATAGGACGAAAGTTTTGAGGGGCATCTATAGTTTTCCCTGGTTTCGGAATGGTGACGATTAAGGCAGCTTGGTTTTCGGCTGGCAAAGATCCAGAGTCCATTGCTTTCTGAAAGAATCTACACATATACGGCAATAATGTTTCCTGTAGTGATTTATAGTACATATTGGTAAGTCCATCTGGGCCAGGGGATTTGCCGTTGGGCATTAGTTTAAGAACATCAGAAATTTCCTTTTCTAAGAACGGTGCATTTAAACTAGCCAATTGGGTCTCAGAAAGATGAGGTAGATTTATTTTTTGCAAGAAGGCTTGGATGTCTACTTCCGACGGATGTGGGGAGAAAGGGTCTTTTTCCAAATTATATAAAGAAGCATAGAAAGCTCGAAATTGATTAGCAATGTCTGTGGGGTGTGTTATTTTCATTTGGGTGAGGGGATCTGTCAGATATGGGATCTTGGCTTTTTGGTATTGCGCCTTCAGTCTAGCTGCCAGCAGCTTGCCGGCCTTATTGTTCTGTGAGTAATACCTCGCTTTGGTTTTTTTGAGGTTCTTCTCGTAATCTGAGAGTAAACTGCATCTAAGGCGTTGTCGGAGAGTGAAAAGCTTTTCAGCGTGTTGTGGCGTCTGCCTAATTTTATTTTGGGTTTCCATGTGGTGAATTTCTGCTGTAAGGGAAGAGATTAAGGCCATTTTCTGTTTTTTAACTATATGTCCCAAGCGAATGAGAGTGCCTCTAATAAAGGCTTTGTGGGCATTCCATAGGGTAAAATCATTAATCTGGGAATTGTCGTTTTGTTGGAAGTATTCCCGAAGGTCACTAGCAATAGTTTGTTTATGTTCCGAATGGGACAGTAAAAAAGGGTTACATCTCCAGAGGTAGGTAGAGTTAGCTATATTACTTTCCTCAATTGTCAAGGTTATTACCGCATGGTCCGACCATTTAATGGTCTCTATAGAAGATTTTGTAGTAGAAAAGAGCAATTCTTTGTCCACTAGAAACATATCTATGCGGGAGTAGCTATTATGGGTTGTGGAGTAGAAAGAGTAATCCTTCTCTGTGCTATGTTGAGCCCGCCACACATCGTATAGTTCTTGTTTTAATACCAAAGGTCCAAGTTGAGCCTGAGATTGCCGCGTGGGATTCGTGGTGTCCAGAGAGACATCAGCTATAGCGTTAAAGTCTCCACAGATTACCACCCTTCCCTGGCGAAATTTGTTCACTATTCGGAATATTTTATGAAGGAAACGAATTTGGTGACGATTGGGAGCATAAACGTTTACAATTGTATAAGTTACGTTGTTAATCATGCAGATTAATATAATGTATCTACCATTTGGGTCAATATGGGCCTGAATCTTTTGGAAAGCTACAGAGTTTTTTATAGCTATTAAAACTCCCCTGGACTTGGCCGTGTAATGTGCTTGGAATGTATGAGGAAATAAATGGTGATTGATGCGATTCGCATCTGTTTGTAATAAATGTGTTTCTTGGGCACATAGAATATCACATACTATAGATTTTGCTTCTTGCCACATATGTGCTCTTTTATGCGGGCTGTTAAGACCGTTAACGTTAAGTGAGGCTAATTTAATAACCATTGTACCTATAAAGAGAAGCTGTGTGTTGTCTTATCTGAGGAGGTAATAATTTTGTTTCCCCCTTACCTGTATATTGTGTGTTCAGCTCATTAATTTTCTGCCGATCATATTCACAATAGGTTTCTCTGCTGCTAGCACAAGAATATAAAAAAGAAATAAACAAAGAACAATAGATTCTATATAAATCTAGCACAAACCATGAACAGATAAAACTGTTCATCAGAAAAGGGGCAAAGACAGTCAGCTTGATGTCGGGCCAACATGACCGCAACTACACCAATATTAGCTAAGCTTCGGTTAAGCCTTCGATGAAGAATATTCCGTCACGTCTTCGACCAGCCGAGGTAGGGGAGAGAAGAAGACACATATCGATTCTTTCATCTTTTGCGTTGCTTCCGATGATCCACCATCTGCCATTCATCTCTTATTCTTTGGGGGGGGTGGTTAGATGGTTGTTCTTGTATCTGTATCGTTATGTCCCAAGCTTTCAGCAATTCCACTCCCTCCGAGATGCTTCGGATCACGTGTAAAGAATTGTTCCTATGAATAATTAGGCGGACCGGGAATCCCCAGCGGTATAAGATCTTGTTGCCCCGTAGGGCATTTGTTATAGGGGCCAAACATTTTCGTAACTGCATCGTCGCCGCTGAGAGATCTGTAAAAATGGATATCATACTGTATTGTGGTGGCGTATCCTCTTTTTTCTTGAGCGATGACATCAATTGTTCCTTGATATGATAGAAATGAATACGGGCTATTACATCACGTGGTATTTCGTCCGCAAGATGTTTTGGTTTTGGAAGTCTATGAATTCGGTCTATAATAATATCCCTTGGGGAACATCCAGGAAGCATGGTTTTAATAAATTCTTGTGCAAATTTAAGCAGATCTGGCGCAGCGACCTCTTCAGGGATCCCTCTGATCTTAATATTGTTTCTACGGGATCTGTCCTCTAGGTCAGCCATTTTTGCTTTTAACTGAGTAACTTCTGCTTCTAGGCCGTAGTGTGCATCAATCACCTCATTATGAGACACAACAAAATCACTTAGTTTGGATTCAGCATGTTGAACTCTCAGTTCTACATCTTGTATTGCTGATGACAAGGGATGTAACATTTTAGCAAATCCTGCTTGCAGAGAGGTGCTAAGAGCCTGAAGCATGGTCTTCATT
This sequence comes from Rhinoderma darwinii, assembly GCF_050947455.1. Classification (NCBI taxonomy): domain Eukaryota; kingdom Metazoa; phylum Chordata; class Amphibia; order Anura; family Rhinodermatidae; genus Rhinoderma; species Rhinoderma darwinii. Next base: position 141,653 of record NW_027461863.1, read on the forward strand.
GCCAGCTCTGTGACCAAATTAGCTGAGGAGGGCATATCATCTAAGTTGTTTCCCTCTGACAAAGGGCCCCCAAGGGTTATACAATCTCCTACCTGAGTCGCTAGTGGTGCCGGAGAGAATCGTTTCTGCCTCTCTTGGGACGAACTCCTAGAGCTCGGCAATGGCGGCGACGGAGATGCAGAGGTAAGTGCAGACGATTGGAGATGGCGCCCCCGTCTTCCTGAATGAGCGAGGGCTGAAGCTGGGAAACCCTGTATCTATTTCCTCGTCTTTGCTGCAGTGAGTGGAGGAGCTGTCATCGGGACCGAGGCACTTCTCCTCTGAGTAGCTGTGGCCTTATGGAGGCAATGCGGTGAGTGTGAAGGTGGTTCGGAGGTAAGGGAGCCCGCCAAGGAGCACGAGTCTCCTCCATCTTGGATTTCTTCTGCCTGCCGTGGCGGGAAGAAGTCCGTGAGCTTGGTAGGTCTCGGAACGGGCCTCCGGCGTCTCGGCATGTCGGGTTAGTGCTCCGGTCTGTGTGGGGAGCTGATTTCGGCCAGAAGTTGTGCTGGTTCTGAGGCTTTAGTAGCTTTTTTGTAGATTCTGGTGCAGGAGCTCAGTACTCACGCGGCCATTCGGATCGACCGCCAAGCCACGCCCTTGTATAATATTTTTGACCGGGTTCGGTCAAAACGGGTTCGGCCGAACCCGGTGAAGTTCGGATTCGCTGCGAACCGAACTTTTCCGGAAGTTCGGACCGAAACCGGGTTCGGTTGTCCCGGTTCGCTCATCTCTACAAATTTATATAGTTTTATTTTTTACAAAATAATTTGTTTTTGTGACGCTGCATTCGAAGATGAACTGCATAGTTTTTCAATGCAACAGCACTTCATAGGGCGGGAAGGGGTTAAAACCCACTCTCTGAAGCCCCCCTTCAAGATACATTTCAACTAATCTGGTCCCCATGGCAGAATCTGTCTTTCCATCTGGCACCTCCAGCAGACTCCTTTCAGTCTAGTTTGATTTCTTTTACCTCAGAGTTCCTCTTTTTCCCTTTTTTTAATTTCTTCTTTCCCTCTCCCCTTCTCCTCCTTCTCCCCCCACTTTTTTTGAACTATTTCTAACAGGAGCTGTGCAGGATTAGAAAAATATGTCTGCTTTCTTCCAAAAACAGCACCACACCTATCCACAGGTTGTATCTGGTATTGCAGGTTTGCTCCATTGAAGTGAATGGTAATGAGCTGTAGTACCACACACAACCTATGGACAGGTGTGGTGCTGGTTTTTGGAGAAAGCAGACAAGTTCTCTCATCCTGGACAACCCTTTGTCATGGATAGTTCTTGTGCGGAGATGCTCCCTGCATTATCCCTTTTCCTTTATGGCCGCTGATATGTTCTATTCAGCTTTATGGCCTCTGTGGTAAGTACACTGCCAGTCATTAAAGGGTTAACACTTCAGACCACTGTGGGTGACGTCACAATGTATGAGTTGTGCAGTGGTAATAAACTCCTGTAGTAATGATGATGAAGGTGCTGATGTCATAAATACAAATGTTTATGACATAAAGAAGATTCCATATTAGAAGGTTTTACTGCCACGTTCAGCGCCATATTGGATGGGACTGAGGACCTTGAGCTTGACTTCCCCACCAATACCGACCTGATGTAATTTGGAGGTTCTAGCAGGGAAACCCTTCACCCCAGACCACTTCTTCATCACAGTGATGCCATCCTCTTTATACGGGTTGTCTGTAATAGAGGGGGTTTCCAGCAGGAGATCCCCCTCTATTAGCCAGAGCGGAGACAGGTGCTACAAGGAGGCATCTGGAGGACCCGTCTCATCCGTGGATCGCCCATTCATGTTAATGGGTGCCCAGGAAGAGAGACATCCGCCTAGCCAACCAGATCAGCCGATTTATGTGTTTTATGTCGTTCGTTCATTGTAATGTCTTTCCTTGAAAATCTGAGAAAACGTACAAATTCTGCTACAAATGATATTTTGGCGCCTTCTAAGCCCAGAGGAAGGGCAATCCTCCAGCCATGGTTTCCCTAGAGGTTTCCCCCACAGGGGGTTTTTCCTTTCCTGCGTGCTGGAGGGTGACTCTTCGTGAGTCGGAGGTTTGCCATTTTGGGTTTGGTCATATAATATAATAAAAGTTTTGACCATTTAACACCCAATTATAATGTTTTGTGTCTTTATTTTGCATTCTTTGGTTTGGTGATTGGGATTCTGGGTCTATCACATATCACAAAATCATAATGCCGGACATCTACTTCCCACACTGACATAGAATGGAGACAACAAGCGTTGCTGCACAATTAAGTGTACACATCCTTACATTAACCCCTTCCCGACATTTGCCGTATGGGTACGCCATGGAAAGCTATGACTTCCCGCAAATTGCCGTATCCAAACGCCAAATGTTTGGCACCGGCTCAGAAGCTGAGTCGGTGCCATCATCACCGGGATCTCAGCTGTATCTTACAGCTGACATCCGGCTGTAATGGCAGGGACTGAAATTAGCTTTGATCCCCGCCAGATCTAATACATTGCACTACGTAGGTAGTGAAATGTATTAGAAAAAAATCATCAGACAGTTGGAACTTCAAGCCCCCTAGTGGAACTTGGAAAAAGTGTAAAAGAAAGTATAAAAAAAGTGTAAAAAAAAAAGTAAAAAAAATAAAAGTTTGATAACAATAATATTTTCTGCATCCTATTAATTTCAATTGGAGCTCAGAGGTGGAAACCACTTGTAGAACATCAGCCCCCCACTCACAGTGAAATAACCATCAGGAGTATCCGCCCTGGAAACCACAGGGAATTCCACCTGAAAAACCGCACCAAATTTTAGTGCCGTTTTTTGGGCGGTATATCTCCTGCGGAAAGACCGCAGAAATCATTTTAAAAAAGCTTATACTTACCATAGTCATAGCGACGCGTATTCTGTTCTGAGCGCAGCCTGGCCTCCTGTGATGATGCTGTAGTACATGTGACCGCTGCAGCCTTTGATTGGCTGCAGCAGTCACATGGGATGGTATCATCATCCCCAGGGCCGATTCTAGCTTTTTTGCTGCCTGAGGCGAAAATGGAAATGGCGCCCCCCCCCCCCCCCCACACAAAAAAAATAAATAAAAATAAATTGTAAGTAAGAAACAACTTGTAAAACGAAACAAAAAAATTAAAGCTGTGTGAACAAAAAAATACATTAGGGCCTGTTCACATCACCGTTCGCTTCCGTTCCGAGGTTCTGTCGGGTGAACCCCGCAACGGAAAGTGAAAGTGACAGCACAGCTTCCATTTCAGTCACCATTGATCTCAATGTTGATGGAAACATCGCTAATGGCTTCCGTTCGTCACCATTCCGGCTGGTTTCCGGTTTTCCGACGGAATCAATAGCGGAGTCGACTACGGAATGGAACGGAATCGAACGGTGATGTGAACAGGCTCTTATTGAACATCATTGTTATGAACTGCAAGGTCTCATAATGCTACAGGCAATTGTGTAGTAAATATCCCTATATTGCCCCAGCTATAAATACTAGTAAAATGACCAGGGCAACGTGTATCCAAAATTCAAACACAAAAATGAAAGAACAATGTCAGTGTTCAAACTTGTGTCAGGGCTCCTTTAATGGCTCTTTACAGTCAGTATAGTAACACATGCGGCACTTTACAGTCAGTATAGTAACACATGCTGCTCTTTACAGTCAGTATAGTAACGCATGCAGCACTTTACAGTCAGTATAGTAACACATGCAGCACTTTACAGTCAGTATAGTAACACATGCGGCACTTTACAGTCAGTATAGTAACGCATGCTGCTCTTTACAGTCAGTATAGTAACACATGCTGCTCTTTACAGTCAGTATAGTAACACATGCGGCACTTTACAGTCAGTATAGTAACACATGCTGCTCTTTACAGTCAGTATAGTAACACATGTGGCACTTTACAGTCAGTATAGTAACGCATGCTGCTCTTTACAGTCAGTATAGTAACACATGCTGCTCTTTACAGTCAGTATAGTAACACATGCGGCACTTTACAGTCAGTATAGTAACACATGCGGCACTTTACAGTCAGTATAGTAACGCATGCTGCTCTTTACAGTCAGTATAGTAACACATGCGGCACTTTACAGTCAGTATAGTAACACATGCGGCACTTTACAGTCAGTATAGTAACACATGCGGCACTTTACAGTCAGTATAGTAACGCATGCTGCTCTTTACAGTCAGTATAGTAACACATGCTGCTCTTTACAGTCAGTATAGTAACACATGCTGCACTTTACAGTCAGTATAGTAACACATGCTGCTCTTTACAGTCAGTATAGTAACACATGCTGCACTTTACAGTCAGTATAGTAACACATGCGGCACTTTACAGTCAGTATAGTAACACATGCTGCTCTTTACAGTCAGTATAGTAACACATGTGGCACTTTACAGTCAGTATAGTAACGCACGCTGCACTTTACAGTCAGTATAGTAACGCATGCAGCACTTTACAGTCAGTATAGTAACACATGCAGCACTTTACAGTCAGTATAGTAACACATGCGGCACTTTACAGTCAGTATAGTAACGCATGCTGCTCTTTACAGTCAGTATAGTAACACATGCTGCTCTTTACAGTCAGTATAGTAACACATGCGGCACTTTACAGTCAGTATAGTAACACATGCTGCTCTTTACAGTCAGTATAGTAACACATGTGGCACTTTACAGTCAGTATAGTAACGCATGCTGCTCTTTACAGTCAGTATAGTAACACATGCTGCTCTTTACAGTCAGTATAGTAACACATGCGGCACTTTACAGTCAGTATAGTAACACATGCGGCACTTTACAGTCAGTATAGTAACGCATGCTGCTCTTTACAGTCAGTATAGTAACACATGCGGCACTTTACAGTCAGTATAGTAACACATGCGGCACTTTACAGTCAGTATAGTAACACATGCGGCACTTTACAGTCAGTATAGTAACGCATGCTGCTCTTTACAGTCAGTATAGTAACACATGCTGCTCTTTACAGTCAGTATAGTAACACATGCTGCACTTTACAGTCAGTATAGTAACACATGCTGCTCTTTACAGTCAGTATAGTAACACATGCTGCACTTTACAGTCAGTATAGTAACACATGCGGCACTTTACAGTCAGTATAGTAACACATGCTGCTCTTTACAGTCAGTATAGTAACACATGTGGCACTTTACAGTCAGTATAGTAACGCATGCTGCTCTTTACAGTCAGTATAGTAACACATGCTGCTCTTTACAGTCAGTATAGTAACACATGCGGCACTTTACAGTCAGTATAGTAACGCATGCTGCTCTTTACAGTCAGTATAGTAACACATGCTGCTCTTTACAGTCAGTATAGTAACACATGCTGCACTTTACAGTCAGTATAGTAACACATGCGGCACTTTACAGTCAGTATAGTAACACATGCTTCTCTTTACAGTCAGTATAGTAACACATGCGGCACTTTACAGTCAGTATAGTAACACATGCTGCTCTTTACAGTCAGTATAGTAACACATGCTGCACTTTACAGTCAGTATAGTAACACATGCTGCACTTTACAGTCAGTATAGTAACACACGCTGCACTTTACAGTCAGTATAGTAACACATGCGGCACTTTACAGTCAGTATAGTAACACATGCGGCACTTTACAGTCAGTATAGTAACACATGCTGCACTTTACAGTCAGTATAGTAACACACGCTGCTCTTTACAGTCAGTATAGTAACACATGCGGCACTTTACAGTCATTATAGTAACACACGCGGCACTTTACAGTCAGTATAGTAACACATGCTGCACTTTACAGTCAGTATAGTAACACATGCGGCACTTTACAGTCATTATAGTAACACACGCGGCACTTTACAGTCAGTATAGTAACGCACGCTGCACTTTACAGTCAGTATAGTAACGCACGCTGCACTTTACAGTCAGTATAGTAACACACGCTGCACTTTACAGTCAGTATAGTAACACACGCTGCACTTTACAGTCAGTATAGTAACACATGCTGCACTTTACAGTCAGTATAGTAACACATGCTGCTCTTTACAGTCAGTATAGTAACACATGCGGCACTTTACAGTCAGTATAGTAACACATGCTGCACTTTACAGTCAGTATAGTAACACATGCTGCTCTTTACAGTCAGTATAGTAACACACGCTGCTCTTTACAGTCAGTATAGTAACACACGCTGCTCTTTACAGTCAGTATAGTAACGCACGCTGCACTTTACAGTCAGTATAGTAACACACGCTGCACTTTACAGTCAGTATAGTAACACACGCGGCACTTTACAGTCAGTATAGTAACACATGCGGCACTTTACAGTCAGTATAGTAACGCACGCTGTACTTTACAGTCAGTATAGTAACACACGCTGCTCTTTACAGTCAGTATAGTAACACATGCTGCACTTTACAGTCAGTATAGTAACACATGCTGCTCTTTACAGTCAGTATAGTAACACATGCTGCACTTTACAGTCAGTATAGTAACACATGCTGCACTTTACAGTCAGTATAGTAACACACGCTGCTCTTTACAGTCAGTATAGTAATGCACGCTGCACTTTACAGTCAGTATAGTAACACATGCTGCACTTTACAGTCAGTATAGTAACGCATGCTGCACTTTACAGTCAGTATAGTAACACATGCTGCACTTTACAGTCAGTATAGTAACACACGCTGCACTTTACAGTCAGTATAGTAACACATGCTGCACTTTACAGTCAGTATAGTAACACATGCGGCACTTTACAGTCAGTATAGTAACACATGCGGCACTTTACAGTCAGTATAGTAACACATGCTGCACTTTACAGTCAGTATAGTAACACATGCGGCACTTTACAGTCAGTATAGTAACACACGCTGCACTTTACAGTCAGTATAGTAACGCACGCTGTACTTTACAGTCAGTATAGTAACGCACGCTGCACTTTACAGTCAGTATAGTAACACATGCTGCACTTTACAGTCAGTATAGTAACACATGCTGCACTTTACAGTCAGTATAGTAACACATGCTGCTCTTTACAGTCAGTATAGTAACGCATGCTGCTCTTTACAGTCAGTATAGTAACACATGCTGCTCTTTACAGTCAGTATAGTAACGACGCTGCTCTTTACAGTCAGTATAGTAACACACGCTGCACTTTACAGTCAGTATAGTAACGCACGCTGCACTTTACAGTCAGTATAGAAGGGGCTGGACGGAGCCTGCAGGGCTGAAGGGGAAGCCCCCATGACCTCCCTGGTAGGGAAAGGGTTAACAAGTGAGGGAGAGTTGGGGGGGGTCAGGGAGGAGTCAGGGGGCCGTTGCTGCGCTTCCCGCTGTTTTCGGCATTGAGCCGGAAGCAGCGGGAGGAGTAGCACAGTAAGGACAAGCTCCCCGTTGCCCGCGCTCTTACATTATGGCAGAGGCAGTTTTGTTAGAGCAGCTGCGTGCTGCTGCTGTGCACCACGGTCCCGGATGGCTGGAGGAGACCGTGGCTGCATTAGCGAGGATCCCGGACGCTGTGTTGCCACGTCAGGCCCGGCGTTCGGGGTCTGTTGCAGGAGACAGGCTCCCCTCCCCCGGCCCCCTTCCTAGCATGGCGGCGGGGGGGAGTCGGCAACAACTGCTCCTGTCCGGAGCAGGCAGAGAGCGTTGCCGGGGGTGACGGCGACGCAGGCCGGGTCGACCCGTCCCTCCCGGCGGTCTCGACCTCCAGAGCGCCTCAGTCCTGAGGCAGTCCCGCGGACACGGCGTCGCAGAGGGAGCCCGATCTCGGACGCTGCAGGCCAGGCAGCTGGGGGGACCGCCCCTTCCCAGGCCCTGCATCCTGGCAGGAATCCCAAGCCGCGACGGGGTCCGGCGGTGAGCAGGGAGTCGCAGGCCGGGCTCCCTGTCACCCCTCCACCATCGGATGGAAGATTTGGAGGACGAGGTACGGCCGCCCCGCCTGGTGATGTTCCGGCCAGGGGGCAGGCTTCTTCAGGATCATCGAGACGGACGCCTAGATCTGCAGCGACGTCGAGGCAACAGGTCCGGTCGGAAGTCTGGGTTCCATCGGTCGGGCGGCAGGTTGCCGGCCCATCGGTCAGCGCGTCATCATCTCCGATCCGAAGATGTCGGTGGGATGGCCAGTCGTCTGCGAGAGATGAGCTGGAGGAAGGTGAACTGGACGTGTATCGTCGAGGTCAGGATGGTCCGGCTGACGGGAACACAGCGCCTGTGCGGCCCGGTGAGTGTGTAACTCCATCATTGTCATATCCAGCGATTTTTATGTCGGGTGTCGGTGGGGGGGCTGCTAGCGTCGCATCGGTTGCCGGTAGTGGCGCGGGCGGGCGCGATGGCGCGGGTCTGGCAGATTTAGTGGGTTGCTTGAGGGAGCTGGTCGGGCGCCTAGATAGGGCGGCGGCGCCGGTAGTTACGGAAGTGTCCCCGGCGGTAGTGTGGGAGGGCCCCAGGGACGTGGGATTGGTACAGGCGCGGCCCGTGCTGGCGGTTAGGGAGGCGGTCGCGGTGTCGGTACAGACCGAGGCACAAAAGGATGGCGATCGGGTGCGTATTGATGACCGTGCTCGGGGGGAGGTGTACGTTTGTTTCGAAGGTCCGTTGGGGGCGCATTTAAAGCAGGAGGTGCGCGAGCGGATCTGGAAGGACGAATATGTTGAGATTTTTTCTCTCTTGCCGCTCGCTAAATTTAATTTGGATAAGAGCAAGCGGGACGAGAGTAAAAAGGACGAGGAGGAACGGCGGCGGTATAGGCTTATCCCGCAGACGTTCGTTAATTGGTCGCAGGCGTTCGCCATATTGGCTAGTGTGATAGGGGAAAAGGCGCCGGAAAATTGTTCGGCGTTGTTTTGTTATTTTGATGCCATTGGGGAGGCTCATAGGGCGTATGGGGGTCAGGCGTGGCTGCGATACGATGAGCAATTCCGTCAGCGGAAAGCGGTTCGGCCGGCGATTCGGTGGGACCAGAAGGATATTGCTCTCTGGTTACGGGTTACGGCTCCGGTTAGGCAGTCCTTTCCCGGGAGCGCCGGCCAGGGAGGCCAGTCTAGTCAGGTTGGACAAAGCGGCGGGGGAAAGGTGGGTTTTTGCTGGCAATTTAATGAAGGCCGGTGTAAGTTCGGGGCCACGTGCAAGTTGAAGCACGTGTGTTCCGAGTGTAATGGTGCATCACACGGGGCGGCAAAATTTCTGCGGAAAAAGTGGTCAGGGAACAAGCCCTCCGCGGCTGGTCAAGGGGGTGTCGCCGGTGAGGGTGGAAAAGATGGCCCCTTATCTAAATGAGTATCCGGATAGGGCGGCGGCTAAGTTGCTTTCCGAAGGGTTTCGTGTTGGTTTTGTTATTCCTCCGCCTCCTTATGAGGTTCCGGTTACGCGGAGGAATTTAAAATCGGCTTACTTGCATGCAAAAGTCGTGTCGGAAAAGTTGTTAAAAGAAGTTTCGTTGGGCCGCATGTCGGGGCCGTTTGTTGAGTCGCCTGTAAAAGATTTAGTTGTGTCCCCGTTGGGTATTGTCCCTAAACGCGAGCCCGGAAAATTTCGTTTGATTCAACATTTATCGTATCCCAAGGGTTCGTCGGTAAATGACGGGATTGATCACGAGTTGTGCTCCGTAGTCTATACCTCATTCGATAAGGCGGTGGGTTTAGTGCGGGCTGCGGGTCCAGGTGCGCTGCTAGCAAAAACCGACATCGAGGCGGCGTTCAGGTTGTTGCCTGTTCATCCAGAAAGCCAACGGCTGTTGGGTTGTTTTTGGGATGGGGCTTTTTACGTGGATCGGTGCCTTCCGATGGGGTGTTCCCTTTCTTGTGCATACTTCGAGGCGTTTAGTAGCTTCGTAGAGTGGGTAACGAGGGGAGTATCAGGGGTCGACTCGTTGATCCATTGCTTAGATGATTTTTTGTGCGTTGGCCCGGGGGGTTCGCCGGTTTGCGGTAATTTGCTTCATGCACTACAGAAGGTGGCGAGGGATTTTGGGATTCCTTTGGCGCCAGAAAAAACGGAGGGCCCGGTAGCGACGATTTGTTTTTTGGGAATTGAAATAGACTCGTGGCAATGGAGTGTCGTCTCCCTGCGGATAAGTTGGGTGCTTTGAGGCTGGAGGTACGGCGGGCTTGTAGACTGAAGAAAATGACGCTGCGGGAGATTCAGTCGTTGCTGGGGAAGTTGAATTTCGCCTGCCGGATTATGCCGATGGGGAGGGTGTTTGGTAGGAGGTTGGCGGCGGCAACGGCGGGAGTGCGTGCGCCGCATCATTTTGTGCGGCTCAAGGAGGAGCACCGAGCTGATCTTCAGGTTTGGGATGACTTCTTGGGCCAGTACAATGGTCGCTCGCTATGGATGGCCCCAGCGCAGGATACGAGTGATTTGAATATTTTTACGGATGCGGCTGGGGCGGGCGGTTTTGGAGCTTACGGGGGAGATCCGTGGTGCGCAGGTCAATGGCCGGCTAGTTGGGTGTCCAGTGGACTCACGCGGAATCTGGCCCTGCTCGAGCTGTTTCCCATCGTGGTGGCGGCTACCATTTGGGGGGACAGGCTCAGGGATAAGAAGGTCCGTTTTTACTGCGACAACATGGGGGTGGTGCTGGCCATTAATAATATCACGGCGTCCTCTCCTCCGGTAGTTCAATTGTTGCGACATTTAGTGTTGGTGTGTTTGTCGTTGAACGCGTGGGTGGTGGCGGTGCATGTCCCGGGAGTACGGAATTGTATCGCTGATGCTCTTTCTCGCTCGCAGTGGGACCGGTTTCGGCAATTGGCACCGGGAGCGGAACGTCTCGGTTTGGCTTGTCCGGAACATCTTTGGGATCTGGTATCGGTCCCGTAGAACAACTGTTACAAAGGTCTTTGGCGCGCACGACGTGGAGTGCTTATGCTGCTTGTTGGAGGCAGTGGGAGGAGTGAGTAAGAGATTTGGGTGACGTCAATACGGATAGAGACAGGTTGGTGGCACTTTTGTACTGGTTAGGGGACGCCTGGGAGGCGGGGTTTTCAGTGGCAAAGGTGAACCGGTTCATATCTGCGGTGGCGTTTGGGTTTAAGTTGCGGGGCTTTCAGGATGTATCGAAGGAATTTCTGGTGTCGCAGGCTTTGAAGGGGTTGCGCCGAGGTAGGGTGGAGGCGGATAGTAGAAGGCCTGTGTCGTTTGCTTTGCTTAGCTCGTTGGGCGGTTCATTAGCATCAGTCTGTCGTTCTGCAGACGAAATGGATTTGTTTCGGTTAGCTTTTTCGTTAGCGTTCTTTGGGGCATTTAGAATAGGTGAGTTGGTGTCGCCAAGTACCAAACAGGCAGGGGGGCTGAGATCTGGGGAGGTGAGCCTATTCGCAGATCGGCTGGAGGTATGGTTGCGTCGGTCAAAAACTGACCAAGTAGGGAAGGGTAAGCTGATAGTTTTGTTCGCCCTCCCGGGGTCGGTTATGTGCCCAGTAGAGTGCATGCAGGGTTTTACGCCAAAAAGGGGGTCTCCAGATTTGCCTTTGTTACGTCATGTGGACGGGTCGTTTTTGTCCAGGTTTCAGTTTGGAGCTGTATTTAAAAAATGTTTGACGGCGGTTGGTGTTGCGGCAGGCTCATATTCATCTCATTCCTTCAGGATTGGCGCAGCAACAGAAGCGGGGCGCTGGGGGTTGGATGATGAGGGGGTGCGGCGTATTGGTCGTTGGGAGTCCAACAGGTTTAAGTCCTATGTCCGCCCCCATATGTTATGAGGTTTGCTGTTAACGCTTTAAAATGTTATATGGTGGTGCCTAATTGTTTTTTCCGTTTCAGATTCGCCTCCATGTTTGGTGTGGTTGATGGGTCATTCTTACGTGCACTGGGGGGCTTTGAGGGCAGACGTCCGCCCGGATGGTCGCCAGTTGCGCATTTCGCGACAGGATGCGGTTGTGCATTGGCTGGGATTTAGAGGTATGTCGTGGAGCAGGGTGTTGGCGGAATTCCAGACATATGCTCGGCTTGATAGGGTTCCGGAGGTTTTAGTGCTGCACGTGGGTGGGAATGACTTAGGAGTCCGCCCCTTTCGTGAGTTGGTGCGGGATATCAAACACGATATGTTGTGTTTGTGGGTTTCTTATCCCAAGTTGGTGATAGTGTGGTCGGACATAGTCCCAAGGAAACATTGGCGGTTGGCTAGATCTGTGGAGAGAGTCAATAAGGCTCGCATTAAAGTTAATCGGGCGGTGTCCCGTTTTGTGGCAAAAAGCGGGGGCATTTGCGTGAGGCACAGGGATTTGGAGTCAGGAGTGGGGAATTTCTGGAGGAGTGACGGTGTTCATCTGACCGAGGTTGGCATTGATCTTTGGAGCTTGGCGATAGCAGAAGGCATAGAAAGGGCGGTGGTGGTGTGGAGGAACTCACAGGCTTAAGGTGGTCAAGGCCTGTTTCGCTGTGGCGGGGGGAGTCCTTGAGGCCAGTCAGTACAAAATGGTGGGGGGGTCGCATCGGGGGTATGCGTCCCCCAAAAAAGGTACATGGTTGAAGACTTCATCGGGTGTTATCCCTTTGAAGTGGTCTTCTGGTAGAAGGTATATCACTTGAAGGCTTCATCGGGTGTTATCCCTTTGAAGTGGACTTCTAGTGGTCGGTATATCACTTGAGGGCTTCATCGGGTGTTATCCCCTTGAAGTGGACTTCTAGTGGTTGGAGCCATCTGCAGAGGTGAACGGTGCTTCCGAGCTGGTTTACGGCTGGAGGTAATTAGTGGTTTGCAGATGGCGAACTCGGTGTGTTCTTAAAAAAGGAATATCTGAAAGGGCTTCAAGGACTTCCCCTGCTCGGGTTAATGTTAACGTTAAATTGTTATTTACGTTTCTGACCCATGTTGGGTCATGTGAATTATTAGAAGGAATTCTCTGGTGGATTCCTAACTAGTTATCCGAAGGTTTCGGATTTAAATTGTTTTTATAAAACTGTAAAATTAATAAACGGCTGCTGTGGCCATTTCACATCCAACCTCGGTGTCACGTGTCTTTCCTAAAGGTGGGGGTGGGGGGATAGGATGGGGTAAGGGAAGGTTCGTTAACACACGACTCTACTTAGGCAGGTCAAGAAGGGGCTGGACGGAGCCTGCAGGGCTGAAGGGGAAGCCCCCATGACCTCCCTGGTAGGGAAAGGGTTAACAAGTGAGGGAGAGTTGGGGGGGGTCAGGGAGGAGTCAGGGGGCCGTTGCTGCGCTTCCCGCTGTTTTCGGCATTGAGCCGGAAGCAGCGGGAGGAGTAGCACAGTAAGGACAAGCTCCCACCCTCCCGCCCTTGGTTTGTTACGTGGTGGGTCTTTGCGTACGTCCGTATATGAGTGTTGTGTTTTATTTGTGTGCTTATTTAACATGTTTTTTCCTTTTTTCCGGAGTAGGTTCTGTTGTCATGGCAGCTGGCGGGGGGAGTCCTTGAGGCCAGTCAGTACAAAATGGTGGGGGGGTCGCATCGGGGGTATGCGTCCCCCAAAAAAGGTACATGGTTGAAGACTTCATCGGGTGTTATCCCTTTGAAGTGGTCTTCTGGTAGAAGGTATATCACTTGAAGGCTTCATCGGGTGTTATCCCTTTGAAGTGGACTTCTAGTGGTCGGTATATCACTTGAGGGCTTCATCGGGTGTTATCCCCTTGAAGTGGACTTCTAGTGGTTGGAGCCATCTGCAGAGGTGAACGGTGCTTCCGAGCTGGTTTACGGCTGGAGGTAATTAGTGGTTTGCAGATGGCTAACTCGGTGTGTTCTTAAAAAAGGAATATCTGAAAGGGCTTCAAGGACTTCCCCTGCTCGGGTTAATGTTAACGTTAAATTGTTATTTACGTTTCTGACCCATGTTGGGTCATGTGAATTATTAGAAGGAATTCTCTGGTGGATTCCTAACTAGTTATCCGAAGGTTTCGGATTTAAATTGTTTTTATAAAACTGTAAAATTAATAAACGGCTGCTGTGCCCATTTCACATCCAACCTCGGTGTCACATGTCTTTCCTAAAGGTGGGGGTGGGGGGATAGGATGGGGTAAGTGAAGGTTCGTTAACACACGACTCTACTTAGGCAGGTCAAGTAACACACGCTGCACTTTACAGTCAGTATAGTAACACACGCTGCACTTTACAGTCAGTATAGTAACACATGCTGCACTTTACAGTCAGTATAGTAACGCACGCTGCACTTTACAGTCAGTATAGTAACGCACGCTGCACTTTACAGTCAGTATAGTAACACATGCTGCTCTTTACAGTCAGTATAGTAACACACGCTGCTCTTTACAGTCAGTATAGTAACACACGCTGCACTTTACAGTCAGTATAGTAACACATGCTGCACTTTACAGTCAGTATAGTAACACATGCGTCACTTTACAGTCAGTATAGTAACACATGCTGCACTTTACAGTCAGTATAGTAACACACGCTGCACTTTACAGTCAGTATAGTAACACATGCGTCACTTTACAGTCAGTATAGTAACACATGCGGCACTTTACAGTCAGTATAGTAACACACGCTGCACTTTACAGTCAGTATAGTAACACACGCTACACTTTACAGTCAGTATTGTAACGCATGCTGCTCTTTACAGTCAGTATAGTAACACATGCGGCACTTTACAGTCAGTATAGTAACACAAGCTGCTCTTTACAGTCAGTATAGTAACACACGCTGCACTTTACAGTCAGTATAGTAACAAATGCTGCACTTTACAGTCAGTATAGTAACACATGCGGCACTTTACAGTCAGTATAGTAACGCATGCTGCTCTTTACAGTCAGTATAGTAACACATGCTGCTCTTTACAGTCGGTATAGTAACACACGCTGCACTTTACAGTCAGTATAGTAACGCATGCTGCAATTTACAGTCAGTATAGTAACACACGCTGCACTTTACAGTCAGTATAGTAACACAGGCTGCACTTTACAGTCAGTATAGTAACACACGCTGCACTTTACAGTCAGTATAGTAACGCACGCTGCACTTTACAGTCAGTATAGTAACACATGCTGCACTTTACAGTCAGTATAGTAACACATGCGTCACTTTACAGTCAGTATAGTAACACATGCTGCACTTTACAGTCAGTATAGTAACACACGATGCACTTTACAGTCAGTATAGTAACACATGCTGCACTTTACAGTCAGTATAGTAACACATGCTGCACTTTACAGTCAGTATAGTAACACATGCGGCACTTTACAGTCAGTATAGTAACGCACACTGCTCTTTACAGTCAGTATAGTAACGCACACTGCACTTTACAGTCAGTATAGTAACACATGCTGCACTTTACAGTCAGTATAGTAACACACGCTGCACTTTACAGTCAGTATAGGAACACATGCTGCTCTTTACAGTCAGTATAGTAACACATGCTGCACTTTACAGTCAGTATAGTAACACATGCTGCACTTTACAGTCAGTATAGTAACACACGCTGCACTTTACAGTCAGTATAGTAACGCACGCTGCACTTTACAGTCAGTATAGTAACACACGCTGCACTTTACAGTCAGTATAGTAACACACGCTGCACTTTACAGTCAGTATAGTAACACACGCTGCACTTTACAGTCAGTATAGTAACACATGCGGCACTTTACAGTCAGTATAGTAACACATGCGTCACTTTACAGTCAGTATAGTAACACATGCTGCACTTTACAGTCAGTAAAGTAACACACGCTGCACTTTACAGTCAGTATAGTAACACATGCGTCACTTTACAGTCAGTATAGTAACACACGCTGCACTTTACAGTCAGTATAGTAACACACGCAGCACTTTACAGTCAGTATAGTAACACACGCTGCACTTTACAGTCAGTATAGTAACACACGCTGCATTTTACAGTCAGTATAGTAACACATGCGGCACTTTACAGTCAGTATAGTAACACATGCTGCACTTTACAGTCAGTATAGTAACACATGCGCCACTTTACAGTCAGTATAGTAACACACGCTGCTCTTTACAGTCAGTATAGTAACACACGCTGCACTTTACAGTCAGTATAGTAACAAATGCTGCACTTTACAGTCAGTATAGTAACACATGCGGCACTTTACAGTCAGTATAGTAACGCATGCTGCTCTTTACAGTCAGTATAGTAACACATGCTGCTCTTTACAGTCGGTATAGTAACACACGCTGCACTTTACAGTCAGTATAGTAACGCATGCTGCAATTTACAGTCAGTATAGTAACACACGCTGCACTTTACAGTCAATATAGTAACACACGCTGCACTTTACAGTCAGTATAGTAACGCACGCTGCACTTTACAGTCAGTATAGTAACACATGCTGCCCTCTACAGTCAGTATAGTAACACATGCGTCACTTTACAGTCAGTATAGTAACACATGCTGCACTTTACAGTCAGTATAGTAACACACGATGCACTTTACAGTCAGTATAGTAACACATGCTGCACTTTACAGTCAGTATAGTAACACATGCGGCACTTTACAGTCAGTATAGTAACGCACACTGCTCTTTACAGTCAGTATAGTAACGCACGCTGCACTTTACAGTCAGTATAGTAACATGCTGCACTTTACAGTCAGTATAGTAACACACGCTGCACTTTACAGTCAGTATAGGAACACATGCTGCTCTTTACAGTCAGTATAGTAACACATGCTGCACTTTACAGTCAGTATAGTAACACACGCTGCACTTTACAGTCAGTATAGTAACGCACGCTGCACTTTACAGTCAGTATAGTAACACACGCTGCACTTTACAGTCAGTATAGTAACACACGCTGCACTTTACAGTCAGTATAGTAACACACGCTGCACTTTACAGTCAGTATAGTAACACATGCAGCACTTTACAGTCAGTATAGTAACACATGCGGCACTTTACAGTCAGTAAAGTAACACATGCGGCACTTTACAGTCAGTATAGTAACACATGCTGCACTTTACAGTCAGTATAGTAACACATGCTGCACTTTACAGTCAGTATAGTAACACATGCGGCACTTTACAGTCAGTATAGTAACACATGCTGCACTTTACAGTCAGTATAGTAACACATGCTGCACTTTACAGTCAGTATAGTAACACATGCGGCACTTTACAGTCAGTATAGTAACACATGCTGCACTTTACAGTCAGTATAGTAACACACGCTGCACTTTACAGTCAGTATAGTAACACATGCTGCTCTTTACAGTCAGTATAGTAACACACACTGCACTTTACAGTCAGTATAGTAACACACGCTGCACTTTACAGTCAGTATAGTAACGCACGCTGCACTTTACAGTCAGTATAGTAACACATGCTGCACTTTACAGTCAGTATAGTAACACACGCTGCTCTTTACAGTCAGTATAGTAACACATGCTGCACTTTACAGTCAGTATAGTAACACACGCTGCACTTTACAGTCAGTATAGTAACGCACGCTGCACTTTACAGTCAGTATAGTAACGCACGCTGCTCTTTACAGTCAGTATAGTAACACATGCGGCACTTTACAGTCAGTATAGTAACACACGCTGCACTTTACAGTCAGTATAGTAACGCACACTGCACTTTACAGTCAGTATAGTAACACACGCTGCACTTTACAGTCAGTATAGTAACACACGCTGCACTTTACAGTCAGTATAGTAACACATGCGGCACTTTACAGTCAGTATAGTAACACATGCTGCACTTTACAGTCAGTATAGTAACACATGCTGCACTTTACAGTCAGTATAGTAACACATGCGGCACTTTACAGTCAGTATAGTAACACATGCGGCACTTTACAGTCAGTATAGTAACACATGCGGCACTTTACAGTCAGTATAGTAACACATGCGGCACTTTACAGTCCGTATAGTAACACATGCGGCACTTTACAGTCAGTATAGTAACACATGCGGCACTTTACAGTCAGTATAGTAACACACGCTGCACTTTACAGTCAGTATAGTAACACACGCTGCTCTTTACAGTCAGTATAGTAACACACGCTGCACTTTACAGTCAGTATAGTAACACACGCTGCACTTTACAGTCAGTATAGTAACGCACGCTGCACTTTACAGTCAGTATAGTAACACATGCTGCACTTTACAGTCAGTATAGTAACACATGCTGCACTTTACAGTCAGTATAGTAACACACGCTGCACTTTACAGTCAGTATAGTAACACATGCTGCACTTTACAGTCAGTATAGTAACACGTGCTGCACTTTACAGTCAGTATAGTAACACACGCTGCACTTTACAGTCAGTATAGTAACACACGCTGCTCTTTACAGTCAGTATAGTAACACATGCTGCACTTTACAGTCAGTATAGTAACACACGCTGCACTTTACAGTCAGTATAGTAACACACGCTGCTCTTTACAGTCAGTATAGTAACACATGCTGCACTTTACAGTCAGTATAGTAACACATGCTGCTCTTTACAGTCAGTATAGTAACGCACGCTGCACTTTACAGTCAGTATAGGAACACATGCTGCACTTTACAGTCAGTATAGTAACACACGCTGCACTTTACAGTCAGTATAGTAACACACACTGCACTTTACAGTCAGTATAGTAACACACGCTGCACTTTACAGTCAGTATAGTAACGCATGCTGCACTTTACAGTCAGTATAGTAACGCACGCTGCACTTTACAGTCAGTATAGTAACACACGCTGCACTTTACAGTCAGTATAGTAACACACGCTGCACTTTACAGTCAGTATAGTAACACATGCTGCACTTTACAGTCAGTATAGTAACGCACGCGGCACTTTACAGTCAGTATAGTAACACACGCTGCACTTTACAGTCAGTATAGTAACACACGCTGCACTTTACAGCCAGTATAGTAACACACGCTGCACTTTACAGTCAGTATAGTAACGCACACTGCTCTTTACAGTCAGTATAGTAACGCACGCTGCACGTTACAGTCAGTATAGTAACACATGCTGCACTTTACAGTCAGTATAGTAACACATGCTGCACTTTACAGTCAGTATAGTAACGCACGCTGCACTTTACAGTCAGTATAGTAACACATGCGGCACTTTACAGTCAGTATAGTAACGCATGCTGCACTTTACAGTCAGTATAGTAACACATGCTGCACTTTACAGTCAGTATAGTAACACACGCTGCACTTTACAGTCAGTATAGTAACACATGCTGCACTTTACAGTCAGTATAGTAACACACGCTGCACTTTACAGTCAGTATAGTAACACACGCTGCACTTTACAGTCAGTATAGTAATGCACGCTGCACTTTACAGTCAGTATAGTAACGCATGCGGTACTTTACAGTCAGTATAGTAACACATGCTGCACTTTACAGTCAGTATAGTAACGCACGCTGCACTTTACAGTCAGTATAGTAACACATGCGGCACTTTACAGTCAGTATAGTAAAGCACACTGCACTTTACAGTCAGTATAGTAACGCACGCTGCACTTTACAGTCAGTATAGTAACACATGCTGCACTTTACAGTCAGTATAGTAATGCACGCTGCACTTTACAGTCAGTATAGTAACACATGCTGCACTTTACAGTCAGTATAGTAACACACGCTGCACTTTACAGTCAGTATAGTAACACACGCTGCACTTTACAGTCAGTATAGTAACGCATGCTGCACTTTACAGTCAGTATAGTAACACATGCGGCACTTTACAGTCAGTATAGTAACACATGCTGCACTTTACAGTCAGTATAGTAACGCACGCTGCACTTTACAGTCAGTATAGTAACACATGCTGCTCTTTACAGTCAGTATAGTAACACACGCTGCTCTTTACAGTCAGTATAGTAACACACGCTGCACTTTACAGTCAGTATAGTAACACACGCTGCACTTTACAGTCAGTATAGTAACGCACGCTGCTCTTTACAGTCAGTATAGTAACACACGCTGCTCTTTAGTCAGTATAGTAACGCACGCTGCACTTTACAGTCAGTATAGTAACACACGCTGCACTTTACAGTCAGTATAGTAACACACGCTGCACTTTACAGTCAGTATAGTAACACATGCGGCACTTTACAGTCAGTATAGTAACACACGCTGCACTTTACAGTCAGTATAGTAACACATGCGGCACTTTACAGTCAGTATAGTAACACACGCTGCACTTTACAGTCAGTATAGTAACACATGCTGCACTTTACAGTCAGTATAGTAACACACGCTGCACTTTACAGTCAGTATAGTAACACATGCTGCACTTTACAGTCAGTATAGTAACACACGCTGCTCTTTACAGTCAGTATAGTAACGCATGCTGCACTTTACAGTCAGTATAGTAACACACGCTGCACTTTACAGTCAGTATAGTAACGCACGCTGCACTTTACAGTCGGTATAGTAACACACGCTGCTCTTTACAGTCAGTATAGTAACGCATGCTGCACTTTACAGTCAGTATAGTAACACATGCTGCACTTTACAGTCAGTATAGTAACACATGCTGCACTTTACAGTCAGTATAGTAACACACGCTGCACTTTACAGTCAGTATAGTAACACATGCTGCTCTTTACAGTCAGTATAGTAATACATGCGGCACTTTACAGTCAGTATAGTAACACACGCTGCTCTTTACAGTCAGTATAGTAACACATGCTGCACTTTACAGTCAGTATAGTAACGCATGCTGCTCTTTACAGTCAGTATAGTAATACATGCGGCACTTTACAGTCAGTATAGTAACACACGCTGCACTTTACAGTCAGTATAGTAACACACGCTGCACTTTACAGTCAGTATAGTAACACGCGTGGCACTTTACAGTCAGTATAGTAACACACGCTGCACTTTACAGTCAGTATAGTAACGCATGCTGCTCTTTACAGTTAGTATAGTAACACATGCGGCACTTTACAGTCAGTATTGTAACACACGCTGCACTTTACAGTCAGTATAGTAACGCACGCTGCACTTTACAGTCAGTATAGTAACGCATGCTGCTCTTTACAGTTAGTATAGTAACACATGCTGCACTTTACAGTTAGTATAGTAACACATGCTGCACTTTACAGTCAGTATAGTAACACACGCGGCACTTTACAGTAAGTATAGTAACGCATGCGGCACTTTACAGTCAGTATAGTAACACATGCTGCACTTTACAGTCAGTATAGTAACGCATGCGGCACTTTACAGTCAGTATAGTAACACATGCGGCACTTTACAGTCAGTATAGTAACACACGCTGCACTTTACAGTCAGTATAGTAACACACGCTGCACTTCAGAGTCAGTATAGTAACACATGCTGCTCTTTACAGTCAGTATAGTAACGCACGCTGCACTTTACAGTCAGTATAGTAACACATGCGGAACTTTACAGTCAGTATAGTAACACATGCAGCACTTTACAGTCAGTATAGTAACACATGCAGCACTTTACAGTCAGTATAGTAACACATGCTGCACTTTACAGTCTTGTATAGTAACACATGCGGCTCTTTACAGTTAGTATAGTAACGCACGCTGCTCTTTACAGTCAGTATAGTAACGCACGCTGCACTTTACAGTCAGTATAGTAACACACGCTGCACTTTACAGTCAGTATAGTAACACATGCTGCACTTTACAGTCAGTATAGTAACACATGCTGCTCTTTACAGTCAGTATAGTAACGCACGCTGCACTTTACAGTCAGTATAGTAACACATGCGGAACTTTACAGTCAGTATAGTAACACATGCGGCACTTTACAGTCAGTATAGTAACACATGCTGCACTTTACAGTCAGTATAGTAACACATGCGGCTCTTTACAGTCAGTATAGTAACGCACGCTGCTCTTTACAGTCAGTATAGTAACGCACGCTGCACTTTACAGTCAGTATAGTAACACATGCTGCACTTTACAGTCAGTATAGTAACGCACGCTGCACTTTACAGTCAGTATAGTAACACATGCGGCACTTTACAGTCAGTATAGTAACACATGCTGCACTTTACAGTCAGTATAGTAACACATGCAGCACTTTACAGTCAGTATAGTAACACATGCGGCACTTTACAGTCAGTATAGTAACGCACGCTGCACTTTACAGTCAGTATAGTAACACATGCTGCTCTTTACAGTCAGTATAGTAACACATGCGGCACTTTACAGTCAGTATAGTAACACACGCTGCACTTTACAGTCAGTATAGTAACACACGCTGCACTTTACAGTCAGTATAGTAACACATGCTGCTCTTTACAGTCAGTATAGTAACACACGCTGCACTTTACAGTCAGTATAGTAACGCACGCTGCACTTTACAGTCAGTATAGTAACGCACGCTGCACTTTACAGTCAGTATAGTAACACACGCTGCTCTTTACAGTCAGTATAGTAACGCACGCTGCACTTTACAGTCAGTATAGTAACACACGCTGCACTTTACAGTCAGTATAGTAACACACGCTGCACTTTACAGTCAGTATAGTAACACATGCGGCACTTTACAGTCAGTATAGTAACACATGCTGCACTTTACAGACAGTATAGTAACGCACGCTGCTCTTTACAGTCAGTATAGTAACACACGCTGCACTTTACAGTCAGTATAGTAACACACGCTGCTCTTTACAGTCAGTATAGTAACACATGCTGCACTTTACAGTCAGTATAGTAACGCACGCTGCACTTTACAGTCAGTATAGTAACACACGCTGCACTTTACATTCAGTATAGTAACACACGCTGCTCTTTACAGTCAGTATAGTAACACATGCGGCACTTTACATTCAGTATAGTAACACACGCTGCTCTTTACAGTCAGTATAGTAACACATGAGGCACTTTACAGTCAGTATAGTAACGCACGCTGCTCTTTACAGTCAGTATAGTAACGCACGCTGCTCTTTACAGTCAGTATAGTAACACATGCTGCTCTTTACAGTCAGTATAGTAACACATGCTGCTCTTTACAGTCAGTATAGTAACACATGCTGCTCTTTACAGTCAGTATAGTAACACACGCTGCACTTTACAGTCAGTATAGTAACGCACGCTGCTCTTTACAGTCAGTATAGTAACACATGCTGCACTTTACAGTCAGTATAGTAACACACGCTGCACTTTACAGTCAGTATAGT
Organism: Rhinoderma darwinii; assembly: GCF_050947455.1. Taxonomy (NCBI): domain Eukaryota; kingdom Metazoa; phylum Chordata; class Amphibia; order Anura; family Rhinodermatidae; genus Rhinoderma; species Rhinoderma darwinii. The sequence continues at coordinate 164,727 of NW_027461863.1, forward strand.
AACACATGCTGCACTTTACAGTCAGTATAGTAACGCACGCTGCACTTTACAGTCAGTATAGTAACACATGCGGCACTTTACAGTCAGTATAGTAACGCACGCTGCACTTTACAGTCAGTATAGTAACACACGCTGCACTTTACAGTCAGTATAGTAACACACGCTGCTCTTTTCAGTCAGTATAGTAACACATGCTGCTCTTTACAGTCAGTAAAGTAACACACGCTGCACTTTACAGTCAGTATAGTAACGCACGCTGCACTTTACAGTCAGTATAGTAACGCACGCTGCACTTTACAGTCAGTATAGTAACACACGCTGCACTTTACAGTCAGTATAGTAACACACGCGGCACTTTACAGTCAGTATAGTAACGCACGCTGCATTTTACAGTCAGTATAGTAACGCACGCTGCACTTTACAGTCAGTATAGTAACACATGCGGCACTTTACAGTCAGTATAGTAGCACATGCAGCACTTTACAGTCAGTATAGTAACACATGCGGCACTTTACAGTCAGTATAGTAACACATGCGGCACTTTACAGTCAGTATAGTAACACACGCTGCACTTTACAATCAGTATAGTAACGCATGCGGCACTTTACAGTCAGTATAGTAACACATGCTGCACTTTACAGTCAGTATAGTAACACATGCTGCTCTTTACAGTCAGTATAGTAACACATGCTGCTCTTTACAGTCAGTATAGTAACACATGCTGCTCTTTACAGTCAGTATAGTAACACACGCTGCACTTTACAGTCAGTATAGTAACACACGCTGCACTTTACAGTCAGTATAGTAACACATGCGGCACTTTACAGTCAGTATAGTAACACATGCTGCACTTTACAGTCAGTATAGTAACGCACGCTGCTCTTTACAGTCAGTATAGTAACGCACGCTGCTCTTTACAGTCAGTATAGTAACACATGCTGCTCTTTACAGTCAGTATAGTAACACACGCTGCACTTTACAGTCAGTATAGTAACGCACGCTGCACTTTACAGTCAGTATAGTAACACATGCTGCACTTTACAGTCAGTATAGTAACGCACGCTGCACTTTACAGTCAGTATAGTAACACACGCTGCACTTTACATTCAGTATAGTAACACACGCTGCTTTTTACAGTCAGTATAGTAACACATGCTGCACTTTACAGTCAGTATAGTAACACATGCGGCACTTTACATTCAGTATAGTAACACACGCTGCTCTTTACAGTCAGTATAGTAACACACGCTGCACTTTACAGTCAGTATAGTAACGCACGCTGCACTTTACAGTCAGTATAGTAACACATGCTGCACTTTACAGTCAGTATAGTAACGCACGCTGCACTTTACAGTCAGTATAGTAACACACGCTGCACTTTACATTCAGTATAGTAACACACGCTGCTCTTTACAGTCAGTATAGTAACACATGCGGCACTTTACATTCAGTATAGTAACACACGCTGCACTTTACAGTCAGTATAGTAACACATGGTGCTCTTTACAGTCAGTATAGTAACGCACGCTGCTCTTTACAGTCAGTATAGTAACACACGCTGCTCTTTACAGTCAGTATAGTAACACATGCTGCTCTTTACAGTCAGTATAGTAACGCACGCTGCTCTTTACAGTCAGTATAGTAACACACGCTGCTCTTTACATTCAGTATAGTAACACATGCTGCTCTTTACAGTCAGTATAGTAACGCACGCTGCTCTTTACAGTCAGTATAGTAACACATGCTGCTCTTTACAGTCAGTATAGTAACACATGCTGCTCTTTACAGTCAGTATAGTAACACACGCTGCTCTTTACAGTCAGTATAGTAACACACGCTGCACTTTACAGTCAGTATAGTAACGCACGCTGCTCTTTACAGTCAGTATAGTAACACATGCTGCACTTTACAGTCAGTATAGTAACACACGCTGCACTTTACAGTCAGTATAGTAACACATGCTGCACTTTACAGTCAGTATAGTAACGCACGCTGCACTTTACAGTCAGTATAGTAACACATGCGGCACTTTAAAGTCAGTATAGTAACGCACGCTGCACTTTACAGTCAGTATAGTAACACACGCTGCTCTTTACAGTCAGTATAGTAACACACGCTGCACTTTACAGTCAGTATAGTAACGCACGCTGCAGTTTACAGTCAGTATAGTAACACACACTGCACTTTACAGTCAGTATAGTAACGCACGCTGCACTTTACAGTCAGTATAGTAACACATGCGGCACTTTACAGTCAGTATAGTAACGCACGCTGCACTTTACAGTCAGTATAGTAACACACGCTGCACTTTACAGTCAGTATAGTAACGCACGCTGCATTTTACAGTCAGTATAGTAACGCACGCTGCACTTTACAGTCAGTATAGTAACACATGCGGCACTTTACAGTCAGTATAGTAGCACATGCAGCACTTTACAGTCAGTATAGTAACACATGCGGCACTTTACAGTCAGTATAGTAACACATGCGGCACTTTACAGTCAGTATAGTAACACACGCTGCACTTTACAATCAGTATAGTAACGCATGCGGCACTTTACAGTCAGTATAGTAACACATGCTGCACTTTACAGTCAGTATAGTAACGCACGCTGCTCTTTACAGTCAGTATAGTAACACATGCTGCACTTTACAGTCAGTACAGTAACACACGCTGCACTTTACAGTCAGTATAGTAACACACGCTGCACTTTACAGTCAGTATAGTAACGAACGCTGCACTTTACAGTCAGTATAGTAATGCACGCTGCACTTTACAGTCAGTATAGTAACACACGCTGCACTTTACAATCAGTATAGTAATGCATGCGGCACTTTACAGTCAGTATAGTAACACATGCTGCACTTTACAGTCAGTATAGTAACACATGCTGCACTTTACAGTCAGTATAGTAACACATGCTGCTGTTTACAGTCAGTATAGTAACGCACGCTGCACTTTACAGTCAGTATAGTAACACACGCTGCACTTTACAGTCAGTATAGTAACACATGCAGCACTTTACAGTCAGTATAGTAACGAACGCTGTACTTTACAGTCAGTATAGTAACGCATGCTGCACTTTACAGTCAGTATAGTAACGCACGCTGCTCTTTACAGTCAGTATAGTAACACATGCTGCACTTTACAGTCAGTATAGTAACACATGCTGCTCTTTACAGTCAGTATAGTAACACATGCTGCTCTTTACAGTCAGTATAGTAATACATGCTGCACTTTACAGTCAGTATAGTAACGCACGCTGCACTTTACAGTCAGTATAGTAACGCACGCTGCACTTTACAGTCAGTACAGTAACACACGCTGCACTTTACAGTCAGTATAGTAACACATGCTGCTCTTTACAGTCAGTATAGTAACACATGCGGCACTTTACAGTCAGTATAGTAACGCACGCTGCTCTTTACAGTCAGTATAGTAACACACGCTGCACTTTACAGTCAGTATAGTAACACATGCTGCACTTTACAGTCAGTATAGTAACACATGCTGCTCTTTACAGTCAGTATAGTAACACACGCTGCTCTTTACAGTCAGTATAGTAACACACGCGGCACTTTACAGTCAGTATAGTAACACACGCTGCACTTAACAGTCAGTATAGTAACACACGCTGCACTTTACAGTCAGTATAGTAACACACGCTGCACTTTACAGTCAGTATAGTAACACATGCTGCACTTTACAGTCAGTATAGTAACACACGCTGCACTTTACAGTCAGTATAGTAACACATGCTGCACTTTACAGTCAGTATAGTAACACACGCTGCACTTTACAGTCAGTATAGTAACACACGCTGCACTTTACAGTCAGTATAGTAACACACGCTGCACTTTACAGTCAGTATAGTAACGCACGCTGCACTTTACAGTCAGTATAGTAACGCACACTGCACTTTACAGTCAGTATAGTAACACACGCGGCACTTTACAGTCAGTATAGAAACACGCGCTGTACTTTACAGTCAGTATAGTAACGCATGCTGCTCTTTACAGTCAGTATAGTAACGCACGCTGCACTTTACAGTCAGTATAGTAACACATGCTGCTCTTTACAGTCAGTATAGTAACGCACGCTGCACTTTACAGTCAGTATAGTAACACATGCTGCTCTTTACAGTCAGTATAGTAACACATGCTGCACTTTACAGTCAGTATAGTAACACATGCTGCTCTTTACAGTCAGTATAGTAACACACGCTGCTCTTTACAGTCAGTATAGTAACACACGCTGCTCTTTACAGTCAGTATAGTAACACATGCTGCTCTTTACAGTCAGTATAGTAACACATGCTGCTCTTTACAGTCAGTATAGTAACGCACGCTGCACTTTACAGTCAGTATAGTAACGCACGCTGCTCTTTACAGTCAGTATAGTAACACACGCTGCACTTTACAGTCAGTATAGTAACACACGCTGCACTTTACAGTCAGTATAGGAACACACGCTGCACTTTACAGTCAGTATAGTAACACACGCTGCACTTTACAGTCAGTATAGTAACACATGCTGCACTTTACAGTCAGTACAGTAACACACGCTGCACTTTACAGTCAGTATAGTAACACACGCTGCTCTTTACAGTCAGTATAGTAACGCATGCTGCTCTTTACAGTCAGTATAGTAACACACGCTGCTCTTTACAGTCAGTATAGTAACACACGCGGCACTTTACAGTCAGTATAGTAACACATGCTGCACTTTACAGTCAGTATAGTAACGCATGCTGCTCTTTACAGTCAGTATAGTAACGCACGCGGCACTTTACAGTCAGTATAGTAACACACGCTGCTCTTTACAGTCAGTATAGTAACACACGCGGCACTTTACAGTCAGTATAGTAACACACGCTGCACTTTACAGTCAGTATAGTAACACACGCTGCACTTTACAGTCAGTATAGTAACACGTGCTGCACTTTACAGTCAGTATAGTAACACGTGCTGCACTTTACAGTCAGTATAGTAACACATGCTGCACTTTACAGTCAGTATAGTAACACACGCTGCACTTTACAGTCAGTATAGTAACACATGCGGCACTTTACAGTCAGTATAGTAACACATGCTGCACTTTACAGTCAGTATAGTAACACACGCTGCACTTTACAGTCAGTATAGTAACACATGCTGCACTTTACAGTCAGTATAGTAACACATGCTGCACTTTACAGTCAGTATAGTAACACATGCTGCACTTTACAGTCAGTATAGTAACACACGCTGCACTTTACAGTCAGTATAGTAACACACGCGGCACTTTACAGTCAGTATAGTAACACATGCTGCACTTTACAGTCAGTATAGTAACGCATGCTGCACTTTACAGTCAGTATAGTAACGCATGCTGCTCTTTACAGTCAGTATAGTAACACACGCTGCACTTTACAGTCAGTATAGTAACACATGCTGCACTTTACAGTCAGTATAGTAACGCACGCTGCTTTTTACAGTCAGTATAGTAACACATGCTGCACTTTACAGTCAGTATAGTAACGCACGCTGCTCTTTACAGTCAGTATAGTAACACACGCTGCTCTTTACAGTCAGTATAGTAACACACGCTGCACTTTACAGTCAGTATAGTAACACATGCTGCACTTTACAGTCAGTATAGTAACACATGCGGCACTTTACAATCAGTAGAATAACACATGCGGCACTTTACAGTCAGTATAGTAACACATGCTGCACTTTACAATCAGTAGAATAACACATGCGGCACTTTACAGTCAGTATAGTAACGCACGCTGCTCTTTACAGTCAGTATAGTAACACACGCTGCACTTTACAGTCAGTATAGTAACACACGCTGCACTTTACAGTCAGTATAGTAACACACGCTGCACTTTACAGTCAGTATAGTAACACATGCTGCACTTTACAGTCAGTATAGTAACACATGCGGCACTTTACAGTCAGTATAGTAACACACACGGCACTTTACAGTCAGTATAGTAACACATGCGGCACTTTATAGTCAGTATAGTAACACACACGGCACTTTACAGTCAGTATAGTAACACATGCTGCACTTTATAGTCAGTATAGTAACACACACGGCACTTTACAGTCAGTATAGTAACGCACACGGCACTTTACAGTCAGTATAGTAACGAACGCTGCACTTTACAGTCAGTATAGTAACACATGCGGCACTTTACAGTCAGTATAGTAACACATGCTGCTCTTTACAGTCAGTATAGTAACGCATGCTGCACTTTACAGTCAGTATAGTAACACATGCTGCTCTTTACAGTCAGTATAGTAACACATGCTGCTCTTTACAGTCAGTATAGTAACACATGCTGCACTTTACAGTCAGTATAGTAACACATGCGGCTCTTTACAGTCAGTATAGTAACACATGCTGCACTTTACAGTCAGTATAGTAACACATGCTGCACTTTACAGTCAGTATAGTAACACATGCGGCTCTTTACAGTCAGTATAGTAACACACGCTGCACTTTACAGTCAGTATAGTAACGCACGCTGCTCTTTACAGTCAGTATAGTAACGCGCGCTGCACTTTACAGTCAGTATAGTAACACATGCTGCACTTGACAGTCAGTATAGTAACGCACGCTGCTCTTTACAGTCAGTATAGTAACACACGCTGCACTTTACAGTCAGTATAGTAACACATGCTGCACTTTACAGTCAGTATAGTAACGCACGCTGCACTTTACAGTCAGTATAGTAACGCATGCAGCACTTTACAGTCAGTATAGTAACACATACTGCACTTTACAGTCAGTATAGTAACACATGCTGCTCTTTACAGTCAGTATAGTAACGCACGCTGCACTTTACAGTCAGTATAGTAACGCATGCAGCACTTTACAGTCAGTATAGTAACGCACGCTGCACTTTACAGTCAGTATAGTAACGCATGCAGCACTTTACAGTCAGTATAGTAACACATGCTGCTCTTTACAGTCAGTATAGTAACGCATGCTGCACTTTACAGTCAGTATAGTAACACACGCTGTTCTTTGCAGTCAGTATAGTAACACACGCTGCACTTTACAGTCAGTATAGTAACACACGCTGCTCTTTACAGTCAGTATAGTAACACACGCTGCTCTTTACAGTCAGTATAGTAACACACGCTGTTCTTTGCAGTCAGTATAGTAACACACGCTGCACTTTACAGTCAGTATAGTAACACATGCGGCACTTTACAGTCAGTATAGTAACACATGCTGCACTTTACAGTCAGTATAGTAACACACGCTGCACTTTACAGTCAGTATAGTAACACATGCTGCACTTTACAGTCAGTATAGTAACACACGCTGCACTTTACAGTCAGTATAGTAACACACGCTGCACTTTACAGTCAGTATAGTAACACACGCTGCACTTTACAGTCAGAATAGTAACACATGCGGCTCTTTACAGTCAGTATAGTAACACACGCTGCACTTTACAGTCAGTATAGTAACACGCTGCACTTTACAGTCAGTATAGTAACGCACGCTGCACTTTACAGTCAGTATAGTAACACACGCTGCACTTTACAGTCAGTATAGTAACGCACGCTGCACTTTACAGTCAGTATAGTCTGGTCTGAGGACTGTAATTATTTAGGGGTCTGGTCTGGGGTCTGTAATTATTTAGGGGTCTGGTCTGGGGTCTGTATTTAGTTAGGGGTCTGGTCTGTGATTATTAAGGGGTCTGGTCTGGGGTCTGTATTTATTTAGGGGTCTGGTCTGGGGTCTGCATTTATTTAGGGGTCTGGTCTGGGGTCTGTATTCATATAGGGGTCTGGTCTGGGGTCTGTATACATTTAGGGTTCTAGTCTTGGGTCTGTATTTATTTAGGGGTCTGGTCTGTGATCTGCATTGATTTAGGGGTCTTGTCTTGGGTCTGTATTTATTTAGGGGTCTGGTCTGGGGTCTGTATTTATTTAGGGGTCTGGTCTGGGGTCTGTATTTATTTAGGGGTCTAGTCTTGGGTCTGTATTTATTTAGGGGTCTGGTCTAAGGTCTGCATTTATTTAGGAGTCTGGTCTGTGGTCTGTATTTATTTATGGGTCTAGTCTGGCGTCTGCATTTATTTAGTGCTCTAGTCTTGGGTCTGTATTTATTTAGGGGTCTGGTCTGGGGTCTGTATTTATTAAGGGGTCTAGTCTGGGGTCTGTATTTATTTAGGGGTCTAGTCTGGCGTCTGCATTTATTTAGTGCTCTAGTCTTGGGTCTGTATTTATTTAGGGGTCTGGTCTGGGGTCTGTATTTATTAAGGGGTCTGGTCTGGGGTCTGTATTTATTTAGGGGTCTGGTCTGGGGTCTGAATTTATTTAGGGGTCTGGTCTGGGGTCATTAAATATTTAGGGGTCTGGTCTGTGGTCTGCATTGATTTAGGGGTCTGGTCTGTGGTCTGTATTTATTTAGGGGTCTGGTCTGGGGTCTGTATTTATTTAGGGGTCTGGTCTGGGGTCTGTATTTATTTAGTTATCTAGTCTGGGGTCTGCATTCATTTAGGCGTCTACTCTGGGGTCTGTATTTATTTAGGGGTCTGGTCTGGGGTCTGTATTCATTTAGGGGTCTGGTTTGGGGTCTGTATTTATTTAGGGGTCTGGTCTGTGGTCTGTGTTTATTAAGGGGTCTGGTCTAGGGTCAGAATTTATTTAGGGGTCTGGTTTGGGGTCTGTATTGATTTAGGGGTCTGGTCTGGGGTCTGTATTTATTTAGGGGTCTGGTTTGGGGTCTGTATTCATTTAGGGGTCTAGTCTGGGGTCTGTATTTATTTAGGGGTCCAGTCTGGGGGTCTGTATTCATTTAGGGGTCTGTTCTGGGGTCTGTATTTATTTAGGGGTCTAGTCTGGGGTCTGTATTTGTTTAGCGGTCCGGGCTGTGATCTGTATTTATTTAGGGGTCTGGTCTGGGGTCTGTATTTATTTAGGGGTCTGGTGTCTGTATTTATTTTGGGATTTAGTCTGGGGTCTGCATTCATTTAGGCGTCTACTCTGGGGTCTGTATTTATTTAGGGGTCTGGTCTTGGGTCTGTATTCATTTAGGGGTCTACTCTGGGGTCTGTATTTATTTAGGGGTGTGGTCTGGGGTCTGTATTTATTTAGAGGTCTAGTCTGGGGTCTGCATTTATTTAGGGGTCTGGTTTGGGGTCTGTATTTAGTTAGGGGTCTGGTCTGTGGTCTGTGTTTATTAAGGGGTCTGGTCTAGGGTCAGAATTTATTTAGGGGTCTGGTTTGGGGTCTGTATTGATTTAGGGGTCTGGTCTGGGGTCTGTATTTATTTAGGGGTCTGGTTTGGGGTCTGTATTCATTTAGGGGTCTAGTCTGGGGTCTGTATTTATTTAGGGGTCCAGTCTGGGGGTCTGTATTTATTTAGGGGTCCGGTCTGGGGTCTGGATTTATTTAGGGGTCTGGTCTGGGGTCTGTAAATATTTAGGGGTCTGGTCTGTGGTCTGCATTGATTTAGGGGTCTGGTCTGGGGTCTATATTTATTTAGGGGTCTGGTCTGGGTTCTGTATTCATTTAGGGGTCTAGTCTGTGGTCTGTATATATTTAGGGGTCCAGTCTGGGGTCTGTATTTATTTAGGGGTCCGGTCTGGGGTCTGTATTTATTTAGGCGTCTGGTCTGGGGTCTGTAATTATTTTGGGGTCTGGTCTGTGGTCTGTATTTATTTAGGAGTCTGGTCTGGGGTGTGCATTTATTTAGGGGTCTAGTCCTGGATCTGTATTTATTTAGGGGTCTGGTCTGGGATCTGTATTTATTTAGGGGTCCGGTCTTTGTCTGTATTTTTTTAGGGGTCTGGTCAGGGGTCTGCATTTATTTAGGGGTCTAGTCTGGGGTCTGTATATATTTAGGGGTCCAGTCTGGGGTCTGCATTTATTTAGGGGTCTAGTCTGGGGTCTGTATTTATTTAGGGGTCTGGTCTGGGGTCTGTATTTATTTAGGGATCTAGTCTGGGGTCTGCATTCATTTAGGCGTCTACTCTGGGGTCTGTATTTATTTAGGGGTCTGGTCTGGGGTCTGTATTCATTTAGGGGTCTACTCTGGGGTCTGTATTTATTTAGGGGTGTGGTCTGGGGTCTGTATTTATTTAGAGGTCTAGTCTGGGGTCTTCATTTATTTGGGGGACTGGTCTGTGTTCTGTATTGATTTAGGGGTCTGGTCTGGGGTCTGTATTTATTTAGGGGTCTGCTCCGGGGTCTGTATTTATTTAGGGGTCTGGTTTGGGGTCTGTATTCATTTAGGGGTCTAGTCTGGGGTCTGTATTTATTTAGGGGTCTGGTCTGTGGTCTGCATTTAGGGGTCTAGTCTGGGGTCTGCATTTATTTAGGGGTCTGGTCTGGGGTCTGCATTTATTTAGGGGTCTGGGGTCTGTATTTATTTAGGGGTCAGGTCTTTGGTCTGTATTCATTTAGGGGTCTAGTCTTGGGTCTGTATTTTTTTAGGGGTCTGGTCTGGGGTTTACATTTATTTAGGGGTCTGGTCTGGGGTTTACGTTTATTTAGGGGTCTGGTCTGGGGTCTGCATTTATTTATGGGTCTGGTCTGGGGTCTGCATTTAGGGGTCTAGTCTGGGGTCTGCATTTATTTAGGGGTCTGGTCTGGGGTCTGCATTTATTTAGGGGACTGGTCTGGGGTCTGTAATTATTTAGGGGTCTAGTCTGGGGTCTGTATTTATTTAGGGGTCTAGTCTGGGGTCTGCATTTATTTAGGAGTCTGGTCTGGTGTCTGTATTTATTTAGGGGTCTGGTCTGGGGTCTGTATTTATTTAGGAGTCTGGTCTGGGGTCTGTATTTATTTAGGGGTCCGATCTGGGGTCTGCATTTATTTAGGAGTCTGGTCTAGTGTCAGTATTTATTTAGGGGTCTGGTCTGTGGTCTGTATTTATTTAGGGGTCTGGTTTGGGGTCTGTATTCATTTAGGGGTCTAGTCTTGGGTCTGTATTTGTTTAGGGGTGTGGTCTGCATTAATTTAGTAGTCTGCTCTGGGGTCTGTATTCATTTAGGGGTCTGGTTTGGGGTCTGTATTCATTTAGGGGTCTAGTCTTGGGTCTGTATTTGTTTAGGGGTGTGGTCTGCATTAATTTAGTAGTCTGCTCTGGGGTCTGTATTCATTTAGGGGTCTGGTTTGGGGTCTGTATTCATTTAGGGGTCTAGTCTGTGCTCTGTATTTATTTAGGGGTCCAGTCTGGGGGTCTGTATTTATTTAGGTGTCCGGTCTGGGGTCTTGGATTTATTTAGGGGTCTGGTCTGGGGTCTGTAAATATTTAGGGGCCTGGACTGGGGTCTGCATTGATTTAGGGGTCTGGTCTGGGGTCTATATTTATTTAGGGGTCTGGTCTGAGTTATGTATTCATTATTGCTCTAGTCTTGGGTCTGTATTTATTTATGGGTCTGGTCTAGGGTCTGCATTTATTTAGGGGTTTGGTCTGGGGTCTGTATTTATTTAGGGGACTGGTCTGTTGTCTGCTTTGATTTAGGGGTCTGCTCTGTGGTCTGTATTTATTTAGGGGTCTGGTTTGGGGTCTGTATTCATTTAGGGGTCTAGTCTTGGGTCTGTATTTGTTTAGGGGTCTGGTCTGTGGTCTGCATTAATTTAGGGGTCTAGTCTGTGCTCTGTATTTATTTAGGGGTCCAGTCTGGGGGTCTGTATTTATTTAGGGGTCCGGTCTGGGGTCTGGATTTATTTAGGGGTCTGGTCTGGGGTCTGTAAATATTTAGGGGTCTGGTCTGGGTTCTATATTTATTTAGGGGTCTGGTCTGAGTTATGTATTCATTTATTGCTCTAGTCTTGGGTCTGTATTTATTTATGGGTCTGGTCTAGGGTCTGCATTTATTTAGGGGTCTAGTCTGGGGTCTGCATTTATTTAGGGATCTAGTCTGGGGTCTGTATTTATTTAGGGGTTCGGTCTGGGGTCTGCATTAATTTGAGGGTCTGGTCTGGGTTCCTTATTTATTAAGGGGTCTAGTCTGGAGTCTGTATTCATTTAGGGGTCCGGTCTGGGGTCTGTATTCATTTAGGGTCTAGTCTTGGGTCTGTATTTTTTTAGGCGTCTTGTCTGGGGTTTACATTTATTTAGGGGTCTGGTTTGGGGTCTGTATTTATTTAGGGGTCTGGTCTGGGGTTTACATTTATTTAGGGGTCTGGTCTGGGGTCTGCATTTATTTAGGGGTCTGGTCTGGGGTTTACATTTATTTAGGGGTCTGGTCTGGGGTCTGCATTTAGGGGTCTAGTCTGGGGTCTGCATTTATTTAGGGGTCTGGTCTGGGGTCTGCATTTATTTAGGGGTCTGGTCTGGGGTCTGTGTTTATTTAGGGGTCTTGTCTGGGGTTTACATTTATTTAGGGGTCTAGTCTGGGGTCTGTATTTATTTAGGAGTCTGGTCTGATGTCTGTATTTATTTTGGGGTCTAGTCTGGGGTCTGTATTCATTTAGGGGTCTAGTCTTGGGTCTGTATCTATTTAGGAGTCTGGTCTGGGGTCTGTATTTATTTAGGGGTCCGATCTGGGGTCTGCATTTATTTAGGAGTCTGGTCTAGTGTCAGTATTTTTTTAATGGTCTGGTCTGTGGTCTGCTTTGATTTAGGGGTCTGCTCTGTGGTCTGTATTTATTAAGGGGTCTAGTCTGGGGTCTGTATTCATTTAGGGGTCTAGGCTGGGGTCTGTATTTAATTAGGATTCTGGTCTGGGGTCTGTATTCATTTAGGGGTCTAGTCTTGGGTCTGTATTTATTTAGGGGTCCGGTCTGTGGTCTGTATTTATTTAGGGGTCTGGTCTGGGGTCTGTATTTATTTAGGGGTCTGGTCTGGGGTCTGTAATTATTTAGGGGTCTGGTCTGTGGTCTGCATTTATTTTGGGGTCTAGTCTGGAGTCTGTATTTATTTAGGGATCTAGTCTGGGGTCTGCATTCATTTAGGGGTCTACTCTGGGGTCTGTATTTAGGGGTCTGGTCTGGGGTCTGCATTTATTTACGGTTCTGGTCTGGGGTCTGTATTTATTTAGGGGTCTAGACTGGGGTCTGCATTTATTTAGGGGTCTGGTCTGGGGTCTGTATTTATTTTGGGGTCTGGTCTGGGGTCTGCATTTATTTAGGGGTCTAGTCTGGGGTCTGCATTTATTTAGGGGTCTAGTCTGGGTCTGTATTTATTTAGGGATCTGGTCTGTGGTCTGCATTGACTTAGGGGGCTGCTCTGGGGTCTGTATTTATTTAGGCGTCTGGTCTGCGGTCTGTGTTTATTTAGGGGTCTGGTCTGGGGTCTGCATTTATTTAGGGGACTATTCTGGGGTCTGCATTTATTTAGGGGTCTAGTCTGGGGTCTGTATTTATTTAGGAGTCTGTTCTGGTGTCTGTATTTATTTAGGGGTCTGGTCTGGGGTCTGCATTGATTTAGGGGTCTGCTCTGGGGTCTATTTATTTAGGGGTCTGGTCTGAGGTCTGTATTCATTTGGGGGTGTGGTCTGGGGTCTGTATTTAATTAGGGGTCTGGTCTGAGGTCTGTATTCATTTAGGGGTCTAGTGTTGGGTCTGTATTTATTTAGGGATCTGCTCTGGGGTCTGTATTTAATTAGGGGTCTAGTCTTGGGTCTGTATTTATTTAGGGGTGTGGTCTGGGGTCTGTATTTAATTAGGATTCTGGTCTGGGGTCTGTATTTATTTAGGGGTCTGTATTTATTTAGGGGTCTAGTCTTGGGTCTGTATTTATTTAGGGGTCTGGTCTGGGGTCTGTATTTACGGGTCTGGTCTGGGGTCTGCATTTATTTATGGGTCTGGTCTGGGGTCTGTATTTATTTAGGGGTCTGGTCTTGGGTCTGCATTTATTTAGGGGTCTGGTCTGCGGTCTGTGTTTATTTAGGGGTCTGGTCTGGGGTCTACATTTATTTAGGGGTCTAGTCTGGGTCTGTATTTATTTAGGGGTCTGATCTGGGGTCTCCATTGATTTAGGGGTCTAGTCTGGGGTCTGTATTTATCTAGGGGTCCGGTCTGAGGTCTGCATTTATTTAGGGGTCTAGTCTGGGTCTGTATTTATTTAGGGGTCTGGTCTGGGGTCTCCATTGATTTAGGGGTCTAGTCTGGGGTAAATAGGCTAAATAATTTTCCCTTAATAACCGGGTCAGTAACTCATCAGGGGTCTCCCCATTTTTCTGTAATTTTGGGTTTAATCCACGGTTCTCCTCTGTTTCATCTGGTGGTTCCAACAATCCCGAGGTAGATCTCGTTCATCGGGAACTGTTCACAGTCTGAGCCCAGGTTCAGAAGAAACTAGAGGCGTCCCAGAGCATACAAAAGCAAAGCACCACACACTTTTCAAAAAAGTGCCAAAGGCAGCGTAAACTGACCAAAAACTTTCCCGCAAATTGCGACTTTTGGGACTTTTCTATGCCAGATAAGCGGCTTAGCATGGTTAATAAATTCTCCTCTAAGGCTACAGACAGTAATACAATATTTTAATGCAAGGATGTGTACACTCAGTGTCTGACTGAGGTACCTTGGACCCACCAAAGGAAATAATTCTTGGGGGTCTACACTTCCACTATATAGAAATAATGTGAACACTCTTAATTGTGTACTAAAAACGTGTGTAGTAAAACAAAGACCAATATTCCCACCATATAGTGACAGATATCAGTCCTACACAGGCATTCTGCAGACCATATATACTACCGTTCAAAAGTTTAGGGTCACTTAGAAATTTCCTTATTTTTGAAAGAAAAGCACAGTTTTTTTCCAATGAAGATAACATTCAATTAATCAGAAATACACTCTATCCATTGTTAATGTGGTAAATGACTATTCTAGCTGTAAACGTCTGGTTTTAATGCAATATCTACATAGGTGTATAGAGGCCCATTTCCAGCAACCATCACTCCAGTGTTCTAATGGTACATTGTGTTTGCTAACTGTGTTAGAAGGCTAATGGATGATTAGAAAACACTTGAAAACCCTTGTGCAATTATGTTAGCACCGCTGTAAACAGTTTTGCTGTTTAGAGGAGCCATAAAACTGACCTTCCTTTGAGCTAGTTGAGAATCTGGAGCATTACATTTGTGGGTTCGATAAAACTCTCCAAATGGCTAGAAAAATAGAGCTTTCATGTGAAACTCGACAGTCTATTCTTGTTCTTAGAAATGAAGGCTATTCCATGCGAGAAATTGCCAAGAAACTGCAGATTTCCTACAACGGTGTGTACTACTCCCTTCAGAGGACAGCACAAACAGGCTCTAACCAGAGTAGAAAGAGAAGTGGGAGGCCCCGCTGCACAACTGAGCAACAAGACAAGACATTAGAGTCTCTAGTTTGAGAAATAGACGCCTCACAGGTCCTCAACTGGCAGCTTCATTAAATAGTACCTGCAAAACGGCAGTGTCAACGTCTACAGTGAAGAGGCGACTCCGGGATGCTGGCCTTCAGGGCAGAGTGGAAAAGAAAAAGCCATATCTGAGACTGGCTAAAAAAAAGGAAAAGATTAATATGGGCAAAAGCTCACAGACATTGGACAGAGGAATAGACCTAAAAACGAACCAAAAATGGGACACAACCCTAAAGCAAGTAATGTACTCAAAAGATAAAAGTACAAAAAATCTTGAGGCGTTTATTCACCCATCCACTCCATCGATCCTCCACGCTCCTCATCATGTCTCTGGGTATGTGCACAGGTTTTTTCAGCCCTTTGTAGCCTCCACAATATTATGCTATTTCAGCCAGCCATATTTTTCTTGGCTACTTGAGCCTTTATACTGTCTGCATATGTTTTCTAGTAATAATTTTTTACGTACTACTGATTATATTGTACAGATTGTGCACGTATTATTACATGCACCACTTATTGTGCAGGCTACGTATACTGACATACTTTACACACTGCTCATCTAGCTGATTACATGGCACTATGTATGGGACTTACCTCCCCATACCCCCGGGTTTACCAATTACTTACCTATAAGGGTATGTTCACACGGCGGGGGTCCGTAACGGCTGAAATTACGGGGATGTTTCAGCCTGAAAACATCCCCGTAATTTCAGCCGTACCGGCATGTGCAGGCGCTTGAACGCCGCGTCAATTACGGCCGTAATTAGCGCTGCTATTCATTGGAGTCAATGAATAGCGGCTCCAATTACGGCCAAAGAAGTGACAGGTCACTTCTTCTACGCGGGCGTCTATTTACGCGCCGTCATTTGACAGCGGCGCGTAAATATACGCCTCGTGTGAACAGACAAACGTCTGCCCATTGCTTTCAATGGGCAGATGTTTGTCAGCGCTATTGAGGCGCTATTTTCGGGCGTAATTCGGGGCAAAAACGCCCGATTTACGTCCGTAAATAGGCCGTGTGAACATACCCTAATTGAGCGTGTGTTAGGTCTCTAGTGGACGGTTGATTCTGTTGGTTCTGGTCTTTTTCACCTGACCCTGTTGTACATGTCTCCGTGTTTATTGTATCAGATCTCTTTTCCCATTATTTGTCATTGTTATTATATTTAATAAAGATTTTTTGTACTTTTATCTTTTGAGTACATTACTTGCTTTAGGGTTGTGTCCCATTTTTGGTTCGTTTTTAGGTCTATACATTTAAAGGGACCCCAGTACACGCCATTACTGGTGTGAGGTTGTTGTTTAGGTTATTGGACAGAGGAAGATTGGAAAAAAGTGTTATGGACAGACTAATCGAAGTTTGAGGTGTTTGGATCACACAGAAGAACATTTGTGAGACGCAGAACAACTGAAAAGATGCTGGAAGAGTGCTTGACGTCATCTGTCAAGCATGGTGGAGGTAATGTGATGGTCTGGGGTTGCTTTGGTGCTGGTAAAGTGGGAGATTTGTACAAGGTAAAAGGGATTTTGAATAAGGAAGGCTATCACTCCATTTTGCAACACCATGCCATACCCTGTGGACAGCGCTTGATTGGAGCCAATTTCATCCTACAACAGGACAATGACCCAAAGCACACCTCCAAATGATGCAAGAACTATTTAGGGAAGAAGCAGGCAGCTGGTATTCTATCTGTAATGGAGTGGCCAGCACAGTCACCAGATCTCAACCCCATAGAGCTGTTGTGGGAGCAGCTTGACCGTATGGTACGCAAGAAGTGCCCATCAAGCCAATCCAACTTGTGGGAGGGGCTTCTGGAAGCATGGGGTGAAATTTCTCCCGATTACCTCAGCAAATTAACAGCTAGAATGCCAAAGGTCTGAAATGCTGTAATTGCTGCAAATGGAGCATTCTTTGACAAAAGCAAAGTTTGAAGGAGAAAATTATTATTTCAAATAAAAATCATTATTTCTAACCTTGTCAATGTCTTGACTATATTTTCTAGTCATTTTGCAACTCATTTGATAAATATAAGTGTGAGTTTTCATGGAAAACACAAAATTGTCTGGGTGACCCTAAACTTTTGAACGGTAGTGTAAGTGAATACAGTGCAGTGAAATTCAGTGACTCACAGGTGACATCTTCTCAGATTGGAGTCATTCATGTTCTCTTTTCTTCTTCATCCGGCCCAGAACGCCATGTTGACTTCCAGTCTTTTTCATCTCCAATGCCCAAGCGCGAACCACAAGATACATCATGAAAGTGTTGATGTAACCTGTATACCACGTTCACGTGGCCCAATGTGCCACGTCACAGCGTATTCAAATCATGGAAGCGTTCAGTCTACATGACTACCGCCCGTCACGGTGCGCATACCTTAGATCAAAATTTTGACATAAAACTAACTCTAAACCTCATAAGTTAATTTTCTTTAGCTATTATACTAGGATGTACAATTCTATATTAAAATATTATCATATTAGTCATGTGTCCTAGTATACCCACATCCAGCGATGGGTGGGATGGGTGAAACATAAAATAGTTTTCCATGAGTTTTGGACTGCGATGTGCTGCTGATCTATCCTTTTGGGGGTAATATACAGGGAATATGGGGGTTATATAAGGGACTCTCATCATCCCTGTATATACCAGCCATCATCCCCATATATAACCACCATTATCCGTGTATGTACCAGCCCACCATTATCTCGGTATAAAATCTCCATCACCCCTGTATATACCATTAGGGCGGGCACTGTCAGCTTGCTGTGGCGTGCGGGCATTGTGGCTAAACAAGAAGTAAATGGGGTGGGCATTGAGGACACCGTGGACCAATAGGATGCCTGAAACGCCGGTATATGGGAGAAGTCCAGCAGAATCTGAAAATATGCCTCCTGATTGCTTAAAGGCTATGTACACCTTTGCACTGTTTTTTTTTAAATTGTCTTGTATGTATTGTACAATATAAATCACATTTCTAATTGGTCTACCATTTGTCTTCTGTACCTGCAGTGTATTTCAGTTTATGGTCAGCTGCTGTATTCAGTTATCTCTCTTAGGCCCTGTTCACACCTGCGTTGGTGTGTTTTGTTGTTCTCTCCGTCAGTGGTGCAGAACAAAGGAATAACGGAAGCAACGGTTCAGTCGCACAACGGACACCGCCACCTGCCGACAGAACCCATTGACATTAGTGGATTTCCATTGGCCGTGATTTTACCAGAGACAATAGTGCAGATGTGAACGAGGCCTTATCTGTCAGTCATCACCCTAATGGCAAACTGAGCAGCTCCTCTTTTGCAGGCTCATGAACAAGCATTTACTGTGTAATCTACGCATGTGCATGGTCCTAGTTACTGCATACCTCCTAACCGTCCCGGATACAGCGGGACAGTCCAGGATTCCGGGCGGTGTTACGCTGTACCAAGCGGCCGGTGGTATGTCTTGGTGTCAACTGTATCTGCGTCCTCAGGATGCAGATACAGTTGAATCCAATGCTAATGTAAGGGATCGTCAGCTCCCTGCTTCTGTATTAGTACCACTCGCCGAGGAATTCCCGGGCACAGCGCTACTTTAAGTGCGGAGCCCCTTATCTCACTATCCATATATATACATTGCCGATGGTCTGGCCGGGGATTCCGCTCCTAGGTGGAACCCCTGATGTCACTGTCCATATATGTACAGTTACATCAAGGGCTCCTCCTGGAGTGCAATCCCTGGCCACAGCCTGCTCCTATAGGGAATGCCTTACGTCACTGTCCATATATGGACAGTGACGGCAGGGGCTCCTCCTGGAGTGGAATCCCTGGGGGGGTGGGCACCATCTACATGGGAACTGTGTGTGACACTATCTATATGGGCACTGGCGCTTTATATGTGTGCACTGGTACTAGAGGTAGCTAAAGGGGCATTAAACTGTATGGGGGCAGCTATTTGTCATAATTTCTAGCAACGCATTCCCTTTAATACTGGCGTTTCATACACCAGTCCTATTAAACAGTTTGCTGGAGTAAGATGCAACACATTTATTAACAGGCGAATGACTCTTAATAAATGTGTCGCATCTTTTAGTTGCAGTGCGGCCTGTCATCAGTACTTTCTAGGTGCTGCGGCCTGCTGTACATTTAAAGTACATTTTTAAAATGTATTTTATTGTCTGATTGGGGGGGGGCATACAGTCTGATTGGGGGGAGGTATGGGTCTGGCACGGACATTTGCCTTGTTACGCCCCCCAGAGATAAATCTGGGTCGCACTATACATATAGATTTCTGCTATAATTGACATCAGTTACTGGCGTAAATTATAGTAAAATTGTTGGCCATTTCTGCTATGCCCCGCTCATTATTTGCCCCCAAAAATGTCGACATTTGCGCATTTTGTGAATTTTCTACGCTAGTAAACTGTTGTAGAAAGGTTAATATATTCCCCCCAAAGGCTACAGACCGTAATACAATATCTTAATGTAAGGATGTGTACACTTAATTGTGCAGCAACGCTTGTTGTCTCCATTCTATGTCAGTGTGGGAAGTAGATGTCCGGCCTTATGATTTTGTGATATGTGATAGACCCAGAATCCCAATCACCAAACCAAAGAATGCAAAATAAAGACACAAAACATTATAATTGGGTGTTAAATGGTCAAAACTTTTATTATATTATATGACCAAACCCAAAATGGCAAACCTCCGACTCACGAAGAGTCACCCTCCAGCACGCAGGAAAGGAAAAACCCCCTGTGGAGGAAACCTCTAGGGAAACCATGGCTGGAGGATTGCCCTTCCTCTGGGCTTAGAAGGTGCCAAAATATCATTTGTAACAGAATTTGTACGTTTTCTCAGATTTTCAAGGAAAGACAATACAATGAACGAACGACATAAAACACATAAATCGGCTGATCTGGTTGGCTAGGCGGATGTCTCTCTTCCTGGGCACCCATTAAAATGAATGGGCGATCCACGGATGAGACGGGTCCTCCAGATGCCTCCTTGTAGTACCTGTCTCCGCTCCGGCTAATAGAGGGGGATCTCCTGCTGGAAACCCCCCTCTATTACAGACAACCCGTATGAAGAGGATGGCATCACTGTGATGAAGAAGTGGTCTGGGGTGAAGGGTTTCCCTGCTAGAACCTCCAAATTACATCAGGTCGGTATTGGTGGGGAAGTCAAGCTCAAGGTCCTCAGTCCCATCCAATATGGCGCTGAATGTGGCAGTAAAACCTTCTAATATGGAATCTTCTTTATGTCATAAACATTTGTATTTATGACATCAGCACCTTCATCATCATTACTACAGGAGTTTATTACCACTGCACAACTCATACATTGTGACGTCACCCACAGTGGTCTGAAGTGTTAACCCTTTAATGACTGGCAGTGTACTTACCACAGAGGCCATAAAGCTGAATAGAACATATCAGCGGCCATAAAGGAAAAGGGATAATGCAGGGAGCATCTCCGCACAAGAACTATCCATGACAAAGGGCTGTCCAGGATGAGAGAACTTGTCTGCTTTCTCCAAAAACCAGCACCACACCTGTCCATAGGTTGTGTGTGGTACTACAGCTCATTACCATTCACTTCAATGGAGCTAACCTGCAATACCAGATACAACCTGTGGATAGGTGTGGTGCTGTATTTGGAAGAAAGCAGACATATTTTTCTAATCCTGCACAGCTCCTGTTAGAAATAGTTCAAAAAAAGTGGGGGGAGAAGGAGAAGAAGGGGAGAGGGAAAGAAGAAATTAAAAAAAGGGAAAAACAGGAACTCTGAGGTAAAAGAAATCAAACTAGACTGAAAGGAGTCTGCTGGAGGTGCCAGATGGAAAGACAGATTTCTGCCATGGGGACCAGATTAGTTGAAATGTATCATGAAGGGGGGCTTCAGAGAGTGGGTTTTAACCCCTTCCCGCCCTATGAAGTTCTGTTGCATTGAAAAACTATGCAGTTCATCTTCGAATGCAGCGTCACAAAAACAAATTATTTAGTAAAAAATAAAACTATATAAATTTGGTATCGCCATAATCGTAACGACCCGCAGAATCAAGTTATCATGCAATTCATGCCGCCCGATGAACACTGTAAAATCAAAACACAAATGGCGGAATTACAGGTTTTTTTTCAATTCACCCCACAAAATGTAGGTTTTTAAAAAAAATAATTTTAATACATTATATGGTACATTAGGCCGCAGGGTAAATTCCACATAAACAGCGCCATTCATCGGTTAACTGTTTAAATGATACCAGTTCAAGTGACCTTTATCGAGAAACACCATAAGAAAGGTTTTCACAATTAACCTTCTAATTGGGCCTAGCATGTGTGATACTGTCTGCTGAGCCATTGTATCTAAGCATATTATATGTGATACTGTCTGCTGAGCCACTGTCTCCTATCAAGTAGCAGAGCTATCAGGTGTCATAGTGTAATGAAACGGGGTAGGGAGACAGACAGGTGAGCCCTAATCTACCCGAAACTCAGTCCCTGCCTACTTGCACGGCCCGTCCTAAGTGACGGCGTACAACTGGGCGACGGTCCCTACGCTCAATAAGTGCAAGGCAGACAACACAAGACAAGGGCACACAGAAGATAAAGGGGGAGGTAGGGGCAGTTGCCCACGGAAACACTGTGAGCAACAGGCAGTGGTGAACGAGCCGAGACAAACCAGGAGAGTACGACGTAGCAAATCAGAGCAGGAGAATAGTCAGTCAAGCCAGGGTCAATAAGTAACAGCGGTCAATAAGGTAAATAGCAAGAATCGCAGAGCCAGGAAACCAGACAATCACAGGCAAGGAACATGCTGCAAGTGAGGGCAAAAATAGACCAAGGGCGGAAACTAGAACCGTCAGGCCAGGCTGTGATAGGTTCTCCCTCTCCTCAGCCTGCCAGCCTGAGTGGTAAGAGATCGCGTCACTCGAGCAGACCTTGGAGCTGATGAAGGCTGATTAACCCCGGGCATCGACACAGAACCTGTGTCTGGCAAACCTTTTACAGTACCCCCCTTTTTATGAGGGGCCACTGGACCCTTCCTAGGTGGGCCTGGCTTGTTGGGGAACCGAAGATGGAACTTGCTGAGCAATATATCGGCGTGAACATCCCGGGCGGGTACCCAAGTCCTGTCCTCAGGCCCGTATCCTCTCCAATGGACCAGGTACTAAAGGGAGCCTTGGACCATCCTGCTGTCCACAATCTTGGCTACCTCGAATTCTACCCCATCCGGAGTGAGAACAGGGACCGGAGGTTTCCTCGATGTAGCCAAGGACGGGGAGCAGCTTTTCAAGAGGGAGGCATGGTACACGTTGTGTATCTGAAAAGACGGGGGTAACTCCAGCCGGAAGGAGACAGGGTTGAGGACCTCAATAATTTTGTACGGCCCTATATACCGGGGAGCAAACTTCTTGGACGGAACTTTAAGGCGCAAATTTTTAGAAGACAGCCACACCAGATCCCCGACCACAAACAGAGGGTTAGTTGAACGTCTTTTATCTGCCTTAGTCTTTTTGATGCTCTGGGACACCTCAAGGTTCTTCTGAACCTGCGCCCAGACTGTGCACAGTTCCCGATGAACGACATCTACCTCGGTATTGTTGGAACCACCAGGTGAAACGGAGGAGAACCGTGGATTAAACCCAAAATTACAGAAGAAGGTGGAAACTCCTGACGAGCTACTGACCTGGTTTTTAAGGGAAAATTCGGCGAGGGGAATGAAGGAGACCCAATCATCTTGACAGTCTGAGATAAAACACCTTAAGTATTGTTCTAGAGACTGATTAGTCCTCTCAGTTTGGCCATTAGTTTCAGGATGGAAGGCCGAGGAAAAGGAGAGATCAATCTCCAGCTTCTTACAGAAAGCTCTCCAAAACAATGAAACAAATTGTACCCCTCTGTCAGAAACAATATTGACCGGAACCCGATGGAGACGCAGGATGTGTTTGACAAACAAGGTAGCTAACGTCTTGGCATTGGGTAGTTTCTTGAGGGGTGCAAAGTGGCACATCTTACTGAAGCGGTCTCCTACAACCCACACCACCGACGTGCCTTGGGACGGAGGCAGATCGGTGATAAAATCCATGGAGATATGGGTCCAAGGTCTCTGGGGAATGGGCAAAGAACATAGTAAGCCCGCAGGTCGAGACCTGGGAGTCTTGGACCTAGCACAAATTTCACAAGCGGCGACGCCAATTTCTCCCTAACCACGTCAGGATGCTGGTAAGCTCACTTCAGATTTTTTTATGGAAAAGGGGACCCTGTGAGGAGGGGAGGGGATACAAAAACCCACATTAAAACCATCAAACAACAACTGCGCACTGGCCCTGTCCGGATAACTATTTAGAAACCTGACCATCCTTTCCAGCTTCACTGGCGTCACCCCCATGACTGGTGTTAAAACCCCCACCCCCACCTCGTTTTCCCTTGCGCAAGCATTTAGATGCCCAGTGGGACGCCCCATTGCATTGAGCACAAAGGTGCTTGAACTTGCAACCTGCACCGAATTTACACTGCCCCTCATTGTATTGCCAGCACAGCCCGAGCTTTGCGTTGCCCCCTGAGCTGGATTGACCAGATTGGCCTGCTGCCCCCCCCCCCCCGCTCCCGGGAAAGGACTGGCCCGGTCGAACTGGAGCCGTTACCCATGACCAGAGGGCAATATCCCCGTGGTCCGACCTAATATTGGGCCGAACCGCCTTTCGTTGTCTAAACTGCTTGTCATAACGTAGCCAATCTAGCCCCCCGCATATACCCTATGGGCTTGCCCGATGGCATCCATATAGCAAAACAGGGGGGAGCAATGTTCCGGAGCCTTTTCACCAATAACACTGGCCAAAATGGCGAACTCTTGCAACCAGTTAACAAATGTCTTAGGGATAAGGCGGTAACAACGCTTTTCCTCCTCCTCCTTCTTACTCTCATCTCACTTCCCCTTTTCCAGATTAAATTTTTCCAGGGGCAAAAATGAAAAAATTTCCACGTACTCGTCCTTCCAAATTTTTTTCCGAACTTGCTGCTTCAAGTGTGCCCCCAAAGGTCCTTCAAAACACACATAAACCTCCCCCCTGGCTTTATCGTCCAACCGAACACCATCAACCGCCGCCGCCGAGTCGGTCTGAACAGACACCGCCACCGATTCCGTATTTGCTCCTACACTCGAGGCGACCGCCGCCGGGGCATTAAACCCTACCCCACCAGCCCCAACCCATGCCGCCACAGGAGACCGCGAAGGGGGCTCGGTGACCCCAGTCCCGTCGAGCCGGCCTAACAATTCCTTGACGCAAACGACCAACTATCGCAGACTTTCCCCCCCACCCCCAACATTCCCAAACCCAGACCCCACATCACATACCCGCTCCTCAACCGCGGAACCCTCCCCCGAAACAGGAGACATAAGTATAGCAGGAAAAGGTAAAGATGGTGAAAACGACTCACCGAGCTGCACAGGTGCTGTGGACCCATCAGCTGGACCATCCTGTCCACGAAGCTCCCCATCCTCAAGGTCTTCGGCAGATCTGGTGCCAGATCCATGGCAGCATGCACAGGCGTGCTCAACGGCCGGTACCGAAGTGGGTGAGGGGCGGGCTCCCAAGCTCTCTCTCTCGTAGTCGACCGGCACCAGAGGGCCGGCAGCTCGCTGCCCGGAAGTCACCCTCGAAACAGACGACCTAGGCCTGCGGCCCAATGCAGGTCCCTTGCTTCCTCCGGATCGCCGTGGGGCTCCACCCCCAGCCGCCACATCACCAGGGGCAGCCGTCCGAACCATGGAACCCGGCGTAGAACTGGCGAGTGGAGTGGTGACCGGAAGTAGAGGCCGCACCCACCCCACTTCCGCTGGACTCCGCTGCGAAGTGGGATTCCTTCCGACCCTGGCACCGGCTGCAGTATCTGTGCTGCCAGACGCCCGAGCCGGAGGTTCCCTCACAGGGCTCCCTCTGTGGCACCGAGTTCGACGAGCCACAACGGGGCTCAGCCTTTCTGGAGGACACGAGCACCGGACGCGGCGCGAAGGAGAGACAGCCAAAGGTACCGGAGCGTTGGCCACCGCTGCAGCTTGTTCCTCCAACCAGGCGGGGCCGAATGCAGCAGCCGCCGCCCGCATCTGCTCAATGAAGTGATGCGCTGACATGCGGTAAGATGGCCGCCGGATGGGAGATACGTGGATGGATGTCTTACTCCGTGCGCTGCTCCCGACCAAAAGACCGGGAAGTCAGCGCACTTCCGGCTAACCCTCACCGGATCCCCTCCCTCTCCTAGACCATCCCCCTCCACTAACTCTCCCCTTTGGCTGTGACACCATCCTCCCTCCTATCCCCGTCATGTCTGGCCTACCCACCACTGTGGCAGAGTCCGTCCGGCCAGTGCTTTCTATGGTTTCGTGCTTGGGATTTTGGGTCTATCACATATCACAAAATCATAAGGCCGGACATCTACTTCCCACACTGACATAGAATGGAGACAACAAGCGTTGCTGCACACATCGATTACATTAAGATATTGTATTACAGTCTGTAGCCTTTGGGGGAATATATTAACCTTTCTACAACACTTTACTAGCGTAGAAAATTCACAAAATGCGCAAATGTCAACAGACCCATACCCATACCCCCAATAAGACTGTATGCCCCCCCCAATCAGACAATAAAATACATTTTAAAAATGTACTTACCTCACCACTCCGTTTCTCCCTCCCGGATTCCCTCAGGCTCTTACAGCAGGCCGCAGCACGTAGAAAGTACTGATGACAGGCCGCGTTGCAGCTAAAAGATGCGACACATTTATTAAGAGTCGTTCGCCTGTTAATAAATGTGTTGCATCTTACTCCAGCAAACTGTTTAATAGGACTGGTGTATGAAACGCCAGTATTAAAGGGAATGTGTCGCTATAAATTATAAATTTTTTTTCAGTTAAACAGTTAATATATAAATGATTACACATTGTTTTAATTTTTTTAATTTTTTCACAAGTCAGGAAATATTATAAATTAGATTCAAATTTATAACATTTCCATGTGCTGGTCACTAGAGGGAGCAATTCCCAAAATTGCAGCATTGGCATGTGGTAAAGCAACCTCATTGCCTTATTGTAAAGGATCTGCCAGGCACAACTTCTGTGTATACGCCCATAGGTAATCAGTCTGCACCTGAGTCTATGTCTCTGAGACTGACTCCATCTTCCACCACTCAGGATGGCAGGCTTAGGAGTGGGAGAGCCTATCGCAGCCTGGCCAGACTCAGCTAGCTCCCGCCCTCTGTCTATTTATACCTGCCTTTCCTGTTCCTCCTTTGCTTGTGATTTCTTCTCGTGTGGTTTCCTGGCCCAGCTACAGATTCTGCTATTTGATCCTGTTCTATACTGACCCTGGCTTACTGACTACTCTCCTGCTCTGCGTTTGGTACCTCGTTCTCTCCTGGTTTGACTCGGCTCGTTCACCACTCTTGTTGCTCACGGTGTTGCCGTGGGCAACTGCCCCTTTTCCCTTAGCTTTGTGTACCCTTGTCTGTTTGTCTCGTGCACTTACTGAGCGTAGGGACCGCCGTCCAGTTGTACCCCGTCGCCTAGGGCGGGTCGTTGCAAGTAGGCAGGGACAGAGTGGCGGGTAGATTAGGGCTCACTTGTCCGTTTCCCTACCCCCGTCATTACACTTATGCTGCAAATTTGTAGTAGACACACTCGCGCTAGTGTCCTCCCAGAATCCCCCCTCCTTTATCCTGGCTAGTGCCAGGAGAAAGGAGGTGGTTGAATGTTCACACCTCCTACACTGTGTGCCGCCATTTTCTGAGCGAATGCACAGTGTAGGAGGATTAGATACAGTGATCATTAGACAGTATAACATTAACATACACACACATCACATACACAAACATAACTTACCTACTCCTGCCGCCTCCGCCCTGCCGCTCCTAGTCCTTGCGTCTGCGCTGCCTTCAACATATGGCCAGAAGCCGCGACGGGAAGTCATCATCTTACTGTACGGCCGTGGTTTCCGGTCCACATGAAAATGGTGCCGGATGTCGCTCTACCAAAGACCTTCCTTCTGGTCTGTGTGGGAGCGGCGCATGCGCCGTTCCCACACAGACGGTGTACGCTATAGTGAATGGAACGGCTCCCGTTCTCATTCTCTATGGGGATGTATGTGCCGTATTCCATCTCTGTATGCGTCGTTAATGGACAGATACAGAGATGAAAAAAAAAATGGCAGCCCCCATAGAGAAGTAAAAGAAAGAAAAAAGTACAACACAAAAACACAAATAAATACAATTTATTTTAATGACATACTAAAAGCAATATTATATAAAAAAAAAAAATTCCGTGACGCCTTCCCTTTAAAGGGGTTTTCCACGTTCTGACAACTGATGACCTATCCACTGGATAGGTCATCAGTATATGATCGGTGCGTGTTCGACACCTGGACCCCGCACCGATTCGTCACTCCAGCTGCCTCCGGGCACCGGACAACACTGCCGGAAGCAGATGGCTCCTGTCAAAGAATAGAGGCCAAGCTGCAGTTCTGCCGAACGGCCGCTATGCAGTGATCGGAGCCATTTGCTTCCGGTAGTGTTGTCCAGAGCCCGGAGGCAGCTGGACTGGCAGATCAGTGCGGGGTCTGATGTAGTAACGATTGTTGGCCCCCATACATTACCAATGATTGCTCCTTGTGACACGCTGTATCGTCGATTGGCGCTGGTTTTCATGGTCAGTATCGGGACGTCTAAAAGGACCTTTATTTCCTCAGACACCACCATAACTAGGCATTGGAACCAACCCTTCCACCTTAGCGGGTAAAGATGTACATGCTAAAAGGTTCATTATATACACATAAGGGCTAAAGGTGAAAACACAGAGGTGCTCACCATATATCCAGCGTATAACTGTGTCCTCCAAATCTTACGGAGCAGGATTTGTTCTAGATTCCTGTTTATATCTCAGACACGTTCATACCATTTTAGACAATGAATCGACATATCGCAAACTTGTGGCGAAACCAAGCACTGCATGTAAAGAATCTTTAAAAAATCTGCTAGAAGAAGGAATTGGATTAGGAGTATTAGCCAAGAAACAGGCAGAATACTTACTGATAGAATTCCCTATTGTTCCCATATTCCATGGGATGCCAAAAATCCATAACTTTGCATGGTCTTGAAACTTGGGTTATCTGTGACGTAGTTGGCTAGTACCTCTGCAAACAGGCCTGCCATCAGGGTAGTACCGCTGGTACTACTGTCAGGGGCCTGGCCACAAAAGTAAAATAAAGTGGGCAGCCGCCGCTCATCAAGGTTATGATCAGAGGTAATTGGTTTGTAGAAAGGAATGGGACCCATGCAGGGGCCAGAAGCAGCGGCCGGCTCTGCAACTTGGTGAGTGACTGTTTTAAAGCAGAAGTTTCAGTTTAATTATTTTTTTTTATGTTGCCCCTCTGCCCCACCTTCCCACCTGTCTCTCTCCCCTTCCCCTCCCCAGACCCCAGTCAAGCGTCATATTCACTCTGGCCCAACTCCCGCCTCGTCCACTTTCCGTTCTCTTAGCCTACTCCTCCGCCTTCATCCTGGTATAATAGCTAAAGAAAATTACCTTATGAGGTTTAGAGTTAGTTAGTTATATGTCGAAATTTTGATCTAAGGTTTGCACACCATGACGGTCGGTAGTCATGTAGACCGGACGCTTCCATGATTTGAATACGCTGTGACGTGGCACATTGGGTCACAGGAACGTGGTGTAAAGGATCTGCCAGACACAGCTTCTGTGTCGACGCCCGTGGTTAATCAGTCTGCACCTGCTCCTAGGTCTCATAGAGTGACTCGATTTGCTACCACTCTGGTAGGCTCAGAAGTGGGAGAACCTATCACAGCCTGGCCAGACGGTTCTAGCTCCCGCCCTCGGTCTATTTATACCTTCATTTCCTGCTTGTCTTTCCCTGTGATTCTTTCCTGTTTCCTGGCTCTGCTGCTCCTGCTATTATTATTGACCTTGCTTCATTTTGACCCTGGCTTTACTGACTACACTCATGCTCTGCGTTTGGTACCCCGTACACTCCTGGTTTGACTCGGCTCGTTCACTACGCATGTTGCTCTTGGTGTTGCCATGGGAAACTGCCCCATTTCCCTTAGCTTCTGTGTACCCTTGTCTGTTTGTCTGTTGTGCACATATTGAGCATAGGGACCGTCGCCCAGTTGTACACCGTCGCCTAGGACGGGCCGTGGAAGTAGGCAGGGACTGAGTGGCAGGTAGATTAGGGCTCACCTGTCTGTCTCCCTACCCAGTCATTACATAATCACAGGCCCATATACCTTTTCTAAACTGGTCCCTGACACAACTATGGATCCCCTTGAGACCCTGGCTCAGCAAATGCAGGGCCTCTCCCTACAGATCCAAGCCCTGGCTCAGAGGTGCAACCAGCATGATGCTACCCTGGTAGTGCCCCACCTCACTTTTTTCTCCTTTCGGGAGAGTTGTAGGCTCTATTTCCATCTAAGGCCCCACTCCTCAGGTACTGAGAGCCAGCGAGTGGGTATAATTATGTCCCGGCTCCAGGACGGGCCCCAAGAATGGGCCTTCTCCTTGGCTCCTGACGCCCCTGAACTTTCCTCTGTTGATCTTTTTTTTTCTGCTCTCGGGCTCATATATGACAAGACTGACAAGACTGCTTTTGCCGAGAGTCAGCTGGTGACCTTACGTCAGGGTAAGACACCCGTTGAGGAGTACTGTTCTGACTTTAGAAAGTGGTGTGTAGCTTCTCGGTGGAATGACCCTGCCTTGAGGTGCTAGTTTAGATTGGGTCTGTCGAACGCCCTGAAAGACCTGTTAGTTAGCTATCCCTCTTCTGACTCCCTAGATCAGGTTATGGCTTTAGCGGTACGTCTTGACCGACGTCTCAGGGAACGACGACTTGAACGTTTTTGTGCTTTCTCCTCAGCCTCCCCCATGATGGCTCCTGAGGTTCTGTTGCTTCGTTCTTCCACGGAAAACTCGGATGAACCAATGCAACTCGGGGCCTCCGTGTCTCCCCAACAACGTAGAGAGCTCCGCAGGAAGAATGGTCTCTGCTTCTACTGTAGGGATGACAAGCATCAAGTGAACAACTGCCCTAGGCGTAAGAATAAGCAGCCGGAAGAACTTCCGCGCCTAAGTGACCATCGGGGAGGTCACTTGTGCGCACAGGTATTTCCCGTAAATATGAAACCTAAAAAGATCTTGCTTCCCTTTCAGGTCTCTTTTGAGGGCAGGTCTGCTACCGGCAGTGCCATCGTGGTTTTAGTGTCTTCTGATAATATTATGTCTGTGGAATTTGCTATGTTTCTAGCTATGCCATTGATTGATTTGCCTAAACCTGTCCCGGTAGTGGGTATCGACTCCACTCCACTCCACTTGCTAATGGTTATTTTACACAGCATACCCCTGTTTTTGAACTCTTTGTTGGCTCCATGCATTTGGAGCAGTACTCTGTACTGTTGATGCAGGGATTATCGTCTGATTTGGTTTTAGGCCTTCCCTGGTTGTAGTTTCATAATCCCACGTTTGACTGGAATACTGGGGATCTTACCAAATGGGGTAATGAATGTTTGACGTCATGTTTTTCTGTTAATTCTATTTCTCCCCCTGAGGAGGTGAACACGCTACCTGAGTTTGTTCAGGACTTCTCTGATGTTTTCTCTAAGGAGGCCTCCGAAGTGTTACCTCCTCATAGAGAATACGATTACGCTATCGATTTGGTACCAGGAGCTAAGCTACCTAAGGGTAGGATATTTAATCTCTCTTGTCCCGAACGTGAAGCCATGAGAAAGTATATCCAGGAATGCCTGGCCAAGGGTTACATTCGCCCCTCTACTTCTCCGGTAGGTGCTGGCTTCTTCTTCGTAGGGAAGAAGGATGGTGGTCTTAGGCCATGCATTGACTACCGTAACTTGAATAAGGTCACTGTAAGGAACCAGTATCCCCTTCCTTTGATTCCTGATCTCTTTAATCAGGTTCAGGGGGCCCAATGGTTCTCTAAGTTTAATCTACGGGGGGAGTATAACCTTATCCGCATCAAAGAGGGGGATGAGTGGAAGACTGCGTTTAACACGCCCGAAGGTCATTTCAAATACCTCGTCATGCCCTTTGGGTTGTGTAATGCTCCCGCGGTCTTCCAGAATTTCATAAATGAGATTTTAAGAGATTACCTGGGGGTATTTCTTGTAGTGTACCTTGATGACATACTTGTGTTTTCCAAGGACTGGTCCTCCCACATTGAGCATGTCAGGAAGGTGCTCCAGGTCCTTCGGGAAAACAAACTGAAGACTGAAAAATGTGTGTTTGGGGTGCAGGAGATACAATTTTTGGGTCAAATCCTCACTCCTCATGAATTCCGCATGGACCCCGCCAAGGTCCAGGCTGTGGCGGAATGGGTCCAACCTGCCTCCCTGAAGGCGTTACAGTGCTTCTTGGGGTTCGCTAATTATTACAGGAGATTTATTGCTAACTTCTCGGTCATCGCTAAGCCTCTTATGGACCTATCTCGCAAGGGTGCTGATCTCCTCCACTGGCCTCCTGAGGCTGTCCAGGCTTTTGAGGCCCTTAAGAAGTGCTTTATCTCGGCCCCGGAGTTGGTTCAGCCCAACCAAATGGAGCCATTTATCATGGAGGTTGACGCGTCCGAGGTGGGAGTGGGGGCTGTCATGTCCCAGGGTACCAGGACCCTCACCCATCTCCATCCCTGTGCCTACTTCTCCAGGAAGTTTTCGCCCACTGAGAGTAACTATGACATTGGCAACCGCAAACTCTTAGCCATTAAATGGGCATTTGAAGAGTGGCGCCTCTTCCTGGAGGGGGCTAGGCACCAGGTAACGGTCCTTACCGACCACAAGAATCTGGTTTTCCTAGAATCGGCCCGGAGGCTAAACCCGAGACAAGCTCGATGGGCGTTATTTTTTACCAGATTACATTTTTTGGTTACCTATAGGGCTGGGTCTAAAAATATTAAGGCTGATGCACTGTCGCGTAGCTTCTTGGCCAGCCCTCCTTCGGAGGAAGATCCTGCTTGTATTTTGCCTCCAGGTATAATCATTTCCTCTATTGATTCTGATTTAGTCTCTGAAATTGCTGCTGATCAAGGTTCAGCTCCCGGGAGACTTCCTGAGAACAAGCTGTTTGTTCCCCTGCAATTCCGGCTAAGGGTACTTAGGGAAAATCATGACTCCGCACTATCTGGTCATCCAGGCATCCTGGGTACCAAGCACCTCATTGCCAGAAACTATTGGTGGCCTGGGTTGCCTAAAGACGTTAAGGCCTACGTCGCCGCTTGTGAGGTTTGTGCTAAGTCCAAGACTCCCAGGTCCCGACCAGCGGGCTTACTACGTTCTTTGCCCATTCCCCAGAGACCTTGGACCCATATCTCCATGGATTTTATCACCGATTTGACTCCATCTCAAGGCAAGTCGGTGGTGTGGGTTGTAGTAGACCGCTTCAGTAAGATGTGCCACTTTGTGCCTCTCAAGAAACTACCCAATGCCAAGACGTTAGCTACCTTGTTTGTCAAACACATCCTGCGTCTCAATGAGGTTCCGGTCAATATTGTTTCTGACAGAGGGGTACAATTTGTTTCATTGTTTTGGAGAGATTTCTTTAAGAAGCTGGAGATTGATCTGTCCTTTTCCTCGGTCTACCATCCTGAAACTAGTGGCCAAACTGAGAGGACTAATCAGTCTCTAGAACAATACTTAAAGGGAATGTGTTGCCAGAAAAACATGTTTTTTTTTAAAAAATTAAACATTTAGTGTGTGGGTGATTAAACATTGTTCAAATTTTTTTTATTTTTTTGCACGAGTCCAGGAAATATTATAAATTATTTCTAATTTATAATACTACCCATTTTTGGTCACTAGATGGAGCTGTTCCCAAAATTGCAGCATTGCAACATTGGGTTAAAAGCCCTCGCTCTAGTGAGCTCTCAGCACTCCCTCCTTTATCCTGGCTAGTGCCGGGATAAACGAGGGGTTTGAACGATGTAACCTCCTACACCGTGTGTCGCCATTTTTTGAGCTAACCCACAGTGTAGTAGGTTTACATACAGTAGTAAACACACACAAACACGAACATACATTGAAATCTCTTACCTGCTCCTGCCGCCGCGGCTCCCTCTGGCCCGTCCGCTCCGTTTGCTGCCGCTGGTGCAAGTGCACAAATCCGGAAGCCGCGACCGGAAGTAGTAATATTACTGTCCGGCCGCGACTTCCGGTCCACAGGAAAATGGCGCCGGACGGCGCCAATTTCGAATAGGACTGTGTGGGAGCGGCGCATGCGCAGTTCCCACACAGACGCCGTACACTGCAGTCAATGGGACGGGAGCCGTTCGCAGTCCCTATGGGACTGTGGCTGCCGTATTCCATGTCTGTATGTGTCGGAACAGAAATGGAACAAAAAATGGCAGCCCCCATAGGGAAGAAAAAGTGTAAAAATAAGAAAAAGTAAAACACAAAACACACAAATGAATATAAACGTTTTTAATAAAGCACTAACATCTTTAACATATAAAAAAATAATTTGTGATGACACTGTTCCTTTAAGGTGTTTTATCTCAGACTGTCAAGATGATTGGGTCTCCTTCATTCCCCTCGCTGAATTTTCCCTTAATAACCGGGTCAGTAACTTGTCGGGGGTTTCCCCCTTCTTCTGTAATTTTGTGTTTAATCCACGGTTCTCCTCCGTTTCACCTGGTGGTTCCAACAATCCCGAGGTAGATGTCGTTCATCGGGAACTGTGCACAGTCTGGGCCCAGGTTCAGAAGAACCTTGAGGCGTCCCAGAGCATCCAAAAGACTCAGGCAGATAAAAGACGTTCAACTAACCCTCTGTTTGTGGTCGGGGATCTGGTGTGGCTGTCTTCTAAAAATTTGCGCCTTAAAGTTCCGTCCAAGAAGTTTGCTCCCCGGTATATAGGGCCGTACAAAATCATTGAGGTCCTCAACCCTGTATCCTTCCGGCTGGAGTTACCCCCGTCTATTCAGATACACAACGTGTTCCATGCCTCCCTCTTGAAAAGCTGCTCCCCGTCCTTGGCTTTATCGAGGAAACCTCCGGTCCCTGTTTTCACTCCGTATGGGGTAGAATTCGAGGTAGCCAAGATTGTGGACAGCAGGATGGTCCAAGGCTCCCTCCAGTACCTGGTCCATTGAAGAGGATACGGGCCTGAGGAGAGGACTTGGGTACCCGCCCGGGATGTTCACGCCGGTATATTGCTCAGGAAGTTCCATCTTCGGTTCCCCAACAAGCCAGGCCCACGTAGAAAGGGTCCAGTGGCCCCTCATAAAAGGGGAGGTACTGTAAAGGGTTTGCCAGACACAGGCTCTATGTCGACGCCAATGGTTAATCAGCCTTCATCAGCTCCAAGGTCTGCTAGAGTGACGCGATCTGTTACCACTCAGGCTGGCAGGCTGAGGAGAGGGAGAACCTATCACAGCCTGGCCTGACGGTTCTAGCTCCCGCCCTTGGTCTATTTTTGCCCTCACTTGCAGCATGTTCCTTGCCTGTGATTGTCTGGTTTTCTGGCTCTGCGATTCTTGCTATTTACCTTATTGACCGCTGTTACTTATTGACCCTGGCTTGACTGACTATTCTCCTGCTCTGATTTGCTACTAATCTGGTCCCCATGGCAGCAATCTGTCTTTCCATCTGGCACCTCCAGCAGACTCCTTTCAGTCTAGTTTGATTTATTTTACCTCAGAGTTCCTCTTTTTACCTTTTTTTAATTTCTTCTTTCCCTCTCCCCTTCTTCTCCTTCTCCCCCCACTTTTTTAGAACTATTTCTAACAGGGGCTGTGCAGGATTAGAAAAATATGGCTGCTTTCTTCCAAATACAGCACCACACCTATCCACAGGTTGTAGGTTGTATCTGGTATTGCAGGTTTGCTCCATTGAAGTGAATGGTAATGAGCTGTAGTACCACACACAACCTATGGACAGGTGTGGTGCTGGTTTTTGGAGAAAGCAGACAAGTTATCTCATCCTGGACAACCCTTTGTCATGGATAGTTCTTGTGCGGAGATGCTCCCTGCATTATCCCTTTTCCTTTATGGCCGCTGATATGTTCTATTCAGCTTTATGGCCTCTGTGGTAAGTACACTGCCAGTCATTAAAGGGTTAACACTTCAGACCACTGTGGGTGACGTCACAATGTATGAGTTGTGCAGTGGTAATAAACTCCTGTAGTAATGATGATGAAGGTGCTGATGTCATAAATACAAATGTTTATGACATAAAGAAGATTCCATATTAGAAGGTTTTACTGCCACATTCAGCGCCATATTGGATGGGACTGAGGACCTTGAGCTTGACTTCCCCACCAATACCGACCTGATGTAATTTGGAGGTTCTAGCAGGGAAACCCTTCACCCCAGACCACTTCTTCATCACAGTGATGCCATCCTCTTCATACGGGTTGTCTGTAATAGAGGGGGGTTTCCAGCAGGAGATCCCCCTCTATTAGCCAGAGCGGAGACAGGTGCTACAAGGAGGCATCTGGAGGGCCCGTCTCATCCGTGGATCGCCCATTCATTTTAATGGGTGCCCAGGTAGAGAGACATCCGCCTAGCCAACCAGATCAGCCGATTTATGTGTTTTATGTCGTTCGTTCATTGTATTGTCTTTCCTTGAAAATCTGAGAAAACTTACAAATTCTGTTACAAATGATATTTTGGCACCTTCTAAGCCCAGAGGAAGGGCAATCCTCCAGCCATGGTTTCCCTAGAGGTTTCCCCCACAGGGGGTTTTTCCTTTCCTGCGTGCTGGAGGGTGACTCTTCGTGAGTCGGAGGTTTGCCATTTTGGGTTTGGTCATATAATATAATAAAAGTTTTGACCATTTAACACCCAATTATAATGTTTTGTGTCTTTATTTTGCATTCTTTGGTTTGGTGATTGGGATTCTGGGTCTATCACATATCACAAAATCATAAGGCCGGACATCTACTTCCCACACTGACATAGAATGGAGACAACAAGCGTTGCTGCACAATTAAGTGTACACATCCTTACATTAAGATATTGTATTACGGTCTGTAGCCTTTGGGGGAATATATTAACCTTTCTACAACAGTTTACTAGCGTAGAAAATTCACAAAATGCGCAAATGTCGTCATTTTTGGGGGCAAAAAATGAGCGGGGCATAGCAGAAATGGCCAACAATTTTACTATAATTTACGCCAGTAACTGATGTCAATTATAGCAGAAATCTATATGTATAATGCGGCCCAGATTTATCTCTGGGGGGCATAACAAGGCAAAGGTCCATGCCAGACCCATACCTCCCCCCCCAATCAGACTGTATGCCCCCCCCAATCAGACAATAAAATACATTTAAAAAATGTACTTTAAATGTACAGCAGGCCGCAGCACGTAGAAAGTACTGATGACAGGCCGCACTGCAACTAAAAGATGCAACACATTTATTAAGAGTCATTCGCCTGTTAATAAATGTGTTGCATCTTACTCCAGCAAACTGTTTAATAGGACTGGTGTATGAAACGCCAGTATTAAAGGGAATGCGTTGCTAGAAATTATGACAAATAGCTGCCCCCATACAGTTTAATGCCCCCTTAGCTACCTCTAGTACCAGTGCACACATATAAAGCGCCAGTGCCCATATAGATAGTGTCACACACAGTGCCCATGTAGATGGTGCCCCCCCCAGTGATTCCACTCCAGGAGGAGCCCCTGCCGTCACTGTCCATAACATGGACAGTGACGTAAGGCATTCCCTATAGGAGCAGAATCCCTGTCCAGAGCGTCGGCCACGCTGTGGCCAGGGATTGCACTCCAGGAGGAGCCCTTGATGTAACTGTACATATATGGACAGTGACATCAGGGGTTCCGCCTAGGAGCGGAATCCCCGGCCAGACCATCAGCAATGCAAAGGCAGTGGATTCCGCTCCAGGAGTAGTCCCCGACGTCAATGTACATATATGAATAGTGAGATAAGGGGCTCCGCACTTAAAGTAGTGCTGTGCCCGGGAATTCCTCGGCGAGTGGTACTAATACAGAAGCAGGGAGCTGACGATCCCTTACATTAGCATCGGATTCAACTGGATCTGCATCCTTAGGACGCAAATACAGTTGACACCAAGACATACCACCGGCCGCTTGGGACATTGTAACACCGCCCGGAATCCTGGACTGTCCCGCTGTATCCGGGACGGTTAGGAGGTATGCAGTAATTAGGACCATGCACATGCGCAGATTCCACAGTAAATGCTTGTTCATGAGCCTGCAAAAGAGGAGCTGCTCAGTTTGCCATTAGGGTGATGACTGACGGATAAGGCCTCGTTCACATCTGCACTATTGTCTCTTGTAAAATCACGGCCCCAACGCAGGTGTGAACAGGGCCTTAGAGAGATAACTGAATACAGCAGCTGGCCATAAACTGAAATACTCTGCAGGTACAGAAGACAAATGGTAGACCAATTAGAAATGTGATTTATTTTGTACAATACATACAAGGCAATTTAAAAAAAACAGTGCAAAGGTGTACATAGCCTTTAAGCAATCAGGAGGCATATTTTCAGATTCTGCTGGACTTTTCCCATATACCGGCGTTTCAGGCATCCTATTGGTCCACGGTGTCCTCAATGCCCACCCCATTTACTTCTTGTTTAGCCACAATGCCCGCACGCCACAGCAAGCTGACAGTGCCCGCCCTAATGGTATATACAGGGGTGATGGAGATTTTATACCGAGATAAAGGTGGGCTGGTACATACACGGATAATGGTGGTTATATATGGGGATGATGGCTGGTATATACAGGGATGATGAGAGTCCCTTATATACAGTGAAGGAAATAAGTATTTGATCCCTTGCTGATTTTGTAAGTTTGCCCACTGTCAAAGACATGAACAGTCTAGAATTTTTAGGCTAGGTTAATTTTACCAGTGAGAGATAGATTATATAAAAAAAATAAAAATAATTCACATTGTCAAAATTATATATATTTATTTGCATTGTGCACAGAGAAATAAGTATTTGATCCCTTTGGCAAACAAGACTTAATACTTGGTGGCAAAACCCTTGTTGGCAAGCACAGCAGTCAGACGTTTTTAGTAGTTGATGATGAGGTTTGCACACGTTAGATGGAATTTTGGCCCACTCCTCTTTGCAGATCATCTGTAAATCATTAAGATTTCGAGGCTGTCGCTTGGCAACTCGTATCTTCAGCTCCCTCCATAAGTTTTCGATGGGATTAAGGTCTGGAGACTGACTTGGCCACTCCATGACCTTAATGTGCTTCTTTTTGAGCCACTCCTTTGTTGCCTTGGCTGTATGTTTCGTGTAATTGTCGTGCTGGAAGACCCAGCCACGAGCCATTTTTAATGTCCTGGTGGAGGGAAGGAGGTTGTCACTCAGGATTTGACGGTACATGGCTCCATCCATTCTCCCATTGATGCGGTGAAGTAGTCCTGTGCCCTTAGCAGAGAAACACCCCCAAAACATAATGTTTCCACCTCCATGCTTGACAGTAGGGACGGTGTTCTTTGGGTCATAGGCAGCATTTCTCTTCCTCCAAAAACGGCGAGTTGAGTTAATGCCATAGAGCTCAATTTTTGTCTCATCTGACCACTGCACCTTCTCCCAATCACTCTCAGAATCATCCAGATGTTCATTTGCAAACTTCAGATGGGCCTGTACATGTGCCTTCTTGAGCAAGGGGACCTTGCGGGCACTGCAGGATTTTGATCCATTACGGCGTAATGTGTTACCAATGGTTTTCTTGGTGACTGTGGTCCCAGCTGCCTTGAGATGATTAACAAGTTCCCCCCATGTAGTTTTCGGCTGAGCTCTCACCTTCCTCAGGATAAAGGATACCCCACGAGGTGAGATTTTGCATGGAGCCCCAGATCGATGTCGATTGACAGTCATTTTGTATGTCTTCCATTTTCTTACTATTGCACCAACAGTTGTCTCCTTCTCACCCAGCGTCTTACTTATGGTTTTGTAGCCCATTCCAGCCTTGTGCAGGTCTATGATCTTGTCCCTGACATCCTTAGAAAGCTCTTTGGTCTTGCCCATGTTGTAGAGGTTAGAGTCAGACTGATTAATTGAGTCTGTGGACAGGAAACTTTTATACAGGTGACCATTTAAGACAGCTGTCTTTAATGCAGGCACCAAGTTGATTTGGAGCGTGTAACTGGTCTGGAGGAGGCTGAACTCTTAATGTTTGGTAGGGGATCAAATACTTATTTCTCTGTGCACAATGCAAATAAATATATATAATTTTGACAATGTGATTTTCTTTTTTTTTTTTTAATATAATCTATCTCTCACTGGTAAAATTAACCTAGCCTAAAAATTCTAGACTGTTCATGACTTTGACAGTGGGCAAACTTACAAAATCAGCAAGGGATCAAATACTTATTTCCTCCACTGTAACCCCCATATTCCCTGTATATTACCCCCAAAAGGAGAGATCAGCAGCACATCGCAGTCCAAAACTCATGGAAAACTATTTTATGTTTCACCCATCCCACCCATCGCTGGATGTGGGTATACTAGGACACATGACTAATATGATAATATTTTAATATAGAATTGTGCATCCTAGTATAATGCTGAGATCTGGTGACTGCGCTGGCCACTCCATTACAGATAGAATACCAGCTGCCGGCTTCTTCCCTAAATAGTTCTTGCATCATTTGGAGGTGTGCTTTTGGTCATTGTCCTGTTGTAGGATGAAATTGGCTCCAATCAAGCGCTGTCCACAGGGTATGGCATGGTGTTGCAAAATGGAGTGATAGCCTTCCTTATTCAAAATCCCTTTTACCTTGTACAAATGTCCCACTTTACCAGCACCAAAGCAACCCCAGACCATCACATTACCTCCACCATGCTTGACAGATGGCGTCAGGCACTCTTCCAGCATCTTTTCAGTTTTCTGCGTCTCACAAATGTTCTTCTGTGTGATCCAAACACCTCAAACTTCGATTCGTCTGTCCATAACACTTTTTTCCAATCTTCCTCTGTCCAATGTCTGAGCTTTTGCCCATATTAATCTTTTCCTTTTATTAGCCAGTCTCAGATATGGCTTTTTCTTTGCCACTCTGCCCTGAAGGCCAGCATCCTGGAGTCGCCTCTTCACTGTAGACGTTGACACTGGCGTTTTGTGGGTACTATTTAATGAAGCTGCCAGTTGAGGACCTGTTAGGCGTCTATTTCTCAAACTAGAGACTCTAATGTACTTGTCTTGTTGCTCAGTTGTGCAGCGGGGCCTCCCACTTCCCTTTCTACTCTGGTTAGAGCCTGTTTGTGCTGTCCTCTGAAGGGAGTAGTACACACCGTTGTAGCAAATCTGCAGTTTCTTGGCAATTTCTCGCATGGAATAGCCTTCATTTCTAAGAACAAGAATAGACTGTCGAGTTTCACATGAAAGCTCTATTTTTCTAGCCATTTGGAGAGTTTAATCGAACCCACAAATGTAATGCTCCAGATTCTCAACTAGCTCAAAGGAAGGTCAGTTGTATGGCTCCTCTAAACAGCAAAAATGTTTACAGCGGTGCTGTAATGATAGGGGTAGGGAAACGGACAAGTGAGCCCTAATCTACCTGCCACTCTGTCCCTGCCTACTTGCAACGACCCGCCCTAGGCGACGGGGTACAACTGGGCGGCGGTCCCTACGCTCAGTAAGTGCACGAGACAAACAGACAAGGGTACACAAAGCTAAGGGAAATGGGGCAGTTGCCCACGGCAACACCGTGAGCAACAAGAGAGGTGAACGAGCCGAGTCAAACCAGGAGTGTACGAGGTACCAAACGCAGAGCAGGAGAGTAGTTAGTAAGCCAGGGTCAGTATGGAGCAGGATCAAATAGTCAGGAGCTGTAGCTGGGCCAGGAAACCACACGAGAAGAATCACAAGCAAAGGAGGAACAGGAAAGGCAGGTATAAATAGACAGAGGGCGGGAGCTAGCGGAGTCTGGCCAGGCTGCGATAGGCTCTCCCACTCCTAAGCCTGCCAGCCTGAGTGGTGGAAGCTGGAGTCAGTCTCAGAGACATAGACTCAGGTGCCGACTGATTACCTATGGGCGTTAACCCCGCTGTGCCTGGCACATCCTTTACAGGTGCTAACATAATTGCACAAGGGTTTTCAAGTGTTTTGTAATCATCCATTAGCCTTCTAACACAGTTAGCAAACACAATGTACCATTAGAACACTGGAGTGATGGTTGCTGGAAATTGGCCTCTATACACCTATGTAGATATTGCATTAAAAACCAGACGTTTGCAGCTAGAATAGTCATTTACCACATTAACAATGGATAGAGTGTATTTCTGATTAATTTAATGTTATCTTCATTGAAAAAAAACTGTGCTTTTCTTTCAAAAATAAGGAA
Organism: Rhinoderma darwinii; assembly: GCF_050947455.1. Lineage (NCBI taxonomy): Eukaryota > Metazoa > Chordata > Amphibia > Anura > Rhinodermatidae > Rhinoderma > Rhinoderma darwinii. Next base: position 206,364 of record NW_027461863.1, read on the forward strand.
ATTTCTAAGTGACCCTAAACTTTTGAACGGTAGTGTATATGGTCTGCAGAATGCCTGTGTAGGACTGATATCTGTCACTATATGGTGGGAATATTGGTCTTTGTTTTACTACACACGTTTTTAGTACACAATTAAGAGTGTTCACATTATTTCTATATAGTGGAAGTGTAGACCCCCAAGAATTATTTCCTTTGGTGGGTCCAAGGTACCTCAGTCAGACACAGAGTGTACACATCCTTGCATTAAGATATTGTATTACTGTCTGTAGCCTTAGAGGAGAATTTATTAACCTTGCTAAGCTGCTTATCTGGCATAGAAAAGTCCCAAAAGTCGCAATTTGCGGGAAAGCTTTTGGTCGGTTTACGCTGCCTTTGGCACTTTTTTGAAAAGTGTGTGGTGCTTTGCTTTTGTATGCTCTGGGACGCCTCTAGTTTCTTCTGAACCTGGACCCAGACTGTGGACAGTTCCCGATGAACGAGATCTACCTCGGGATTGTTGGAACCACCAGGTGAAACAGAGGAGAACCGTGGATTAAACCCAAAATTACAGAAAAATGTGGAGACCCCTGATGAGTTACTGACCCGGTTATTAAGGGAAAATTTGGCGAGGGAAATGAAGGAGACCCAATCATATTGACAGTCAGAGATAAAACACCTTAAATATTGTTCTAGAGACTGATTAGTCCTCCAGAACGGACCCCTAAATAAATATAGACCCAAGACTACACCCCTAAATAAATACAGACCCCAGACCAGACCCCTAAATAAATACAGACCCCAGACCAGTTCCCTAAATAAATACAGACCACAGACCAGACCACTAAATAAATACAGACCTCCAGATCAGACCCCTAAATAAAAACAGACCCCAGACTGGACCCCTAAATAAATGCAGACCTCAGACCGGACCCCTAAATAAATACAGACCCCAGACTAGACTCCTAAATCAATGGAGACCACAGACCAGTCCCCTAAATAAATACAGACCCAGACCAGACCCCTAAATAAATACAGACCCCAGACTAGACCCCTAAATAAATACAGACCCTAGACTAGACCCCTAAATGAATACAGACCCCAGACCAGACCCCTAAATAAATACAGACCCCAGACCAGACCCCTAAATAAATACAGACCACAGACCAGACCCCTAAATAATTACAGACCCCTAAAACAATGCAGACCACAGACCAAACCACTAAATAATTACAGACCCCAGACCAGACCCCTAAATGAATAAAGACTCCAAACCGGACCCCTAATAAAATACAGACCACAGAGTGGACCCCTAAAAAAATACAGACCCCAGACTAGACCCCTAAATAAATGCAGACCCCAGACTGGACCCCTAAATAAATACAGACCCCAGACCAGACCCCTAAATAAATACAGACCCCCAGACCAGACCCCTAAATCAATGCAGACCACAGACCAGACCACTAAATAATTACAGACCCCAGACCAGACCCCTAAATCAATGCAGACCACAGACCCCTAAATAAATATAGACCACAGACCAGACCCCTAAATAAATCCAGACCCCAGACCGGACCCCTAAATAAATCCAGACCCCAGACCGGACACCTAAATAAATAAAGACCCCAGACCAGACCCCTAAATAAATACAGACCCCAGACTAGACCCCTAAATGAATACAGACCCCAAACCAGACCCCTAAATAAATACAGACCCCAGAGCAGACTCATAAATTAATGCAGACCCAAGACTAGACCCCTAAATGAATACAGACCCCAAACCAGACCCCTAAATAAATACAGACCACAGAGCAGACCCCTAAATCAAAGCAGAAAACAGACCAGACCCCTAAATAAATTCTGACCCTAGACCAGACTCCTAAATAAATGCAGACCCCAGATCGGACCCCTAAATAAATACAGACCGCAGACCAGACTCCTAAATAAATACAGACCCAAGACTAGACCCCTAAATGAATACAAACCCCAGACCAGACCCCTAAATCAATGCAGACAACAGACCAGACACCAAAATAATTACAGACCCCAAACCAGACCCCTAAATAAATAGACCCCAGAGCAAACCCCTAGATCAATGCAGACCCAAGACCAGACCCCTAAATAAATACAGACCCCAGACCAGACCCCTAAATAAATGCAGACCCCAGACCAGACTCCTAAATGAATAAAGACCCGAGACCTGACCCCTAAAAAAAATACAGACCCCAGACCAGACTCCTAAATCAATGCAGACCACAGACCAGACCCCAAAATAATTACAGACCCCAGACCAGACGCCTAAATAAATTCAGACCCCAGACCGGACCCCTAAATAAATACAGACCCCAGACTGAACCCCTAAATAAATACAGACCCCAGACTAGACCCCTAAATAAATGCAGACCCCAGACCAGACTCCTAAATAAATGCAGACCCCAGACCGGACCCCTAAAAAAATACAGACCAAGAACGGACCCCTAAATAAATACAGATCCCAGACCAGACCCCTAAATAAATACAGATCCAAGACTAGACCCCTAAATAAACACAGACCACAGACCAGACCCCTAACTAAATACAGACCCCAGACCAGACCCCTAAATAAATGCAGACCCTAGACCAGACCCCTTAATTAATACAGACCACAGACCAGACCCCTAAATAAATACAGACCCAAGACTAGACCCCTAAATAAATACAGACCCCAGACCAGACTCCTAAATAAATGCAGACCGCAGACCGGACCCCTAAATAAAAAAGCACTCCCCAGACCAGACCCCTAAATAAATACAGACCCAAGACTAGACCCCTAAATAAATACAGACCCCAGACCATACTCCTAAATAAATACAGACCCAAGACTAGACCCCTAAATGAATACAGACCCCAGACCAGACCCCTAATTCAATACAGACCACAGACCAGACCCCAAAATAATTACAGACCCCAAACCAGACCCCTAAATAAATACAGACCCCAGAGCAGACCCCTAAATCAATGCAGACCACAGACCAGACCCCTAAATAAATACAGACCCCAGACCAGACTCCTAAATAAATACAGACCCAAGACTAGACCCCTAAATGAATACAGACCCCAGACCAGACGCCTAAATAAATACAGACCCCAGACCAGATCCCTAATTCAATGCAGACCACAGACCAGACCCCAAAATAATTACAGACCCCAAACTAGACCCCTAAATAAATACAGACCCCAGAGCAGACCCCTAAATCAATGCAGACCACAGACCAGACCCCTAAATAAATACAGACTCCAGACCAGACCCCTAAATATTTACAGACCCCAGACCAGAACCCTAAATAAATCCAGACCCCAGACTGGACCCCTAAATAAATACAGACCCCAGACTGGACACCTAAATAAATACAGACCCCAGACTAGACCCCTAAATGAATACAGACCCTAAACCAGAACCCTAAATAAATACAGACCCCAGAGCAGACTCCTAAATTAATGCAGACCACAGACTAGACCCCTAAATGAATACAGACCCAAGACTAGACCCCTAAATGAATACAGACCCTAAACCAGACCCCTAAATAAATACAAACCACAGAGCAGACCCCTAGATCAATGCAGACCACAGACCAGACCCCTAAATAAATACTGACACCAGACTCCTAAATAAATACAGACCCAAGACTAGACCCCTAAATGAATACAGACCCCAGACCAGACCCCTAAATAAATATAGACCCCAGACTAGACCCCTAAATAAATGCAGACCCCAAACCAGACAGCTAAATAAATACAGACCCCAGACCACACCCCTAAATATATGCAGTCCTTAGACCAGACCCCTAAATACAGACCCCAGACTAGATCCCTAAATAAATGCAGACACCAGACCAGACCCCTAAATAAATACAGACCCCAGACTGAACCCCTAAATAAATACAGACCCCAGACTAGACCCCTAATTGAATACAGACACCAAACCAGACCCCTAAATAAATACAGACCCAAGAGCAGACCCCTAAATAAATACAGACCCCAGACCAGATGCCTAAATAAATGCAGACCCCAGACCAGACGCCTAAATAAATGCAGACCCCAGACCGGACCCCTAAATAAATACAGACCCTAGACCAGACCCCAAAATAAATACAGACCCAAGACTAGACCCCTAAATGAACAGACCCCAGACCAGACACCTAAATCAATGCAGACCCCAGACCAGTCCCCTAAATAAATACAGACCCCAGACAAGACCCCTAAATAAATGCAGACCCAAGACTAGACCCCTAAATGAATACAGACCCCAGACTAGACCCCTAAATAAATACAGACCCCAGACTAGACCCCTAAATGAATACAGACCCCAGACTAGACCCATAAATAAATACAGACCCCAGACCAGACCCCTAAATAAATACAAACCACAGAAAAGACCCCTAAATGAATGCAGACCCCAGACTAGACCCCTAAATGAATACAGACCCCAGACAAGACCCCTAAATAAATAGACCCCGGACCGGACCCCTAAATAAATACAGACCCCAGACTAGACCCCTAAATAAATGCAAACCCCAGACTAGATCTCTAAATAAATACAGACCCCAGACCACACCCCTAAATAAATGCAGTCCTTAGACCAGACCCCTAAATACAGACCCTAGAGTAGACCCCTAAATGAATGCAGACCCCAGATTAGATACCTAAATAAATACAGACCCCAGACCAGACCCCATAATAAATGCAGATCCCAGACCAGACCCCTAAATAAATACAGACCCAAGACTAGACCCCTAAATAAATACAGACCCCAAACCAGACCCCTAAATAAATTCAGACCCCAGACCAGACCCCTAAATAAATACAGACCCCATACTAGACCCCCAAATTAGTGCAGACCCCAGACCGGACACCAAAATGAATACAGACCCCAGACTAGACCCCTAAATGAATACAGACCCAAGAGCACACCCCTAAATAAATGCAGACCCCAGACCAGACCCCTAAATAAATACAGACCCCAGACCAGATGCCTAAATAAATGCAGACCTCAGACCAGACGCCTAAATAAATGCAGACCCCAGACCGGACCCCTAAATAAATACAGACCCTAGACCAGACCCCAAAATAAATACAGATCCAAGACTAGACCCCTAAATGAACAGACCCCAGACCAGACACCTAAATCAATGCAGACCCCTAAATAAATACAGACCCCAGACAAGACCCCTAAATAAATGCAGACACAAGACTAGACCCCTAAATGAATACAGACCCCAGACTAGACCCCTAAATAAATACAGACCCCAGACTAGACCCCTAAATGAATACAGACCCCAGACTAGACCCATAAATAAATACAGACCCCAGACCAGACCCCTAAATAAATACAGACCACAGAAAAGACCCCTAAATGAATGCAGACCCCAGACTAGACCCCTAAATGAATGCAGACCCCAGACAAGACCCCTAAATAAATAGACCCCGGACCGGACCCCTAAATAAATACAGACCCCAGACTAGACCCCTAAATAAATGCAGACCCCAGACTAGATCTCTAAATAAATACAGACCCCAGACCACACCCCTAAATAAATGCAGTCCTTAGACCAGACCCCTAAATACAGACCCCAGAGTAGACCCCTAAATGAATGCAGACCCCAGATTAGATACCTAAATAAATACAGACCCCAGACCAGACCCCAAAATAAATGCAGATCCCAGACCAGACCCCTAAATAAATACAGACCCAAGACTAGACCCCTAAATAAATACAGACCCCAGACCAGACCCCTAAATATTTAATGACCCCAGACCAGACCCCTAAATAAATTCAGACCCCAGACCAGACCCCTAAATAAATACAGACCCCATACTAGACCCCCAAATTAGTGCAGACCCCAGACCGGACACCAAAATGAATACAGACCCCAGACTAGACCCCTAAATGAATACAGACCCCAAACCAGTCCCCTAAATTAATGCAGACTACAGACCAGACCCCTAAATAAATACAGACCACAGACCGGACCCCTAAATAAATACAGACCCCAGACTAGACCCTTAAATAAATGCAGACCCCAGACTAGACCTCTAAATAAATACAGACCCCAGACCACACCCCTAAAAATAAATGCAGACCTTAGACCAGACCCCTAAATAAATAAAGACCCCAGACCAGACCCCAAAATAATTACAGACCACAGACCTGACCCCTAAATGAATACAGACCCCAGACCTACACCTAAATAAATACAGACCCCAGACTGGACCCCAAAATGAATACAGACCACAGACCGGAATACTAAATAAATACAGACCCCAGACTAGACCCCTAAATAAATACAGACCCCAGACCATACTCCTAAATAAATACAGACCCAAGACTAGACCCCTAAATGAATACAGACCCCAGACCAGACCCCTAATTCAATACAGACCACAGACCAGACCCCAAAATAATTACAGACCCCAAACCAGACCCCTAAATAAATACAGACCCCAGAGCAGACCCCTAAATCAATGCAGACCACAGACCAGACCCCTAAATAAATACAGACCCCCAGACCAGACTCCTAAATAAATACAGACCCAAGACTAGACCCCTAAATGAATACAGACCCCAGACCAGACGCCTAAATAAATACAGACCCCAGACCAGATCCCTAATTCAATGCAGACCACAGACCAGACCCCAAAATAATTACAGACCCCAAACTAGACCCCTAAATAAATACAGACCCCAGAGCAGACCCCTAAATCAATGCAGACCACAGACCAGACCCCTAAATAAATACAGACTCCAGACCAGACCCCTAAATATTTACAGACCCCAGACCAGAACCCTAAATAAATCCAGACCCCAGACTGGACCCCTAAATAAATACAGACCCCAGACTGGACACCTAAATAAATACAGACCCCAGACTAGACCCCTAAATGAATACAGACCCTAAACCAGAACCCTAAATAAATACAGACCCCAGAGCAGACTCCTAAATTAATGCAGACCACAGACTAGACCCCTAAATGAATACAGACCCAAGACTAGACCCCTAAATGAATACAGACCCTAAACCAGACCCCTAAATAAATACAAACCACAGAGCAGACCCCTAGATCAATGCAGACCACAGACCAGACCCCTAAATAAATACTGACACCAGACTCCTAAATAAATACAGACCCAAGACTAGACCCCTAAATGAATACAGACCCCAGACCAGACCCCTAAATAAATATAGACCCCAGACTAGACCCCTAAATAAATGCAGACCCCAAACCAGACAGCTAAATAAATACAGACCCCAGACCACACCCCTAAATATATGCAGTCCTTAGACCAGACCCCTAAATACAGACCCCAGACTAGATCCCTAAATAAATGCAGACACCAGACCAGACCCCTAAATAAATACAGACCCCAGACTGAACCCCTAAATAAATACAGACCCCAGACTAGACCCCTAATTGAATACAGACACCAAACCAGACCCCTAAATAAATACAGACCCAAGAGCAGACCCCTAAATAAATACAGACCCCAGACCAGATGCCTAAATAAATGCAGACCCCAGACCAGACGCCTAAATAAATGCAGACCCCAGACCGGACCCCTAAATAAATACAGACCCTAGACCAGACCCCAAAATAAATACAGACCCAAGACTAGACCCCTAAATGAACAGACCCCAGACCAGACACCTAAATCAATGCAGACCCCAGACCAGTCCCCTAAATAAATACAGACCCCAGACAAGACCCCTAAATAAATGCAGACCCAAGACTAGACCCCTAAATGAATACAGACCCCAGACTAGACCCCTAAATAAATACAGACCCCAGACTAGACCCCTAAATGAATACAGACCCCAGACTAGACCCATAAATAAATACAGACCCCAGACCAGACCCCTAAATAAATACAGACCACAGAAAAGACCCCTAAATGAATGCAGACCCCAGACTAGACCCCTAAATGAATACAGACCCCAGACAAGACCCCTAAATAAATAGACCCCGGACCGGACCCCTAAATAAATACAGACCCCAGACTAGACCCCTAAATAAATGCAAACCCCAGACTAGATCTCTAAATAAATACAGACCCCAGACCACACCCCTAAATAAATGCAGTCCTTAGACCAGACCCCTAAATACAGACCCCAGAGTAGACCCCTAAATGAATGCAGACCCCAGATTAGATACCTAAATAAATACAGACCCCAGACCAGACCCCAAAATAAATGCAGATCCCAGACCAGACCCCTAAATAAATACAGACCCAAGACTAGACCCCTAAATAAATACAGACCCCAGACCAGACCCCTAAATATTTAATGACCCCAGACCAGACCCCTAAATAAATTCAGACCCCAGACCAGACCCCTAAATAAATACAGACCCCATACTAGACCCCCAAATTAGTGCAGACCCCAGACCGGACACCAAAATGAATACAGACCCCAGACTAGACCCCTAAATGAATACAGACCCAAGAGCACACCCCTAAATAAATACAGACCCCAGACCAGATGCCTAAATAAATGCAGACCTCAGACCAGACGCCTAAATAAATGCAGACCCCAGACCGGACCCCTAAATAAATACAGACCCTAGACCAGACCCCAAAATAAATACAGATCCAAGACTAGACCCCTAAATGAACAGACCCCAGACCAGACACCTAAATCAATGCAGACCCCTAAATAAATACAGACCCCAGACAAGACCCCTAAATAAATGCAGACACAAGACTAGACCCCTAAATGAATACAGACCCCAGACTAGACCCCTAAATAAATACAGACCCCAGACTAGACCCCTAAATGAATACAGACCCCAGACTAGACCCATAAATAAATACAGACCCCAGACCAGACCCCTAAATAAATACAGACCACAGAAAAGACCCCTAAATGAATGCAGACCCCAGACTAGACCCCTAAATGAATGCAGACCCCAGACAAGACCCCTAAATAAATAGACCCCGGACCGAACCCCTAAATAAATACAGACCCCAGACTAGACCCCTAAATAAATGCAGACCCGGGACTAGATCTCTAAATAAATACAGACCCCAGACCACACCCCTAAATAAATGCAGTCCTTAGACCAGACCCCTAAATACAGACCCCAGAGTAGACCCCTAAATGAATGCAGACCCCAGATTAGATACCTAAATAAATACAGACCCCAGACAAGACCCCAAAATAAATGCAGATCCCAGACCAGACCCCTAAATAAATACAGACCCAAGACTAGACCCCTAAATAAATACAGACCCCAGACCAGACCCCTAAATATTTAATGACCCCAGACCAGACCCCTAAATAAATTCAGACCCCAGACCAGACCCCTAAATAAATACAGACCCCATACTAGACCCCCAAATTAGTGCAGACCCCAGACCGGACACCAAAATGAATACAGACCCCAGACTAGACCCCTAAATGAATACAGACCCCAAACCAGTCCCCTAAATTAATGCAGACTACAGACCAGACCCCTAAATAAATACAGACCACAGACCGGACCCCTAAATAAATACAGACCCCAGACTAGACCCTTAAATAAATGCAGACCCCAGACTAGACCTCTAAATAAATACAGACCCCAGACCACACCCCTAAAAATAAATGCAGACCTTAGACCAGACCCCTAAATAAATAAAGACCCCAGACCAGACCCCAAAATAATTACAGACCACAGACCTGACCCCTAAATGAATACAGACCCCAGACCTACACCTAAATAAATACAGACCCCAGACTGGACCCCAAAATGAATACAGACCACAGACCGGAATACTAAATAAATACAGACCCCAGACTAGACCCCTAAATGAATACAGACCCCAAACCAGACCCCTAAATAAATACAGACCACAGACCGGACCACTAAATAAATACAGACCCCAGACTAAATCTCTAAATAAATACAGACCCCAGACTAGATCCCTAAATAAATGCAGACACCAGACCAGACCCCTAAATAAATACAGACCCCAGACCAGACCTCTAAATCAATGCAGACCACAGACCAGACCCCAAAATAATTACAGACCCCAGACCAGATGCCTAAATAAATTCAGACCCCAGACCGGACCCCTAAATAAATACAGACCCCAGACTGGACCCCTAAATAAATACAGATCCAAGACTAGACCCCTAAACAAATACAGACCCTAGACTAGACCCCTAAATGAATACAGACCCCAGACCAGACCCCTAAATAAATACAGACCCCAGACCGGACCCCTAAATAAATACAGCCCCCAGACCAGACACCTAAATAAATACAGAACCAAGACTAGATCCCTAAATGAATACAGACCCCAGACCAGACCCCTAAATAAATACAGACCCCAGACCAGACCCCTAAATCAATGCAGACCACAGACCAGGCACCAAAATAATTACAGACCCCAAACCAGACCCCTAAATAAATACAGACCCCAGACTGGACCCCTAAATAAATACAGACCCCAGACTAGACCCCTAAATAAATGCAGACCCCTGACCGGACCCCTAATAAAATTCAGACCCCAGACTAGACCCCTAAATAAATAGACCCCAGACTAGACCCCCAAATTAATGCAGACCCCAGACCGGACCCCTAAATAAATACAGACCCCAGACTAGACCCCTAAATCAATGCAGACCACAGACCAGACCCCTAAATATTTACAGACCCCAGACCAGACCCCTAAATAAATAGAGACCCCAGACTGAACCCCTAAATAAATACAGACCCCAAACCAGAACCCTAAATAAATACAGTCCCCAGAGCAGACCCCTAAATTAATGCAGACCACAGACCAGACCCCTAAATAAATACAGACCCAAGACTAGACCCCTAAATAAATACAGACCCCAGACCAGACGCCTAAATAAATGCAGACCCCAGACCGAACCCCTAAATAAATACAGACACCAGACCAGACCCCTAAATAAATACAGACCCCAGACCAGACCCCTAAATAAATACAGACCCAAGACTAGACCCCTAAATAAATACAGACACCAAACCAGACCCCTAAATAATTTCAGACCCCAGAGCAGACTCCTAAATTAATGCAGACCCCAGACCAGACCCCTAAATAAATACAGACCCCAGACCAGACCCCTAAATACAGACCCAAGACTAGACCCCCTAAATTAATACAGACCACAGAGCAGACCCCTAAATCAATGCAGACCCCAGACCAGACTCCTAAATAAATGCAGACCTCAGACCGGACCCCTAAATATTTACAGACCCCAGACCAGACCCCTTAATAAATACAGACCCCAGACCAGACCCCTAAATAAATACAGACCCAAGACTAGACCCCTAAATGAACAGACCCAAGACCAGACCCCTAAATAAATACAGACCACAGAAAAGACCCCTAAATGAATGCAGACCCCAGACTAGACCCCTAAATGAATACAGACCCCAGACAAGACCCCTAAATAAATAGACCCCGGACCGGACCCCTAAATAAATACAGACCCCAGACTAGACACCTAAATAAATACAGACCCCAGACCACACCCCTAAATAAATGCAGTCCTTAGACCAGACCCCTAAATACAGACCCCAGAGTAGACCCCTAAATGAATGCAGACCCCAGATTAGATACCTAAATAAATACAGACCCCAGACCAGACCCCTAAATAAATGCAGATCCCAGACCAGACCCCTAAATAAATACAGACCCAAGACTAGACACCTAAATAAATACAGACCCCAGACCAGACCCCTAAATATTTAATGACCCCAGACCAGACCCCTAAATAAATTCAGACCCCAGACTAGACCCCTAAATAAATACAGACCCCATACTAGACCCCCAAATTAGTGCAGACCCCAGACCGGACACCTAAATGAATACAGACCCCAGACTAGACCCCTAAATGAATACAGACCCCAAACCAGTCCCCTAAATTAATGCAGACTACAGACCAGACCCCTAAATAAATACAGACCACAGACCGGACCCCTAAATAAATACAGACCCCAGACTAGACCTCTAAATAAATACAGACCACAGACCACACCCCTAAATAAATGCAGACCTTAGACAAGACCCCTAAATAAATACAGACCACAGACCTGACCCCTAAATGAATACAGACCCCAGACCTACACCTATAATAAATACAGACACCAGACTGGACCCCAAAATGAATACAGACCACAGACCGGACCACTAAATAAATACAGACCCCAGACTAGACCCCTAAATGAATACAAACCCCAAACCAGACCCCTAAATAAATACAGACCACAGACCGGACCACTAAATAAATACAGACCCCAGACTAAATCCCTAAATAAATGCAGACCCCAGACTAGATCTCTAAATAAATACAGACCCCAGACCACACCCCATATATATGCAGTCCTTAGACCAGACCCCTAAATACAGACCCCAGACTAGATCCCTAAATAAATGCAGACACCAGACCAGACCCCTAAATAAATACAGACCCCAGACCAGACCCCTAAATCAATGCAGACCACAGACCAGGCACCAAAATAATTACAGACCCCTAAATAAATACAGACCCCAGACTGGACCCCAAAATAAATACAGACCCCAGACTAGACCCCCAAATTAATGCAGACCCCAGACCGGACCCCTAAATAAATACAGACCCCAGACTAGACCCCTAAATCAATGCAGACCACAGACCAGACCCCTAAATATTTACAGACCCCAGACCAGACCCCTAAATAAATTCAGACCCCAGACTGGACCCCTAAATAAACACAGACCCCAGACTGAACCCCTAAATAAATACAGACCCCAGACTAGACACGTAATTTAATACAGACCCCAAACCAGACCCCTAAATAAATACAGACCCCAGAGCAGACCCCTAAATTAATGCAGACCACAGACCAGACCCCTAAATAAATACAGACCCAAGACTAGACCCCTAAATAAATACAGACCCCAGACGCCTAAATAAATGCAGACCCCAGACCGAACCCCTAAATAAATACAGACACCAGACCAGACCCCTAAATAAATACAGACCCCAGACCAGACCCCTAAATAAATACAGACCCAAGACTAGACCCCTAAATAAATACAGACACCAAACCAGACCCCTAAATAAATATAGACCCCAGAGCAGACTCCTAAATTAATGCAGACCCCAGACCAGACCCCTAAATAAATACAGACCACAGACCGGACCACTAAATAAATACAGACCCCAGACTAAATCCCTAAATAAATGCAGACCCCAGACTAGATCTCTAAATAAATACAGACCCCAGACCAGACCCCTAAATAAATACAGACCCAAGACTAGACCCCTAAATTAATACAGACCCCAAACCAGACCCCTAAATAAATACAGACCCAAGACTAGAACCCTAAATGAATGCAGACCCCTGACAAGACCGCTAAATAAATACAGACCCCAGACCAGACCCCTAAATCAATGCAGACCACAGACCAGGTACCAAAATAAATGCAGACCCCAGACTGGACCCCTAAATAAATACAGACCCCAGACTAGACCCCTAAATAAATGCAGACCCCTGACCGGACCCCTAATAAAATTCAGACCGCAGACTAGACCTCTAAATAAATAGACCCCAGACTAGACCCCCAAATTAATGCAGACCTCAGACCGGACCCCTAAATAAATACAGACCCCAGACTAGACCACTAAATAAATGCAGACCCCTGACAAGACCCCTAATAAAATTCAAACCCCAGACCAGACCCCTAAATAAATGCAGACCCAATACTAGACCCCTAAATAAATGCAGACCCAATACTAGACCCCTAAATAAATACAGACCCCAGACCAGACCCCTAAATAAATACAGACCCCAGACCAGACCCCTAAATCAATGCAGACCACAGACCAGGCACCAAAATAAATGCAGACCCCAGACTGGACCTCTAAATAAATACAGACCCCAGACTAGACCCCTAAATAAATGCAGACCCCTGACCGGACCCCTAATAAAATTCAGACCGCAGACTAGACCTCTAAATAAATAGACCCCAGACTAGACCCCCAAATTAATGCAGACCTCAGACCGGACCCCTAAATAAATACAGACCCCAGACTAGACCCCTAAAAAATGCAGACCCCTGACCGGAACCCTAATAAAATTCAAACCCCAGACCAGACCCCTAAATAAATGCAGACCCCAGACCAGACCCCTAAATAAATACAGACCCCATACTAGACCCCCAAATTAGTGCAGACTCCAGACCGGACACCTAAATTAATACAGACCCCAAACCAGACCCCTAAATAAATACAGACCAGACTAGACCCTTAAATAAATGCAGACCCCAGACTAGACCTCTAAATAAATACAGACCCCAGACCGCACTCCTAAATAAATGCAGACCTTAGACCAGACCCCTAAATAAATACAGACCCCAGACCAGACCCCAAAATAATTACAGACCACAGACCTGACCCCTAAATGAATACAGACCCCAGACCTACACCTAAATAAATACAGACCCCAGACTGGACCCCAAAATGAATACAGACCCTAGACAAGACCCCTAAATAAATGCAGACCCAATACTAGACCCCTAAATAAATGCAGACCCAATACTAGACCCCTAAATAAATACAGACCCCAGACCAGACCCCTAAATAAATACAGACCCCAGACCAGACCCCTAAATCAATGCAGACCACAGACCAGGCACCAAAATAAATGCAGACCCCAGACTGGACCTCTAAATAAATACAGACCCCAGACTAGACCCCTAAATAAATGCAGACCCCTGACCGGACCCCTAATAAAATTCAGACCGCAGACTAGACCTCTAAATAAATAGACCCCAGACTAGACCCCCAAATTAATGCAGACCTCAGACCGGACCCCTAAATAAATACAGACCCCAGACTAGACCCCTAAAAAATGCAGACCCCTGACCGGAACCCTAATAAAATTCAAACCCCAGACCAGACCCCTAAATAAATGCAGACCCCAGACCAGACCCCTAAATAAATACAGACCCCATACTAGACCCCCAAATTAGTGCAGACTCCAGACCGGACACCTAAATTAATACAGACCCCAAACCAGACCCCTAAATAAATACAGACCAGACTAGACCCTTAAATAAATGCAGACCCCAGACTAGACCTCTAAATAAATACAGACCCCAGACCGCACTCCTAAATAAATGCAGACCTTAGACCAGACCCCTAAATAAATACAGACCCCAGACCAGACCCCAAAATAATTACAGACCACAGACCTGACCCCTAAATGAATACAGACCCCAGACCTACACCTAAATAAATACAGACCCCAGACTGGACCCCAAAATGAATACAGACCCTAGACAAGACCCCTAAATAAATGCAGACCCTAGACCAGACCCCTAAATTAATACAGACCCCAAACCAGACCCCTAAATAAATACAGACCCCAGACCGGACCCCTAAATAAATGCAGACCCTAGACCAGACCCCTAAATACAGACCCAAGACTAGACCCCTAAATAAATGCAGACCCTAGACCAGACCCCTAAATAAATACAGACCCAAGACCAGACCGCTAAATGAATACAGACCACAGACCGGACCACTAAATAAATACAGACCTCAGACTAGACCCCTAAATAAATGCAGACCCCAGACCACACCCCTAAATATATGCAGTCCTTAGACCCGACACCTAAATACAGACCCCAGACAAGATCCCTAAATAAATACAGACCCAAGACTAGAGCACTAAATGAATACAGAACCCAAACCAGACCCCTAAATAA
Organism: Rhinoderma darwinii; assembly: GCF_050947455.1. Lineage (NCBI taxonomy): Eukaryota > Metazoa > Chordata > Amphibia > Anura > Rhinodermatidae > Rhinoderma > Rhinoderma darwinii. The sequence continues at coordinate 222,077 of NW_027461863.1, forward strand.
ATACAGACCCCAGAGCACACCCCTAAATGAATGCAGACCACAGACTAGACCCGTAATGAATACAGACCCCAGAACAGACCCCTAAATAAATTAGACCCCAGACTAGACCCCTAAATAAATGCAGACCCCAGACCAGACCACTAAATAAATAGACCATGGACCAGACCCCTAAATAAATGCGGACCCCTAAATAAATACAGAACCCAGACTAGACCACTTAATAAATGCAGACCCTAGACCAGACCCCTTAATAAATACAGCCCCAAGACTAGAGCACTAAATGAATACAGACCCCAGACCAGACTCCTAAATAAATACAGACCACAGACTGAACCCCTAAATGAATACAGACCCCAAACCAGACCCATAAAATTAATGCAGACTACAGACCAGACCCCTAAATAAATACAGACCCAAGACTAGACCCCTAAATGAATAAAGACCCCAAACCAGACCCCTAAATAAATACAGACCCCAGACCAGACCCCTAAATAAATTCAGACCCCAGACCAGACTCCTAAATGAATGCAGACCCCAGACCAGACTCCTAAATAAATACAGACCCCAGACCAGACACCTAAATGAATACAGACCCCTAAATAATTACAGACCCCAGACCGAACGCCTAAATAAATACAGACCCCAGACTAGACTCCTAAATAAATACAGACCCCAGACCAGACTCCTAAATGAATGCAGACCCCAGACCAGACTCCTAAATAAATACAGACCCCAGACCAGACCCCTAAATGAATACAGACCCCTAAATAATTACAGACCCCAGACCAGACGCCTAAATAAATTCAGACCCCAGACCGGACCCCTAAATAAATACAAACCCCAGACTGGACCCCTAAATTAATGCAGACCATGTACCAGACCCCTAAATCAATGCAGACCCTAGACCAGACCCCTAAATAAATACAGACCCCAGACCAGACCCCCAAATTAATGCAGACCCCAGACCGGACCCCTAAATAAATACAGACCCCAGACCACACCCCTAAATAAATGCAGAGCCCAGAGTAGACCCCTAAATGAATGCAGACCCCAGACTAGATCCCTAAATAAATGCAGACCCTAGACCGGTCCACTAAATAAATACAGACCCAAGACCAGACCCCTAAATGAATACAGACCCCAGACAAGACCCCTAAATCAATGCAGACCACAGACCCCTAAATATTTAATGACTTCAGACCAGACCCCTAAATAAATTCAGACCCCAGACCAGACCCCTAAATAAAAACAGACCCCAGACTAGACCCCTTAATAAATACAGACCCCAGACCAGACCCCCAAATTAATGCAGACCACGTACCTGACGCCTAAATAAATACAGACCCCAGACTAGACTCCTAAATAAATACAGACCCCAGACCAGACTCCTAAATGAATGCAGACCCCAGACCAGACTCCTAAATAAATACAGACCCCAGACCAGACCCCTAAATGAATACAGACCCCTAAATAATTACAGACCCCAGACCAGACGCCTAAATAAATTCAGACCCCAGACCGGACCCCTAAATAAATACAAACCCCAGACTGGACCCCTAAATTAATGCAGACCATGTACCAGACCCCTAAATCAATGCAGACCCTAGACCAGACCCCTAAATAAATACAGACCCCAGACCAGACCCCCAAATTAATGCAGACCCCAGACCGGACCCCTAAATAAATGCAGACCCTAGACCAGACCCCTAAATAAATACAGACCCAGGAAAAGAGTACTAAAAGAATACAGAACTCAGACCAGACCCCTAAATAAATACAGACCCCAGACCAGACCCCCAAATTAATTCAGACCCCAGACCGGAACCCTAAATGAATACAGACCCCAGACTAGACCACTAAATAAATACAGACCACAGACTAGATCCCTAAATAAATACAGACCACAGACTAGACCCATAAATAAATGCAGACCCTAGACCAGACCCCTAAATAAAAACAGACCCCAGACCAGACCCCCAAATTAATTCAGACCCCAGACCGGAACCCTAAATGAATACAGACCCCAGACTAGACCACTAAATAAATACAGACCACAGACTAGATCCCTAAATAAATACAGACCACAGACTAGACCCATAAATAAATGCAGACCCTAGACCAGACCCCTAAATAAAAACAGACCCCAGACCAGACCCCCAAATTAATTCAGACCCCAGACCGGAACCCTAAATGAATACAGACCCCAGACTAGACCACTAAATAAATACAGACCACAGACTAGATCCCTAAATAAATACAGACCCCAGAACAAACCCATAAATAAATACAGACCCCAGACCAGACCCCTAAATAAATACAGACCCCAGACCAGACACCTAAATAAATGCAGACCCCAGACCAGACCCCTATATCAATGGAGACCACAGACCAGTCCCCTAAATAAATACAGACCCCACACCAGACCCCTAAATAAATACAGACCCCAGACCAGACCCCTAAATAAATACAGACCCCTGACCGGACCCCTAAATAAATGCAGACCCCAGACTGGACCCCTAAATAAATACAGACCCCAGACCAGACCCCCAAATTAATGCAGACCATGTACCGGACGCCTAAATAAATACAGACCCAAGACTAGAGCACTAAATAAATGCAGACCCCAGACCAGACCCCCAAATAATTACAGACTCCAGACCAGACGCCTAAATAATTACAGACCACAGACCAGACCCCCAAATAATTACAGACTCCAGACCAGACGCCTAAATAAATTCAGACCCCTGACCGGACCCCTAAATAAATGCAGACCCCAGACTGGACCCCCAAATTAATGCAGACCATGTACCGGACGCCTAAATAAATACAGACCCAAGACTAGAGCACTAAATAAATGCAGACCCCAGACCAGACACCTAAATAAATACAGACCCCAGATCAGACCCCTTAATAAATACAGATCCCAGACCAGACCCCTAAATAAATGCAGACCCCAGACCAAACCCCTAAATAAATACAGACCCCAGACCAGACCCCTAAATAATTACAGACCCCAGACCAGACCCCTAAATAATTACAGACCCCAGACCAGACCCATAAATAAATACAGACCACAGACTGGACCCCTAAATAAATAGACCCCTAACTAAATACAGACCCCAGACCAGACCCCTAAATAACTACAGACCCCAGACCCGACCCCTAAATAAATACAGACCCCAGACCACTTCCCTAAATAAATACAGATCACAGACCAGACCCCTAAATAAATACAGACCCCAGACCAGACCCCTAAATACAGACCCCAGACTGGACCCCTAAATAAATAGACCCCAGACTAGAACCCTAAATAAATGCAGACCCCAGACCAGACCCCTAAATAAATGCTGACCCCAGACCGGACCACTAAATAAATACAGACCCTAGACTAGACTACTAAATAAATACAGACCCCAGACCAGACCCCTAAATTAATGCAGGCCACAGACCAGACCACTAAATAATTACAGACCCCTGACCAGACCCCTAAATAATTACAGACCCCAGACCAGACCCCTAAATAATTACAGACCCCAGACCAGACCCATAAATAAATACAGACCACAGACTGGACCCCTAAATAAATAGACCCCTAACTAAATACAGACCCCAGACCAGACCCCTAAATAACTACAGACCCCAGACCCGACCCCTAAATAAATACAGACCCCAGACCACTTCCCTAAATAAATACAGACTAGACTACTAAATAAATACAGACCCCAGACCAGACCCCTAAATCAATGCAGGCCACAGACCAGACCACTAAATAATTACAGACCCCTGACCAGACCCCTAAATAAATACAGACCCCAGACCAAACCCCTAAATACAGACCCCAGAACGGACCCCTAAATAAATACAGACCCCAGACCGGACACCTAAATACAGACCCAAGACTAGACCCCTAAATAAATGCAGTCCCCAGACCACACCCCTAAATAAATACAGACCCCAGAAAAGACCCCTAAAAAAATGCAGACCCCCAGACCAGACCCCTAAATAAATACAGACCCCAGACCAGACCCCTAAATAAATACAGACCCCAGACCAGACCCCTGAATAAATACAGACCCCAGACCAGGCCCCTAAATAAATGCAGACCCCAGACCAGACCCCTAATCAATGGAGACCACATACCAGTCTCCTAAATAAATACAGACCCCAGACTAGACCCCTAAATAAATACAGACCCCAGACCCCTAAATAAATACAGACCCCAGACCAGACCCCTAAATAAATACAGACCCCTAAATATAAACCCAGATTCTATATTGTGGATGAAAAGGGTTTTGCCAATAACCTGAGCAAATAACCGTTGTTTATCTCTACTGTAGGAGTGGCATGTATTGCTACTGTGTTCTGCAGACCCCTGACCAGGCCATAAGAAACCCTGGTTGGGAAACACAGCTCTGGACACTAGACTGGCACTCATGATGCCCACATCAGACATAGCAGAGCAGGTTACTGCCAGGCAGGTGCCACCTGAGGATTCCATGACCTCTGACATCACGTGACCTGCACACGACCAACTGCCGTTTACTTTCAACTGTCGACGGCAGCGATCGGACTGAAGTCTACAGGTAGGACGATATTGGTGAAAATGGCGTCCAATGGACATGGAGAAGACGAAGAGAAGCGAGAAGAGGAGAAGAGGAAGAGGGAGGAGGACAGCGTCACCGGATTCAAGAAGATGACGAAGAAGAGGAGAGGAGCCAAGGACAGAGGATTGGAGGATGAGGAGCCAAGACCTGGGAGCAGCCAAGACCCTGGAACATCCAGCCCCTATGCCAGGCTTACCATCAGCCGCTTCACCATCCACCAGGTCCTGGGTAGGGGCAGCTTTGGCAAAGTGAGTAGAATATCTAAATATTTCATTTTATAGGGTGGTAAACCTAAAGTTGACCTTTTATCTCCATCAATTGTTCTCTGTTGTCACCATGTTATGCTAGATGGATGATGGGTGTAGTGTTCTCCTATGGGATGCCTAATAGGACATCCAGAAGTATTCCTGCCCCCATAACCACTACTTTAGTTTTTCATTTTAGTATTTTTCTGTCGACATATGAGAGATTTTGATTTTTGGGGGCACGAGTTGTCGTTTTTAATGGCTCCATTCAATGTTCCATATCATTTACTGGGAACATTGTAAAAGGCTGTTTTTTTTTAGGTGAAATAGCAAAAAAAAAAAAAACAGCAATTCCTCCATTGGTTTAATAATTTGGCTTTTATGGTGTTAACTAAGTGGTAAAAATGACACGTTACCTTTATTCTGCGGGTCAGTACAATAACGGGGATACCAAAATTATATTGGTTTATTTTTTATACTTTTTATCCAATAAAAACAATTTGTAAAGAAATTAATTTGGTGTGTCTCCATATTCTGAAACCCAGAATTTTTTTTATTTTCCTGTTGATGGGGCGGTGTGAGGACTTCTTTTTTGTGGGGCGAGCTGTACTGTTTATTGGTACTATTTTGGGTTACATAAAACTTTTAATCACTTTTTAACTTTTTATTCCATTTTTCGAGGAGCTAAACAAAACGAAACAGAAAAAAGTTTATTTATTTATTTTGACTGCAATATTTATGTATCGCTTGAATTGTTCTTTTAGCCTCCCCCTATTAAGCTTAGTAGGAGGACCAAGTTGGCAGACCTTGGGGTCTCCATTAGGCCCCCTGGCTGCCATGACAACTATCTACACACTGTGATCGCGCTGCGGGTAGGGGTGATGGGGTGACAGCGGGAGCTTACCTCTATTTAACTGTTTAGATGCCACGGTCGCTATTATAGCGTATGATCCTGCTCCATACTACCCCCACCAACTAAGATAATTATGTCAAATGTGGGTAAGGCGTGAAGACCTCTCCATACAGGACCCAACAGCAGACACTGCATTATGCTGGGAGCTCAGCTTTGTTCTGCTGTAGAGTCCTGGGCACTACCCGACTGACCCACCTCTCTGTCCACCCCTGTTCCTTCTTCTTCTCATGAGGAATCTCCATTTGTTTTCCTCAGGTGGTCCTGGCATCAGTCCCCGGCCGAAACACCTACATGGCCGTAAAAATGATCACCAAACGGGACAATACGGACGAAATTATGAGAGAGCGGCGGATACTCCTAGCGGCCAGACACTGCCCGTTCCTATGCCACCTCTATGCCGCACATCAATCTGAGGAGCGGGCATTTTTTATCACGGAGTATCTGTCCGGTGGCAGCCTGGAGGCTTTGATCAGGATGTGCGGCTGCTTGAACATCGGCAACGTAAGGCGAGTAAATAATCAGGAGACTTAGGGGGGTGGAAAGAAGAAAAGATGAGGGGGGAGGTCAGATGAAGGATAATACAGAGAATGCAGAATACAGGCTGCCATAATCAGCGCCTCCTCTCTGCTAGAGACCGCACACACTCCATCATAACATGATATTAGGGAATTGATAGAGGAAGATTTCATGACATTGAGACTCCGCTCTGTTCTCCCCATCAGATTCTACACAGCAGAGATGATATGTGGCCTCCAGTTCCTCCATGGACACAACATCGTCCACCGGTAAGCAGAACTTCCCCCTTCTTTCATTCTCCTTTACATGCTGGAAACAGTGCACCCAGCTTTCCTACACTCCTGAATGGCTATTCTGCTTGGTGGTGAAATGACCCATCCCCCGTCTCCTGGATCACTGGGCGGATTTGTCATTCTCTCGTCTTATTTCTTTGCAGAGATCTAAAGCCGGAGAATATAATGTTGGATGCAGATGGCCACGTCCGTATCATCGACCTGGGATTGGCCCAAGATGGCGTCACCGCCTCCAATAAGATCCGTGGAGTGACGGGAACGTTGCATTACATGGCCCCCGAGGTGCTTCTTAGAAAAAAATACGGCACCGCAGTTGACTGGTGGAGCCTGGGGATTGTGGTGTCCAGGATGGCAGCAGGACGCTCCCCATTTTACAACGGCCCCGTCAGGCAAATGGCTATCAAAGCCATCACCACCGCGAAGCCTAAATTTCCAACTTGGCTTAATCCTGACGTGAAACATCTGACCAAGAGACTGGTCCGTAAAAATTCTAAGAGGCGCCTCGGTGTGTGCGGGAACATCAGAGAGCATCCATTCTTCTCCACCATCGGCTGGGAGGAACTGCAGGAGAGGAGGGCACAGCCACCATTTACACCATTTGTGCCCGTTCTGGAGAACCAACATCTGAAGTGGCCAGAGAATAACAAAGCCCTTCACCCCTTGGCCGGGTTCAGCTTCATGTCACCAAGCTGGAACCAATAAGATCTCAGGACAAGGGCCCAGAACTTCATGCCTCCTGACCCGCGCCTCAAGTCTCTGCTGCTGTATGTTACCTCGGCTGCCCAGACCATCATCTCTCTCCTTACCATCTTCATGCCACACCTCTGCCATCTTGCTGCTGCACCAGAGCCTTGACTTGCCATCCTCCAATCCCGGGCAGGCATCTGACATCACTCCAGCCTGAAGATCCTCTACACCCCCCAGGAGCGGCCTGTGCTTAGTTTCCATCTGGGGAGATCAGGAATAATAGCCGCATGTTGTAGTCCTGGGGCCGGAGCGGCCATTATACCTGATCTCACCTCAGCACAGGCCAGGTAAGTAATGCACCCACATCACCCACATCACCCACATCACTCACATCACCCCACTATATAATAAGTATAGACACCACACTACATGATAAGTATAGACACCCGCATATAGACACATAGTACATTTAGATTAGACTTTAGCCTTTGATCCTGGGATTATTCTGATCGCCATATTTGGGGTCAGGAAGGAATTTTCCCCCCTTAATATGAGGACAATTGGCTCATTCCTCACAGGGGGTTTTCGCCTTCCTCTTGATCAACACGGCCTTAAATAGGTTTAGGATGATAGAGTAATAAGTAGTAACACACATAAGTGACATAATATAAATATAGAAAATAATTTAAAATAATTCTTAATTTAATACAATTTATAGTTTACACATAAATAAATACAGCAGTTCATTAAAAATAATAATATAAAAAATGAATAATTTTCCCCTAGTCTTTCCCCATATTACACGTTACACTTCAGCCTTTGATCCTGGGATTTATGCCGATCGCCATATTTGGGGTCAGGAAGGAATTTCCCCCCCTAATATGAGGACAATTGGCTCATTCCTCACAGGGGGTTTTCGCCTTCCTCTGGATCAACACGGCCTTTAGATAGGTTTAGTATAATAGATAAATAGATGACACATACATATACACAGTATATAATAATAGTAGTCTTAATACTTCTAGAATAATCTCCTAATAATAAAATATAACCTTCCCTTATCTGTAAATAAAACTTTCCTTTTACCCCCTACATCTTTGTGCTTGTTTTTATTCCCATTGGACTTCTGTGTAGTTTATGTTGTCCGAGCTCTGAGACCCCCACCAATCACTAGAACGAAGCAGCTGAAGGTCTCGTGTGAGCGCTCAGCCGCTTCCTGTCTGTTCAGCTTTTTCCGGAAAAATGTATCGGCTCATAGACTTTCTATTGAGTCCGTTCACCGATACATTTATTTCTGGAAAAAGCCGAACAAACACGAAGCGACTGAGCGCTCACACGGGGGCTTCAGCTGCTTCATTCTAGTGATTGGTGGGGGTCTCAGTGCTCGGACCCCCACCAATCCAATCTTCTGACGTGTCACTATGTCACTATGACATGTCAGAAGTATGTCAGATTTAAAGCCCAAATGTGGTGTGAACAGAGCCTTACAGGGGTTGTCCGGTTTTTAAAATACCGTTTTGCTAGAGGGGTCCAGTAATCTGTGGGGGAACTTGCTGCAAGAGTTTAATTTCCCTACAGCATCTCTAAAGGGGAATTAAAGTATTACACAGTTCTATAATCACCGGGCTGGGCATGTAATACATGGATGTGATGGTCCTCCTGAGCAGGAGATGATGTTTGTAGCCCCTCTCCATTCTGGATAATTAATCAGGGTCCTGAACGGGGGAACCCACACTATTACCCCAAAATTCCCTAATAGGGCATTTGAAAATGGGGTTTCCAAACCAGAAAACAGCTTTATTGGTTATATAATGATAAGTGAGAGTTTGTTACAATGTATCAGTGCAGGAGAGAGCTGAAGTACAGGCTATTTAGATTGTGGAGGATTATCTAAACGGGATACACTGAATGGGGCACAGTGTGGGATGGAGGATCGGCTACAATGCTGCCCCCTACAGTCAGGGCCCTCACCTCATGGATGCTCCTGTTACCAGATCCTTCACACCAGAGATCAACATTCATGAAGAAGAAAAATCCCCTGCAGAGACGTCCACACCGAGAGATCCAATAGGACTGGTCTATACAAGGAGTCGTCATATCCGGGGGCATATTTACAGCCATGCCCCCATATAATAAATACTTTATTCCTGTATACATGAGAAGTTCTACAACTTTATAATATCATTTATGTTTCAATTACTCACCATTTTCAAGATCTGTTTGCTGTCAGTGAATGAGGACACTCTTGCTCACATTCAGATGCAGTGAACCTGTACATCGCTAGTCCTGCTCTCAGCTAAGAAACATAAAGTAGATTAGGAAGTTGTAGAACTTTTCATTTATACAGCGATTAAGCTTTAGTTACATAAAATCGGAAAACACACAGGAAGAGGATTCATTACCGGTAGTACTACAGTGATCTGGTGCCCGCAGGTATCTAATGGTAAATACGGCCCTGGTGGGTACCTCACCTTTATGTGACAGGCCATAAAATGTCATATAGGAAAAAACGTAAGAAAGAACTTACCATACGGGGATCATATATGTTATGTCGCTGGAAGAAACCTGCAGCACTGACACCAATGGAACATGAGGATGACGCCTCTCAATGTGCCGTCCATCACCCCCATCATCCCACGAGTTTCACTCCACCTGTGACTCTGCCGACTAAGGTGAATACTGACTAAACACAAACTCTGACCGGCCTCATCACTAGTCCATATTGTCATACAGCCGCCTCCGATCCCTAATGCAGTGGTGGTGAACTAACCCTTATCCACTTACATGTGGTTTCCAGTAGTCAGTGGTACATATAATATCCAGAGACTAGTGGTCAGTGGTACATATAGTATCCACAGTCTGGTGGCCAGTGAGTAAATATAGTATTCAGAGTCTGGTGGTCAGTGGTATATATAGTATCCAGAGTCTGGTGGTCAGTCGTACATTCAGTATCCAGAGTCTTGTGGTCAGTGGTATATATAGTATCCAGAGTCTAGTGGTCAGTGGTACATATAGTATCCAGAGTCTGGTGGTCAGTGGTACATATAGTATCCAGAGTCTAGTGGTCAGTGGTACATATAGTATCCACAGTCTGGTGGCCAGTGAGTAAATATAGTATTCAGAGTCTGGTGGTCAGTGGTATATATAGTATCCAGAGTCTGGTGGTCAGTCGTACATTTAGTATCCAGAGTCTTGTGGTCAGTGGTATATATAGTATCCAGAGTCTAGTGGTCAGTGGTACATATAGTATCCAGAGTCTGGTGGTCAGTGGTACATATAGTATCCAGAGTCTAGTGGTCAGTGGTACATATAGTATCCACAGTCTGGTGGCCAGTGAGTAAATATAGTATTCAGAGTCTGGTGGTCAGTGGTATATATAGTATCCAGAGTCTGGTGGTCAGTCGTACATTTAGTATCCAGAGTCTTCTGGTCAGTGGTATATATAGTATCCAGAGTCTAGTGGTCAGTGGTACATATAGTATCCATAGTCTGGTGGTCAGTGGTACATATAGTATGCAGAGTCTGGTGTTCAGTGGTATATATATAATATCCAGAGTCTAGTGTTCAGGGGCACACGTGGTCATAAACGGCTGTTTGGACACACGGCAGGGTTCAGAAGGGAAAGAGCGCCATTTGGAGTTCAAATTTAGCTGGAATGGTTTGCAGAGGCCATGTCACATTTGCAAAGCCCCTGAGTGGCCAAAACAGTGGAAACCCCCCAAAAGTGACTCCATTTGGGAAACTACACCCCTCAAGGAATTTATCTAGGGGTATAGTAGGGGTATAGTGAGCATTTAAAAAAATATGTCAATTAAAAATCCATGGGCTTCTCTAAGGGACGGACCCTGGGAGGCGTGGTGCTTTAGCATACCCGTGGTGATGCCACTGTAGCTTATATGATCACGGCTAGTGGTTTAACCCCTTCCCGACATTTGCCGTATAGATACGTCATGGAAAGCCATGACTTCCCGCAAATTGCCGTATCCATACGCCAAATGAAGAAGGGGTTACAGTGGAAAAAATAAAAGTTACAAAGTAAAGATGGCTGCTGTTCATAACAGCAGACCATCTTTACGCGAGGGCTAGGGGGGTGGCTCAACCGCCCCTCATCGGCGATCGCTGCAATTGGCCGGTCAATTCAGAGCGGCCAATTGCGGCCGTTTGCGGCTTTCACCAATCACTGTGCCACAGGGCACAGTGATATGGTGGTGATTGGTGCTGCCTAGGACAGCACCAGTCCCTGCCATGTAGCGATGACGAGGTGGCAGGGATGCCATCCCCCCGATCGCTACGATTGGTTGGTCTGCACCGATTGACCAATCGCAGCCATGGCGAGTGTTTGAAACACCCTCCACCAGCTCTGCCCACCTCATTCCGGTTAGGAACGGTGAGCAGAGCTGGTGTGACCATCTGTGAGCCATACTTACCGAATCTGAGGCCTTCTGTGCTGCCATCCTGCTGTGACGTCTTCATCTGACTGCTTCCTGCTGCAGAGTGAACCTTCGTCATCATCATCTGTGCTGCTGCTGATTTATTTTTTTTAGCAGCACTTGTTTTTTTCCTAAACTTCTTATCCCTGTACCCTTCCCCCTCCCCCTCTTTCCCTTGTTACGTCCTGTGGCCGCTGAGTGTGGATCAGTGACCACCATCACTGACCGCCAATATTTGGCACAGGACTTTTTTTTATTTTTTGCACCTCCCTGTGTGCATCCTGCGGCCACTGAGTGCTGATCAGTGACCGCCATCACTCATCAGCATCTGTGGTCATTTTTTTTGACGCTACGTTTTTTTCATCTTTTTCTACCCGCACCAATTTACTGTGTGCTTCCTGTGCCGCTGAGCGCTGATCAGTGACCGTCATCACTGATCGGATCAATTATAGGTGCAGGGTTTTTATTTTGTGGCCTTTTTTTTACTGCACCTTTTTTTTTGGGTGCGCCCTGGGGCCACTGAGTGCTGAGTCTAATAATCAGCCTCAGTGGTCATTTGTTTACGCAGGGTAGCGTTAGGGCGTTAGAGTAGCGGACGTTTACTGATGTCCGTTTTGTAAAATAAATATATAGCAGAAGTTATAGCTCTATGTTATTTATACAGTTTGAGTAAATCTACAGCTTCTCGTCAGCGTCTGTTTACTGACGGACATTCAGCTTTTTTGTAACTGAAGTTCGGTCACTACATTTTTGATAGCGCAGCGACACAGTTGTAGCTCAAGTTTTTTCACAGTTCTATATTGAACGTACAGTCAATTTCTTTCTCCTAAATTTTTCTTATAGTTCTTTTTGTTTTCCTATAAATGTCATATACACGTGTAAAAGCACAACATACACAACCACCTCTATAAATATAAATGGAGTATTACACGTGTTGAAGCACTACATACCCCCCTAATAAAAATGTCCCATTCATCTCAATGGGTCTATTCAGCAGAAGAGGCATCCGCCATCCTGGTCCTGACACTGAATCAGCCAGCGCGGGAGAAGAGGAAATTGCCCCATTCCTATTGACCTCCTCATCATCATCATCCTCATCCAGTGATGAGGAACCCCCGCAAAGACGCCCCAGGACATCAGCTGAGGCAAACCCACAAATGAGTGATACCCTGTGGAACCCACCCCCTGATAATTATGAGCCTCACATTCCGGATTTCACAGGGAGCTCAGGAATTCGGTTAGAGACTGTAGGCCTCACAGAAATGGACTATTTCAAGCTCTTTTTCTCTGAGGATTTTGTTAATTTAATGGCAGCCCAGACAAATTTATACGCCCGGCAATTTTTAGCCCAAAACCCCACGTCATCATTTGCTAGGTGGACCCCCATAGAGGCAGCGGAGATTATTAAATTTTGGGGCCTTGTCCTACATATGGGCCTAGTAAAAAAGCCAGCGATTAGGCAATACTGGAGTGCGGACAGTTTATACAGCACCCCATTATACCGCATGGCAATGACCCGGGCACGTTTTGAAATAATTCTGACATTTTTGTATTATAAGGATAATGCACAGTGCCCGCCCCGTGATGACCCCACATACGACCGCCTATTCAAGATCAGGCCAATGATTGATTATTTCTGCACCAAATTTCAGGAAGTGTACACCCCCGAAAAGAACATAGCAATAGACGAGTCCTTTTTACATTTTAAGGGGAGACTAAATTTCCGCCAATACCTGCCAAGCAAGAGGGCGAGGTATGGAATTAAAATGTAGAAGCTGTGCGGGAGCAGCTCAGTGTGCACCTACAGGTTTAGGGTTTATGAAGGGAAGGACGCCAGGATAGAACCCCCAGAATGCCCCCCTGTCCTGGGGGTTAGTGGGAAAATAGTGTGGGACTTGGTGCACCCACTGCTGGACCAGGGTTACCCCCTTTACGTGGATAACTTCTATACCAGCGTCCCACTATTTAACTGCCTCTCCACCAGAAGTCCTGCAGCATGCGGCACCGTGCGCAAAAACCAGAGAGGCCTCTCTAAAAATCTGATTGGGCAACCCCTAAGAGAAGGAGAAAGCAGGTCGCTAAATAGCGAGAACATGTTGCTGGACAAGTATAAGGACAAGAGGGACGTCCTTATGTTGACCACAATGCACGGTAGCGGCAGAACCCCTGTCCCTGTCCAAGGTACCACCACAATGACCCCCAAGCCAGACTGCATCCTCGGCTACAATAAGTACATGGGAGGGGGTGATCTTTCTGATCAAGTACTGAAGCCGTACAGTGCCATGCGGAAAACACAGGGACATTCCTTAATTTTCAAGAGGTGCTGATCAAGGCCCTTGTATTTGGGGACCAGGAAGGGGAGAGCCCCAGTACTTCTAGAAGCGATGGTCCACGTATTGTACCAGGGCAACACTTTCCTGGAGGAATCCCCTCCACTGGTAAAAAGGGAAGGAGACAAAAAAGGTGCAAAGTGTGTTACAAAAGGGGGAGAAGACGAGACACAACTTATCATTGTGAAACCTGCCCCGACATATCTGGCCTGTGCATAAAGGAGTGCTTCAAAGTTTATCACACATCCATGGATTTTTAAATGACACATTTTTTTTTAAATGCTCACTATACCCCTAGATAAATTCCTTGAGGGGTGTAGTTTCCCAAATGGAGTAACTTTTGGGGGGTTTCAACTGTTTTGGCCACTCAGGGGCTTTGCAAATGTGACATGGCCTCTGCAAACCATTCCAGCTAAATTTGAACTCCAAATGGCGCTCTTTCCTTTCTGAGCCCTGCCGTGTGTTCAAACAGCCGTTTATGACCACACGTGGGGTATTGTTTTACTCGGGAGGAACTGCTCTACAAATGTTGGGGTGCTTTTTCTCCTTTAGTCATGTGGGAATGAAAACAAATTAGCTAAACCTACATTTTCTTTGCAAACATATAGATTTTCATTTTCACCACCTAATTCCAATAATTTATGCAAAAAACCTGTGGCGTCAAAATGCTCACTATACCCCTAGATCATTTCCTTATGGGGTGTAGTTTCCAAAATGGGGTCACTTGTGGGGGTTTCCACTGCTTTTTCTCCTCAGGGGCTTTGCAAATCCGACGTGGCCTTCGCAAACCATTCCTGCTAAATTTGAGCTCCAAAAGCCAAATGGCGCTCTTTCCCTTCTAAGCCCTGCCGTGTGTCCAAACAGCCGTTTATGACCACATGTGGGGTATTGTTTTAGGCCCCATGCACACGAGCATATTTTTTTCCTCCCGTAATTACTGGCGTAAATACGGGTCCTTTGTCCACTGCAGCCTGTGATTGGCCTGTGATTGGCTGCAGCGGTCACATGGGATGAAACGTCATCCCGGGAGGCCGGAATGGAGGAAGAAGCAGGGAGTTCTGGGTAAGTTAACTTTTAATACTATTAACCCAAGCGGTAGTCACTGTCCCGGGTGCTGAAAGAGTTACTGCCGATCAGTTAATTTTTTCAACACCCTGGACAGTGACTATCCCCTGATGTCGCCTAGCAACGCTCCCGTAATTACGGGTGCACACACGTAGCCACCCGTAATTACGGGAGCCCCATAGTCTTCTATGGGCCTGCCGGTGTCGTAATTACGGCCTGAAATAGGACATGTTCCATATTTTTAAACGGCATGGACACCTTCCCGTAAACAAACGGGAAGGTACCCATGGCCAATAGAAGTCTATGGGCCCGTAATTACCGCCTGTAATTACGGGCGTTTTTACGTTCGTGTGCATGGGGCCTTACTCAAGAGAAACTGCTCTACAAATGTTGGGGTGCTTTTTCTCCTTTAGTCCTTGTGATAATGAAAACAAATGAGCTAAACCTACATTTTCTTTGCAAACATGTAGATTTTAATTTTCACGGCCTAATTCCAATAATTTCTGCAAAAAAACCTGTGGGTTCAAAATGCTCACTATACCCCTAGATAATACATAGATAAAAAGAAATATATATATATTTAAGAAAAAAAAAATTGTGTGTTTTCCCTCCCTGATAGCCTGCCAGGAGAGGGAGAAGTTAGGGGTGGGAGGGGTGGCGTCGGTGCCGCGAGTGGCGTGGGGGAGAGGTGCCGCGAGAGGGGTGGTCAGTCCCGCGAGGGGGGGTGACGGGGGAGCGGTGCCGCGAGAGGGGGGGGATGGGGGTTCCATGGGAATGGAAAAGCCTGAGCGGAAGGGGGGCGCCAAAGAGCAGCCCCATCAAAACAGCTGATCCCTGTATGCTGGGTGGCTGTAGTAGCGATCATCTGTTTTGATACAGCTGCTCTGCGGCGCCCCCTCCTTCAGCCTGGCCTTGTAGGTTTGGCCCCCCTGTAAATAGTGCCATACAGCCCCCCCTGTAGACAGTGCTATGCAGCCCCCTCCTTTAGACAGTGCCATATAGCCCCCGGGGTAAGACGCCTCATGCAGATGCTCTCCTCTTCCTCCCCAGCAGCACAGTGCTCCGGGGTAAGACGCCTCATGCAGCTGCTCTCCTCTTCCTCTCCAGCCGCACAGTGCTCCGGGGTAAGACGCCTCATGCAGCTGCTCTCCTCTTCCTCCCCAGCCGCACAGTGCTCCGGGGTAAGACGCCTCATGCAGCTGCTCTCCTCTTCCTCCCCGGCCGCACAGTGCTCCGGGGTAAGACGCCTCATGCAGCTGCTCTCCTCTTCCTCCCCAGCAGCACAGTGCTCCGGGGTAAGACGCCTCATGCAGCTGCTCTCCTCTTCCTCCCCAGCCGCACAGTGCTCCGTGGTAAGACGCCTCATGCAGCTGCTCTCCTCTTCCTCCCCAGCCGCACAGTGCTCCGGGGTAAGACACCTCATGCAGCTGCTCTCTTCCTCCCCAGCCGCACAGTGATCCGGGGTAAGACGCCTCATGAAGCTGCTCTCCTCTTCCTCCCCAGCCACACAGTGCTCCAGGGTAAGACTCCTCATGCAGCTGCTCTCCTCTTCCTACCCAGCAGCACAGTGCTCCGGGGTAAGACACCTCATGCAGCTGCTCTCCTCTTCCTCCCCAGCAGCACAGTGCTCCAGGGTAAGACGCCTCATGCAGCTGCTCTCCTCTTCCTCCCCGGCCGCACAGTGCTCCGGGGTAAGACTCCTCATGCAGCTGCTCTCCTCTTCCTCCCCAGCCGCACAGTGCTCCGGGGTAAGACGCCTTATGCAGCTGCTCTCCTCTTCCTCCCCAGCCGCACAGTTCTCCGGGGTAAGACGCCTCGTGCAGCTGCTCTCCACTTCCTCCCCAGCCGCACAGTGCTCCGGGGTAAGACGCCTCATGCAGCTGCTCGGGGGCCGCTCTGACATTGCTTCATGCTCTAATCAGCTGCTAGAGACGGAGATAAGAGCTTCTTTTACTGAGCAGAAGCTGTGATTGGTAGAAGGGCCTGTCAGCTGACAAGTGCTCCACCAATCAGCAAAAGGGAAGCTCTGACCTCACACTGACCATTGCAGGACATGGAGGGGGAGGGCTCTCTGGCTGCATCAGCGTATGTGGAGGGGGAGTCAACCTGATAACATCCACTGCTTCCTGTCAATGAATGAAAAACACCAGCAGCAGGAGGATGTAGGACCCTGCCCTATCTGCATCCTGGAGACACTGGGACAATCTGCTGCACATCTGTGGGCTGGTGAATGTCTGATGCAGGGTCATGTGTTGTGGGGGAAGGTAGGGGGACATTGTTTCAGATGCTCTGCACTTTATTGGGGGGGGGAGGGATGAGAGGATACTGTGTGCTGGGGACTATATAGGCTTTGTGTGACATGGGAGTTGTATGTGGGGGTGGTATTAGGCCTGTACACTGTAAGAGGGGGATTATAGGCCCATGTTTGTGGGGGTAAGGGTATGATCATACATTGTATGTTATTTTACAAGAGCACCCCCCCCCCCCCACTCGATCGATGGCCTATGCCATTACTTTATGATTGATGGGGATCCAGCCTCTGGGTCCCCGACCAGAGAATGAAGGGGCCGCAGTGCTGATATAACCCTGTGTCCCCTTTACTGTGTTTCCCTGCGCACCAGCACCCCAGCTGCCCGGCGGTGCAAGGAGCTGCAGCACGACCCCATTCACAGCATCACCCCAGCTGCCCGGCGGTGCAAGGAGCTGCAGCACGACCCCGTTCACAGCATCACCCCAGCTGCCCAGCGGTGCAAGAAGCTGCAGCACGACCCCATTCACAGCAGCACCCCAGCTGCCCGGCGGTGCAAGGAGCTGCAACATGACCCCATTCACAGCAGCATCCCAGCAGCCCGGCGGTGCAAGGAGCTGCAGCACGACCCCGTTCACAGCATCCCCCCAGCTGCCCGGCGGTGCAAGGAGCTGCAGCACGACCCCATTCACAGCAGCACCCCAGCTGCCCGGCAGTGCAAGGAGCTGCAGCACGACCCCGTTCACAGCATCACCCCAGCTGCCCGGCGGTGCAAGGAGCTGCAACATGACCCCATTCACAGCAGCACCCCAGCTGCCCGGCGGTGCAAGGAGCTACAGCACAACCCCATATCTGTATGGCGTTATCTACAGAGGGTGCTGGATGGCGATATCTACAGAGGGGGCTGTATGGCGTTATCTACAGGGGGGGGCTGGATGGCGTTATGTACAGAGGGTGCTGTATGGCGTTATCTACAGAGGGGGCTGTATGGCGCTATCTACAGAGGGGGCTGTATGGCGCTATCTGCAGGGGAGGCTGTATGGCGCTATCTACAGAAGGGGGTGTATGGCGTTATCTACAAAGGGGGCTGTATGGCAATATCTACAGAGGGGGATGTATGGCACTATCTACAGAGGGGGCTGTATGGCGCTATCTACAGAGGGGGCTGTATGGCGCTATCTACAGAGGGGGCTGTATGGCGTTATCTACAGAGGGGGCTGTATGGCGCTATCTACAGGGGGGACTGTATGGCGGTATCTGCAGGGGGGCTGTATGGCGCTATCTACAGGGGGGGCTGTATGGCGTTATCTACAGAGGGGGCTGTATCGCGCTATCTACAGGGGGGTGTACGGCGCTATCTACAGAGGGGGCTGTATTGCACTATCTACAGGGGGGGTGTATGGCGCTATCTACAGAGGGGGCTGTATTGCACTATCTACAGGGGGGGCTGTGTGGCGTTATCTACAGAGGGGGCTGTATGGCGTTCTCTACAGATGGGACTATATGGCGCTAACGCCATACAGCCCCCCCCCCTGTAGGGAAAACCATACAGCACCCCCCTGTAGGGAACGCCACACAGCCCCCCCCTGTAGGGAACACCATACAGCCACCCCTGTAGGGAACGCCATAAGCCACCCCCTGTAGGGAACGCCATACAGCCCCCTCCCTGTAGGGAATGCCATACAGACCCCCCCTGTAGATAGCGCCATACAGCCCCCTCTGTAGATAACGCCATACAGCCCCCCCTGTAGGGAACGCCATACAGCCCCCCCTGTAGGGAACGCCATACAGCCCCCCCTGTAGGGAACGCCATACAGCCCCCCCCTGTTGGGAACGCCATACAGCGTCCCCAACCCCCCAAAAAAAGTGACCTACAGTGTGTCCTACAAAAGATATGTATCCGCTATCCACAGGATAGGGGATACATGTGTGATCGCTGGCAGCGATAGGGAGAACGGGGGACTGGAAGTCCCCTGAAGTTCTCCATGACTAACCTCTGACTGCGCAGCTCAATAAAAATGAAAGGAGCGCTGGTCACGCATGCGCACAAGCGCGAACGGCGCTCCATTCATTTCTACGGAGCTGCCGACACAGACCCCGGAAGTCCGAGGTTTGTAAAGGAGAACTTCAGGGGACTTTCAGTCCCCCGTTCTCCCTATCGCTGCCAGCGATCACACATGTATCCCCTGTCCTGTGGATATCCTGTGGCTAGGAGATACATGTCTTTTGTTTAATGGCAGAGCGGGGAGATACCTCCCTGCTCTGCCGTAGTGTTTAGTGGCGCCGCGCTGTAGCAGCCATAGCGGCTGATAGTGGAGCCTCCGGCCATGGTGGCGGCCCGTGCCGGCGGGCGACACGGGCCCCCTCATGCCGCGGGCCCCGCAGCAGCCGCTACGGCTGCTATAGTGGTAGCTACGCCACTGGCCCTGAGGTTCTGCCTCCGATATTTGTCCACTGTATAAACTCCCAGTAATAAGTTATCACCCCACTGAACCCCCGGAATGACCAGACACAAGTTTCACTACAGATCTTGAGGGGAGTGGTGTGTGTGGTGCATGGGATGTGTAGTAAGAAATAATAAATGAATAGTGTGTGTGCAAGTGTAATACTATGAGTGAAATATAGGGGGCAGTAATGAGTAAAGTGCCTCAATAGAAATAAAATGGATAATGGGGTGCAAGTGTGTGAAACATGGAGGGATAGTGTGTACGTCATGAGGCACAACGTGTATAGCCAGGTAGAAGCCTATTTGTGACGCCTTGATAGTTCATAGAGCGGGCTACCCTGCTTGCTATGCCAAACAACAACACACCATGCTCTCCCAGCATCAAAGACCCGGCTGTGTCCAAGAGAAGCGAATATATGTAGTAATGAAAAATACCTGGGGTATTAGTAATCATTAGTATGACCTTTTTCGGTGTTTTTGTATATGTCTGTTTTGTCTGTGCATCAGGAACATTCAGTTCCAGTTAGGGACTCGCAAGTCTGGGGATCCTTGTCGTGGATTGCGAGCTTGCGTCCTTTTGGCCAGAATGATCACTAATACCCCAGGTATTTTTCATTATTACGTATATTCGCTTCTCTTGGACACAGCCGGGTCTTTGATGCTGGGAGAGCATGGTGGGTTGTTGTTTGGCATAGCATGCAGGGTAGCCCGCTCTATGAACTATCAAGGCGTCACAAATAGGCTTCTACCTGGCTATACACGTTGTGCCTCATGACGTACACACTATCCCTCCATGTTTCACTCACTTGCACCCCATTATCCACTTATTTCTATTGAGGCACTTCTCATTACTGCCCCCTATACTTCACTTATAGTATTACACTTGCACACACACTATTCATTTATTATTTCTTACTACACATCCCATGCACCACACACCACTCCCCTCAAGACTAGTGGGAGTGGCTATTTTTATTTAAAGCACCTGCTCACTCTCCTTCATCAGCTTTTTCTGACCTGGCTGTGTCCATTTGTAAGTATGGCCTTTTTCTGTGTTTACAAGTTTCACTACAGGCTGGAATAACGGCTGGAACTTCTGCTTTCCTCTTTTATACAAAATAATTGTTCTGGGTTTTACTGTTTTTTTTCTCATTTTCACCCATGTAAATGGGATTTGGCAAAGGCAAAGGGGTAACTGGTTTGGCAGGAGTGTTTTTTGTTGTTTTGGCTGACAACCATACACCTGACCCTACAGACGTGGCTGACAACCATGCACCTGGACCCTACAGACGTGGCTGACAACCATGCACCTGGACCCTCCAGACGTGGCTGACAACCAAGCACCAGGACCCTACAGACCAGGCTGACAACCCTGCACCTGGACCCTACAGACGTGGCTGACAATCATGCACCTGAACCCTACAGACGTGGCTGACAACCATGCACCTGGACCCTACAGACGTGATATCACTCATGCACCTGGACCCTACAGATATGGCTGACAACCATGCACCTGGACCCTACAGACGTGACTGACAACCATGCACCTGGACTCTACAGACGTGGCTGACAACCATGCACCTGGACCCTACAGACGTGGCTGACAACCATGCACCTGGACCCTACAGACGTGGCTGACAACCATGCACCTGGACTCTACAGACGTGGCTGACAACCATGCACCTGGACCCTCCAGAAGTGGCTGACAACCATGCACCTGGACCCTACAGACGTGGCTGAAACCATGCACCTGGACTCTACAGATGTGGCTGACAACCATGCACCTGGACCCTACAGACGTGGCTGTCAACCATGCACCTGGACCCTACAGACATGGCTGACAACCATGCACCTGGACCCTACAGACGTGGCTGACAACCCTGCACCTGGACCCTACAGACGTGGCTGACAATCATGCACCTGAACCCTACAGACGTGGCTGACAACCATGCACCTGGACCCTACAGACGTGATATCACTCATGCACCTGAACCCTACAGATGTGGCTGACAACCATGCACCTGGACCCTACAGACGTGGCTGTCAACCATGCACCTGGACCCTACAGACATGGCTGACAACCATGCACATGTACCCTACAGACGTGGCTGACAACCATGCACCTGGACCCTACAGACCCGGCTGACAATCATGCACCTGGACCCTACAGACGTGGCTGACAACCATGCACCTGGACCCTACAGATGTGGCTGACAATCATGCACCTGAACCCTACAGACGTGGCTGACAACCATGCACCTGGACCCTACAGACGCGGCTGACAACCATGCACCTGGACCCTACAGACGTGATATCACTCATGCACCTGGACTCTACAGACGCGGCTGACAACCATGCACCTGGACCCTACAGACGCGGCTGACAACCATACACCTGGACCCTACAAATGTGGCTGACAACCATGCACCTGGACCTTACAGACGTGGCTGACAACCATGCACCTGGACCCTACAGACGCAGCTGACAACCATGCACCTGGACCCTACAGACGCGGCTGACAACCATGCACCTGGACCCTACAGACGCGGCTGACAACCATGCACCTGGACCCTACAAATGTGGCTGACAACCATGCACCTTGACCTTACAGACGTGGCTGACAACCATGCACCTGGACCCTACAGACGCAGCTGACAACCATGCACCTGGACCCTACAGACGCGGCTGACAACCATGCACCTGGACCCTACAGACGCGGCTGACAACCATGCACCTGGACCCTACAGACGCGGCTGACAACCATGCACCTGGACTCTACAGACGTGGCTGACAACCATGCACCTGGACCCTACAGACGTGATATCACTCATGCACCTGGACCCTACAAACGTGGCTGACAACCATGCACCTGGACCTTACAGAGGTGGCTGACAACCATGCACCTGGACCCTACAGATGTGGCTGACAACCATTTACCTGGACCCTACAGACGTGGCTGACAACCATGCACATGGGCCCTACAGACGTGGCTGACAAACATGCACCTGGACCCTACAGACGTGGCTGACAAACATGCACCTGGACCCTACAGACGTGGCTGACAACCATGCAGCTGGACCCTACAGACGTGATATCACTCATGCAGCCTTATTCATTTACTATTATAATAGGCAGCAGAAGAGATTAAAGGGTTTGTCTCACCTATTTAGCATTATGGATATCATATGCCTTGATGCCACTCTATGACCCAAAAGAGAGACACGCTCTGGCAGGCTGAGCCGCCCATGTATAATTCATTCAAGAACATTCATTTTCATTTTCAGGTTCATCTCTCGGCCAGAGTGGAGAGCGGTTACAAAGAACATCTCTCTCTTTTTGGTGGACCTGTCTTGTATTACGCAGACACCATATTGCTATGAATGGACACTGTGTAATGCCTAATTTCTCCTGCGGTGGTGCTGCAAGGAAATTGAACACTTACTGCCAGGTTTCCCTACTGATCACAGCTGATCGCTGGGGGTCCCTTCAGGGGGACACTTTGTAATCAGCTTAATGTCAAGGGACCCTTTCTAAAATGTAGTGATTGTCTGGAGAACCCCCGAAAAAAGTAAAGAATCCCTTGAAGCCAAGCCATATACATCAGATAACCGAAAAGTTCTGAATTTATATTTTTAGGTTTCCATTACCTGGAAAAACTGTGCGACAACCAATATGCTGCTATTTCAGTTAACATTGGGGTTCTCACTGTCCGGTTTTCCCAGTCTCCAGAGCAGCAAATTTGCCCTTTTAGGCCAAAATGGCCACCATTCGGCTGCCAAACCAGAAACAGACTGAATGAGCAGCCGAACAACCTCACAGCACGAGGACCGTTTACTGACTTTACTGCTGTTTTTTCTTTTCTAATTTGCACAAAGTCTTTGTAATGCAGTAACACAAAATAACTTTTTGTATTTTTTGCAGGACAAACTTGAGAAGTCCAAAGCCATACAGTGGAATGAAGCGGCCCGGGTGACAACCAGCTCTACCGGATCATAACTGCCAGGGCCACCATCAGGAATGTCTGGGCCCCATACAGCCAAGATGTCTGCCCCCCCTCCATTACCGGGGGTGTGATACAGAAAGTGTGGCGCTCACGTTTGTACGTTATACACATTAACTGGTTTTGGTGCTGATGTCAATTACAGTGAAGGAAACCACGGAGCCGGCAGTGACCGGTTAATGCTCCGGATTTCGATCTACACTGTATTCCAAATTATTACGCAAATGTTATTTTTCACTGATTTTCCTAAATAGTCGATGCAAATGACAGTCAGTATAATCTTCAAGCATCAGCCGTTGGAGTATAATGCTAATTTTATTGAACAAATATCCTAATGATAACTGAATTTTTTGTTTCACATTATTATGCACAACAGAGATCAAAACATTTTAAAAGTTGTAAAGAGACTAAAATGGTCATTTGTTGAATTTGCAGCATCAGGAGGTCATATTTATAGAAATCAAAAGCTCTTTCAATAAAAAAAACTTAACAGGCCAAGTTACATGGTAACATAGGACCCCTTCTCTGATATCACCTTCACAATTCTTGCATCCATTGAATTTGTGAGTATTTGGACAGTTTCTGCTTGAATATCTTTGCAGGATGTCAGAATCGCCTCCCAGAGCTTCTGTTTTAATGTGAACTGCCTCCCACCCTCATAGATATTTTGCTTGAGGATGCTCCAAAGGTTCTCAATAGGGTTGAGGTCAGGGGAACATGGGGGCGACACAATAAGTTTCTCTCCTTTTATGCCCATAGCAGCCAATGACACAGAGGTATTCTTTGCAGCATGAGATGGTGCATGTTCATGCATGAAGATAATTTTGCTACGGAAGGCACGGTTCTTCTTTTTGTACCACAGAAGAAAGTGGTCAGTCATAAACTCTACGTACTTTGCAGAGGTCATTTTCACACCGTCAGGGACCCTAAACGGGCCTACCAGCTCTCTCCCCATGATTCCAGCCCAAAACATGACTCCGCCACCTCCTTGCTGACGTTGCAGCCTTGTTCGGACATGGTGGCCATTCACCAACCATCCACTACTCCATCCATCTGGACCATCCAGGGTTGCAGGGCACTCGTCAGTAAACAACACGGTTTGAAAATTAGTCTTCATGTATTTCTGAGCCCACTGCAACGGTTTCTGCTTGTGAGCATTGTTTAGGGGTGGCCGAATAATAGCTTTATGCACACTTGCAAACCTCTGGAGGATCCTACACCTTGAGGTTCGCGGGACTCCAGAGGCACCAGCGGCTTCAAATACCTGTTTGCTGCTTTGCAATGGCATTTTAGCAGCTGCTCTCCTAATCCTATTCATTTGTCTGGCAGAAACCTTCCTCATTATGCCTTTATCTGAACAAACCCGTCTGTGCTCTGAATCAGCCACAAATCTTTTTACAGTACGATGATCAAGCTTAAGTTTTCTTGAAATATCCAATGTTTTCATTCCTTGTCCACGGTATTGCACTATTTCACGCTTTTCGGCAGCAGAGAGATCCTTTTTCTTTCCCATATTGCTTGAAACCTGTGGCCTGCTTAATAATGTGGAACATCCTTCTTAAGTAGTTTTCCTTTGATTGGGCACACCTGGCAAACTAATTATCACAGGTGTCTGAGATTGATTACAATGATCCAAAGAGCCCTAAGGCCTCATTCACACGGCAGGGTTTCCCGGCCGGGTGCCGGCCGTTCATAAATCGGCCGGCACCCGGCTGCATTAGGAATAATAGACCCCTAATGGGGCTATTCACACGGCCGATTTTTTGACGGCCGGCAAAACCGCCCGTCAAAAAATAGAACATGCTCTATTTTCGCCCGGGTACCCGGCCGCCCGGCTCCCATAGAAGTCTATGGGGCCGGGTAATACCCGGCCATCACCGGGATGTGTCCCGAGTGACGGCCGGGTTTTCCGGCTCTTGCGCTCTATCTCCTCCTCCTCACAGCGCAGAGTGCATGTGAGGAGGAGGAGTTGACGCCATTCTGACGAATGGCATCGCTGTACACGGTGTGGCAGGGCCGGGGTGTACAGCAGGTGGAGGGAGCGCTGCGCTGGCTCCCTTCTCCTGCTTGTTAAAAGCGCCCTGGCCCGGCGACATCTTTGATGGCGCCGCTAGCAGCTGCAGCAGCTGCTGCTGCTGCTACTACTGTAGCGACGCCACTATAGCTAGCCGCACTTTAGCTCCTTGAAGGAGCGGAATCCCCGTGTGTTCGGGGATTCCGCTCCTGGACAGAGCGCTTGATGTCTCTGTCCATATCTGGGCAGTGACATCAGGGGAAACTCCTGAAGCGGAATCCCCGAACACATGGGGATTCCCCTTCAGGAGTTGCCGATGATGTCACTGTCCGGATCTGCCCGGCCCGGCACGGATGCTTAACTTTATGCAAACCGGCCGGGCAGAATGGCCGATTTTACCGGCCGGCACTCGGACGCGACCCGGTCGTGTGAATCCCGCCTAACACACAAGACCATCCATGAGTTTCATTGAAAAACTAATAATTAAATGTTTATGACACTTAAATCCAATGTGCATAATAATTTGGAACACGGTGTACACACACACACACACACACACACATACACACACATACACACACACACACACACACATTTTTTATGGGGCATATATGTTGAGGCTATTGCCCCTGTTGTTTTAAGACCTTAACTACGCCCCTGGGACTCGTGGCAGACGGCTTAGTGGCACTTTCTCTGAGGTTGTTGGCTGTTCCTAAGGTTATCATTTGACTCGCAAGTCATAGGCGCTCCTTCTTGTCGGCTTTCACTTCTTCCCATGGCAGACGGCTTAGCCTTATGAACAGCCAACAACGTCAGAGAAGCTGCTCCTAACCTGATTATCAGGATTGTCCCTTAGCTGCTACGTGAGATCACGCTCACTTTTAGGGCCAGTTCACACGCTGCGTAAATACGGCGGACTTTCCACAACTGATTTCTTTGCAAAAAATCCGCAACAAATACAGCAGCAGCAAAGTGGATGAGGTAAAACAAATCTCATCCACACGCTGTGTAAATACTGAGTAGAAAAATACGCTCAAATTCACCTGCGATGCGGAATTTCATTTCGCAGCATGTCAATTGTCTTTACGTAAACACTGATTATATGTTGCGGGATTTCCCCATTGAATTCAAAGGGGATGTAAATCACGCATCAAATAGCAGTTCCGTTTTTTTGTGGCGCATTCGCAGCGATCCCAAACGTATCTAGGAGTCTGTGTTTTATCCTCCAGCGATCAGTGGCGGATTAAGTAAACCATGGGCCCTGGGCTGTTCCTCAAGCTTGGGCCCCCTTCTCCACCACCGCCCTGCCACACCATGTCTATATTAAACACCACCTTTCTGTGTGAGCATTGACAAATGAGTGTTACGATTCCCCTTGTCAAAGGGCTGTGTCCCTACACACTGACAGTCTCCAACCATCGCTGACATTATCACACTGTGTGGGACACTTCCTCCTGACAAGGGGAATGGTAACACGCATTTGTCTATTAGTCCTGGGTACACAAAGACTTTATGTGGAATACAAGGATTTCCGATAACAGGCATGTCAGGAGAGGGGACAGATAAATGCAATGACTCACAGGAGATGTCTTCACTGATGGGTCGTTCTCTTTTCTTCTCCATCTGACACAGACCGTTATGGCGACTTCTCCTGATGATTGCAGAGTTTCCTGATGAGAAATCTTTTCCCCTCGATTCTGTAGCCATTTTCAGCATCTATAGCAACATAAAAATTCAGAAATAAACACCATAAATTGTCTTATACCCCAGACCCCTAAGCAAATTAAGACCCAGGCCCATACATTAACTCAAACCAATAAATTCAGTCCCCAAGAGGTAACTAAACTTTTAAAAAACATTTGGCGTGTCATAGTGAGAGTGATATGTCAGAAGTTTTGATTGATGGGGGTCCCAGCATTGAGACCACCACCGATCACTAAAACAAAGCAGCAGGAGTGCCCGGGTGAGCGCTGTTCCACTTCATTTCTGATTGTCTTTCCTCGGCGCGGTGTAC
The DNA here is from genome assembly GCF_050947455.1 of Rhinoderma darwinii. Classification (NCBI taxonomy): domain Eukaryota; kingdom Metazoa; phylum Chordata; class Amphibia; order Anura; family Rhinodermatidae; genus Rhinoderma; species Rhinoderma darwinii. Next base: position 249,882 of record NW_027461863.1, read on the forward strand.
GGACTCATAGACTTTCTGTTGTGCCCGTACACCGCATGCTCGGCTATCAGAGGAAAGACGATCAGAAACAAAGTGGCACATCACTCACCTGAGCGCTTTGTTTCAGCGATTGGTGGGGTCTCAGTGCCCGGACCCCCACCGATTAGAACATTTGACATGTCACTATGACATGTAATTTTTTTTAAAAAGTTTCATTAGTTACCCTTTAAGCAGTCAGACACCCCTCCCCAGTGCATCTGACTGACTGCTGAGTGCCCTATGGGAGGGTCTAAGCGTCTGACACTTAGGGCAGATTTACACGAGCATGTGCGTTTTGCGCACGCAAAAAATACGCCGTTTTGCGCGCGCAAAAGACACTTAACAGCTCCGTGTGTCATCACCATATGATGCGCGGCTGCGTGCCTTTCGCGCAGCCGCCATCATTATGACACTCTGTTTGTATGTTTGTAGCACCTGGTGCTTTTCTGTTTGCAATCACAGTTTTACTGCTGTTGAGCAAATCACGCACGTCCCACGGAGGTGCCTCCGTGTGGCATGCGTGATTTTCACACACCCATTGACTTCAATGGGTGCGTGATGCGCAAAAAACGCAGAAATATAGGACATGTCAGTTTTACGCAGCGGACTCAAGCTGCGCAAAAATCACTGACAGTCTGCACTGCCCCATAGACTAGCATAGGTCCGTGCGACGCGCGTGAAAAGCACGCGCGTTGCACGGACGTATTACACGTTCGTGTAAATCCGCCCTTATGGCTCTTGGGGGGGGAAGGAGTTATTCCCCTATAGAACCCTGAACAGTCAATCAAACGCTCTGCCCCCCCCCCCCTGCAGTATAAAAACTACTGAGGGCTCCATGGGGGAGATTATACTGCAGGGGGGGGGGGGGGGGTTCTGAGCATCTGACTTACTGCAGAGGGCTCTATGGGTGGGAAATTATTTCACACACAAAAAATGTGAGATTAAACACCCTATATACAATTCACACTAACACCACACACTATATATTCAAACCACACACACTACACGCACACACTATATAGACTTACATTATAGACACTATAAACACAGCACACACTATATAGACTTACATTATAGACACTATATACCCAGCACACACTACATAGACTTACATTATAGACACTATATACACAGCACACACTACATAGACTTACATTATAGACACTATATACACAGCACACACTACATAGACTTACATTATAGACACTATATACACAGCACACACTACATAGACTTACATTATAGACACTATATACACAGCACACACTACATAGACTTACATTATAGACACTATATACACATCACACACTATATACACAGCACACACTACATAGACTTACATTATAGACACTATATACACAGCACACACTACATAGACTTACATTATAGACACTATATACACAGCACACACTATATAGACTTACATTATGACACACACACACACACTACATAGACTTACATTATAGACACTATATACACAGCACACACTATATAGACTTACATTATAGACACTATATACACAGCACACACTACATAGACTTACATTATAGACACTATATACACAGCACACACTATATAGACTTACATTATAGACACTATATACACAGCACACACTACATAGACTTACATTATAGACACTATATACACAGCACACACTATATAGACTTACATTATAGACACTATATACACAGCACACACTACATAGACTTACATTATATACACTATATACACAGAACACACTACATAGACTTACATTATAGACACTATATACACAGCACACACTATATAGACTTACATTATAGACACTATATACACAGCACACACTACATAGACTTACATTATAGACACTATATACACAGCACACACTATATAGACTTACATTATAGACACTATATACACAGCACACACTACATAGACTTACATTATAGACACTATATACACAGCACACACTATATACACAGCACACAGTATATAGACTTACATTATGACAAACACACACATAAACACACACACTACATAGACTTACATTATAGACACTATATACACAGCACACACTACATAGACTTACATTATACACTATATACACAGCACACACTACATAGACTTACATTATAGACACTATATACACAGCACACACTACATAGACTTACATTATAGACACTATATACACAGCACACACTATATAGACTTACATTATAGACACTATATACACAGCACACACTACGTAGACTTACATTATAGACACTATATACACAGCACACACTATATAAACAGCACACACTATATAGACTTACATTATAGACACTATATACACAGCACACACTATATAGACACTATATACACAGTACACACTATATAGACACTATATACACAGCACACACTATAGACTTACATTATAGACACTATATACACAGCACACACTATATAGACTTACATTATAGACACTATATACACAGCACACACTATATAGACTTACATTATAGACACTATATACACAGCACACACTATATAGACTTACATTATAGACACTATATACACAGCACACACTATATAGACTTACATTATAGACACTATATACACAGCACACACTACATAGACTTACATTATAGACACTATATACACAGCACACACTATATAGACTTACATTATAGACACAGCACACACTACATAGACTTACATTATAGACACTATATACACAGCACACACTACATAGACTTACATTATAGACACTATATACACAGCACACACTATATAGACTTACATTATAGACACTATATACACAGCACACACTATATAGACTTACATTATAGACACTATATACACAGCACACACTACATAGACTTACATTATAGACACTATATACACAGCACACACTATATACACAGCACACACTATATAGACTTACATTATAGACACTATATACACAGCACACACTATATACACAGCACACACTACATAGACTTACATTATAGACACTATATACACAGCACACACTATATAGAATTACATTATAGACACTATATACACAGGACACACTACATAGACTTACATTATAGACACTATATACACAGCACACACTACATAGACTTACATTATAGACACTATATACACAGCACACACTATATACACAGCACACACTATATAGACTTACATTATAGACACTATATACACAGCACACACTACATAGACTTACATCATAGACAATATATACACAGCACACACTATATAGACTTACATTATAGACACTATATACACAGCACACACTATATAGACTTACATTATAGACACTATATACACAGCACACACTACATAGACTTACATTATAGACACTATATACACAGCACACACTACATAGACTTACATTATAGACACTATATACACAGCACACACTACATAGACTTACATTATAGACACTATATACACAGCACACACTATATATACTTACATTATAGACACTATATACACAGCACACACTATATACACAGCACACACTACATAGACTTACATTATAGACACTATATACACAGCACACACGATATACACAGCACACACTATATAGACTTACATTATAGACACTATATACACAGCACACACTACATAGACTTACATTATAGACACTATATACACAGCACACACTATATACACAGCACACACTATATACACTATATACACAGCACACACTATATACACAGCACACACTACATAGACTTACATTATAGACACTATATACACAGCACACACTACATAGACTTACATTATAGACACTATATACACAGCACACACTATATACACAGCACACACTACATAGACTTACATTATAGACACTATATACACAGCACACACTATATACACAGCACACACTACATAGACTTACATTATAGACACTATATACACAGCACACACTATATAGACTTACATTATAGACACTATATACACAGCACACACTATATACACAGCACACACTATATAGACTTACATTATAGACACTATATACACAGCACACACTATATACACAGCACACACTATATAGACTTACATTATAGATACTATATACACAGCACACACTATATAGACATACATTATAGACACTATAGACACAGCACACACTATATGGACTTACATTATAGACACTATATACAAAGCACACACTATATAGACTTACATTATAGACACTATATACACAGCACACACTATATAGACTTACATTATAGGCACTATATACACAGCACACACTATATACACAGAACACACTATATAGACTTACATTATAGACACTATATGCACAGCACACACTACATAGACTTACATTATAGACACTATATACACAGCACACACTATATACACAGCACACACTACATAGACTTACATTATAGACACTATATACACAGCACACACTATATAGAATTACATTATAGACACTATATACACAGGACACACTACATAGACTTACATTATAGACGCTATATACACAGCACACACTACATAGACTTACATTATAGACACTATATACACAGCACACACTATATACACAGCACACACTATATAGACTTACATTATAGACACTATATACACAGCACACACTACATAGACTTACATCATAGACACTATATACACAGCACACACTATATATACTTACATTATAGACACTATATACACAGCAAACACTATATAGACTTACATTATAGACACTATATACACAGCACACACTACATAGACTTACATTATAGACACTATATACACAGCACACACTACATAGACTTACATTATAGACACTATATACACAGCACACACTATATATACTTACATTATAGACACTATATACACAGCACACACTACATAGACTTACATTATAGACACTATATACACAGCACACACGATATACACAGCACACACTATATAGACTTACATTATAGACACTATATACACAGCACACACTACATAGACTTACATTATAGACACTATATACACAGCACACACTATATACACTCTATACACAGCACACACTATATACACAGCACACACTACATAGACTTACATTATATACACTATATACACAGCACACACTATATAGAATTACATTATAGACACTATATACACAGGACACACTACATAGACTTACATTATAGACACTATATACACAGCACACACTACATAGACTTACATTATAGACACTATATACACAGCACACACTATATACACAGCACACACTATATAGACTTACATTATAGACACTATATACACAGCACACACTACATAGACTTACATCATAGACACTATATACACAGCACACACTATATAGACTTACATTATAGACACTATATACACAGCACACACTATATAGACTTACATTATAGACACTATATACACAGCACACACTACATAGACTTACATTATAGACACTATATACACAGCACACACTACATAGACTTACATTATAGACACTATATACACAGCACACACTACATAGACTTACATTATAGACACTATATACACAGCACACACTATATATACTTACATTATAGACACTATATACACAGCACACACTATATACACAGCACACACTACATAGACTTACATTATAGACACTATATACACACAGCACACACGATATACACAGCACACACTATATAGACTTACATTATAGACACTATATACACAGCACACACTACATAGACTTACATTATAGACACTATATACACAGCACACACTATATACACAGCACACACTATATACACTATATACACAGCACACACTATATACACAGCACACACTACATAGACTTACATTATAGACACTATATACACAGCACACACTACATAGACTTACATTATAGACACTATATACACAGCACACACTATATACACAGCACACACTACATAGACTTACATTATAGACACTATATACACAGCACACACTATATACACAGCACACACTACATAGACTTACATTATAGACACTATATACACAGCACACACTATATAGACTTACATTATAGACACTATATACACAGCACACACTATATACACAGCACACACTATATAGACTTACATTATAGACACTATATACACAGCACACACTATATACACAGCACACACTATATAGACTTACATTATAGATACTATATACACAGCACACACTATATAGACATACATTATAGACACTATAGACACAGCACACACTATATGGACTTACATTATAGACACTATATACACAGCACACACTATATAGACTTACATTATAGACACTATATACACAGCACACACTATATAGACTTACATTATAGGCACTATATACACAGCACACACTATATACACAGAACACACTATATAGACTTACATTATAGACACTATATACACAGCACACACTACATAGACTTACATTATAGACACTATATACACAGCACACACTATATAGAATTACATTATAGACACTATATACACAGGACACACTACATAGACTTACATTATAGACGCTATATACACAGCACACACTACATAGACTTACATTATAGACACTATATACACAGCACACACTATATACACAGCACACACTATATAGACTTACATTATAGACACTATATACACAGCACACACTACATAGACTTACATCATAGACACTATATACACAGCACACACTATATATACTTACATTATAGACACTATATACACAGCAAACACTATATAGACTTACATTATAGACACTATATACACAGCACACACTACATAGACTTACATTATAGACACTATATACACAGCACACACGATATACACAGCACACACTATATAGACTTACATTATAGACACTATATACACAGCACACACTACATAGACTTACATTATAGACACTATATACACAGCACACACTATATACACTATATACACAGCACACACTATATACACAGCACACACTACATAGACTTACATTATAGACACTATATACACAGCACACACTACATAGACTTACATTATAGACACTATATACACAGCACACACTATATACCCAGCACACACTACATAGACTTACATTATAGACACTATATACACAGCACACACTACATAGACTTACATTATAGACACTATATACACAGCACACACTACATAGACTTACATTATAGACACTATATACACAGCACACACTATATACGCAGCACACACTATATAGACTTACATTATAGACACTATATACACAGCACACACTACATAGACTTACATTATAGACACTATATACACAGCACACACTACATAGACTTACATTATAGACACTATATACACAGCACACACTATATAGACTTACATTATAGACACTATATACACAGCACACACTACATAGACTTACATTATAGACACTATATACACAGCACACACTACATAGACTTACATTATAGACACTATATACACAGCACACACTATATAGACTTACATTATAGACACTATATACACAGCACACACTATATAGACTTACATTATAGACACTATATACACAGCACACACTATATAGACTTACATTATAGACACTATATACACAGCACACACTATATAGACTTACATTATAGACACTATATACACAGCACACACTACATAGACTTACATTATAGACACTATATACACAGCCCACACTACATAGACTTACATTATAGACACTATATACACAGCACACACTACATAGACTTACATTATAGACACTATATACACAGCACACACTACATAGACTTACATTATAGACACTATATACACAGCACACACTATATAGACTTACATTATAGACACTATATACACAGCACACACTATATAGACTTACATTATAGACACTATATACACAGCACACACTATATACACAGCACACACTACATAGACTTACATTATAGACACTATATACACAGCACACACTATAGACTTACATTATAGACACTATATACACAGCACACACTATATACACAGCACACACTATATACACAGCACACACTACATAGACTTACATTATAGACACTATATACACAGCACACACTATATAGACTTACATTATAGACACTATATACACAGCACACACTACATAGACATACATTAACACACTCACACACACTTACTTACCACAGTCTCTTCCTCTGCGGTGCTTGTCTCTGGCAGCCTCCAGGACCTTAATCATGTGACTGTGATGTCACCACAGGTCCTACACCCTCTAGTTTCAGTTTTGCCGTTATCAGGCAGCTGCTGGAGGTTTAGACAGGAGGGACAATGTACAGCAGCACAGAGGAGCAGACTGTCAGGGAGACTCCAGCACCTGCCCATCACAATCTCTGACAGTCTGCTCTCTACAGCTGATGTGCTGTGCCCCTGTTCCCTGGCCGCAATTGACTCCCCCTGCACATTCCCCCCGCCTCTTCATCAGCACGTGGGACCGATGATCTCTAGAATGCGGCCGGCAGCAGCAGCCCTGGAGAGTTTTGTTTCACTTGTGTGCATGGGCCCCCTGCAAGTCTTGGGCCCCGGCCGACCGCCTGAAACGCCCATTTGGGGATCCGCCACTGCCAGCGATTATCCTCTTCAGCCAATCACAGGCTGTAGCGGCGATCACATAGATGAAACGTCATCCCAGGAGGCTGGCCTGCATGACGACGTCCTTCTTGGAGAACACTTCATCCCATGTGACCACCGCTCTGCCAGTCCAGGCTACAGCGGTCTCCAGGGATGAGATGTAATCCCAGGAGGCCGGCCTGCTCGGTGCTGCAGTCTTTCGCTAGGTCCTCCGGGGACACTCCACTAGGACCTCCGGGGACAGGTCTCTCCCCCACTGGGCCCTCCAGGGATAGACCTCGACTCAACTGGGTCCTCCATCAAATGAAAAGACCCCGCCCCCAATTAGTCTGCCAGAGACAGGCCCCGCCCCCACTGGCCATGCTCAGAATGTATACGATATATAATAATGTCACCTGACAGTGATGCTCCCAGCCGTCCATGGTCTCCCGCCACTCACTGATCTCCCTCTGTACAGCGCTCAGATTGGCCTGCAGGAGGCTCCACATGAAGGACACGTTACACCCGTTCACCCAGTTATGGTTAATGGAGATGGTGTCGTCCTGGAAGATCAGGGTCAGAAATCACACCCTATACAGTAACAGTGAGCAAGGAGAGATGGTAAGTGTCTATTAAAAGATAGTTGCCCATTTGGCCTAGAATGATAAAGAGCTTAATAAAATCTGTAAAAAGGTAATAAAATCAGCAAAAATGCAAAATGAAAGGCAGGTGGCCAATGATAGTAAATCAAATCTGCAAAAAATCTTCAAGTATGTAAATGAAAAAAAGCCAAGGTCTGAACATGTAGGACCCCTAAATAGTGGTAATGGGGAGTTGGTCACAGGGGATCAAGAGAAGGCAGTGTTACTAAACGGGTTCTTTAGCTCTGCATATACTCTGGCTGGAATTCCACTCCTAGAGGGAAACCAAAATCGCTACCTACCGGGGGGGGGGGGCGGGAGGCTGTGTGGTACCACCAGGGAGGGTGGCTGTGTGGCACTACCAGGGAGGAGGGGGTTGTGTGCCACTACCAGGGAGGAGGGCGCTGTGTGGCACTACCAGGGAGGGGGTTGTGTGGCACTACCATGGAGGAGGGGGTTGTGTGGCACAACCAGGGAGGGGGGCTGTGTGGCACTACCAGGGAGGGGGCTGTGTGGCACTACCAGGGAGGAGGGGGCTGTGTGGCACTACCAGGGAGGGGGCTGTGTGGCACAACCAGGGAGGTGGGCTGTGTGGCACAACCAGGGAGGGGGGCTGTGTGGCACAACCAGGGAGGGGGGCTGTGTGGCACAACCAGGGAGGGGGGCTGTGTGGCACTACCACTATCTACAGAGGGCACAAATTTTTTTGGGGTACAAACTGGGGGCCTAACTTCTATGTGGGGGCATAAGTAGGTCCTAACGTCTATATGGAGGCACAAAGTGACGTTTTCTACCATTTTACTGCCCCCGTGAGTTCCCCCGCAAAGGGGTCTACTAAGTCTGTGTCACCAAATAGCTCACATAAACCTAGACCCGGCCCTGATTGTATAATGAGAAAAAACAAAAGCTTATACTTACTCCCGGCCATAGTCATAGCGACGCATATTCTGTACTGAGCGCAGTCTGGCCTCAGGGGATGATGATACCATCCCATGTGACTGCTGCAGCCAATCAAAGGCTGCAGCGGTCACATGTACTACAGCATCATCACAGGAGGCCAGGCTGCGCTCAGAACAGAATACGCGTCGCTATGACTATGGTAAGTATAAGCTTTTTTAAAATGATTTCTGCGGTCTTTCCGCAGGAGATATACCGCCCGAAAAACTGCACTAAAATTTGGTGCGGTTTTTCAGGTGGAATTCCCTGTGGTTTCCAGGGCGGATACCACTGATGGTTATTTCACTGTGAGTGGGGGGCTGATGTTCTACAAGTGGTTTCCACCTCTGAGCTCCAATTGAAATTAATAGGACGCAGAAAATATTATTGTTATCAAACTGTTATTTTTTTTACTTTTTTTTTACACCTTTTTTATACTTTTTTTTACACTTTTTCCAAGTTCCACTAGGGGACTTGAAGTTCCAACTGTCTGATGATTTTTTTCTAATACATTTCACTACCTACGTAGTGCAATGTATTAGATCTGGCGGGGATCAAAGCTAATTTCAGTCCCTGCCATTACAGCCGGATGTCAGCTGTAAGATACAGCTGAGATCCGGCGATGATGGCACCGACTCAGCTTTTGAGCCGGTGCCAAACATTTGGCGTTTGGATACGGCAATTTGCGGGAAGTCATAGCTTTCCATGGCGTACCCATACGGCAAATGTCGGGAAGGGGTTAATGTAAGGATGTGTACACTTAATTGTGCAGCAACGCTTGTTGTCTCCATTCTATGTCAGTGTGGGAAGTAGATGTCCAGCCTTATGATTTTGTGATATGTGATAGACCCAGAATCCCAATCACCAAACCAAAGAATGCAAAATAAAGACACAAAACATTCTAATTGGGTGTTAAATGGTCAAAACTTTTATTATATTATATGACCAAACCCAAAATGGCAAACCTCCGACTCACGAAGAGTCACCCTCCAGCACGCAGGAAAGGAAAAACCCCCTGTGGGGGAAACCTCTAGGGAAACCATGGCTGGAGGATTGCCCTTCCTCTGGGCTTAGAAGGGGCCAAAATATCATTTGTAACAGAATTTGTACGTTTTCTCAGATTTTCAAGGAAAGACAATACAATGAACGAACGACATAAAACACATAAATCGGCTGATCTGGTTGGCTAGGCGGATGTCTCTCTTCCTGGGCACCCATTAAAATGAATGGGCGATCCACGGATGAGACGGGTCCTCCAGATGCCTCCTTGTAGCACCTGTCTCCGCTCCGGCTAATAGAGGGGGATCTCCTGCTGGAAACCCCCCTCTATTACAGACAACCCGTATGAAGAGGATGGCATCACTGTGATGAAGAAGTGGTCTGGGGTGAAGGGTTTCCCTGCTAGAACCTCCAAATTACATCAGGTCGGTATTGGTGGGGAAGTCAAGCTCAAGGTCCTCAGTCCCATCCAATATGGCGCTGAATGTGGCAGTAAAACCTTCTAATATGGAATCTTCTTTATGTCATAAACATTTGTATTTATGACATCAGCACCTTCATCATCATTACTACAGGAGTTTATTACCACTGCACAACTCATACATTGTGACGTCACCCACAGTGGTCTGAAGTGTTAACCCTTTACTGACTGGCAGTGTACTTACCACAGAGGCCATAAAGCTGAATAGAACATATCAGCGGCCATAAAGGAAAAGGGATAATGCAGGGAGCATCTCCGCACAAGAACTATCCATGACAAAGGGTTGTCCAGGATGAGAGAACTTGTCTGCTTTCTCCAAAAACCAGCACCACACCTGTCCATAGGTTGTGTGTGGTACTACAGCTCATTACCATTCACTTCAATGGAGCTAACCTGCAATACCAGATACAACCTGTGGATAGGTGTGGTGCTGTATTTGGAAGAAAGCAGACATATTTTTCTAATCCTGCACAGCTCCTGTTAGAAATAGTTCAAAAAAAGTGGGGGGAGAAGGAGAAGAAGGGGAGAGGGAAAGAAGAAATTAAAAAAAGGGAAAAAGAGGAACTCTGAGGTAAAAGAAACCAAACTAGACTGAAAGGAGTCTGCCGGAGGTGCCAGATGGAAAGACAGATTTCTGCCATGGGGACCAGATTAGTTGAAATGTATCTTGAAGGGGGGCTTCAGAGAGTGGGTTTTAACCCCTTCCCGCCCTATGAAGTGCTGTTGCATTGAAAAACTATGCAGTTCATCTTCGAATGCAGCGTCACAAAAACAAATTATTTTGTAAAAAATAAAACTATATAAATTTGTAGAGATGAGCGAACCGGGACAACCGAACTCGGTTTCGGTCCGAACTTCCGGAAAAGTTCGGTTCGCAGCGAATGCGTTTTGACCGAACCCGGTCAAAAATATTATACAAATCGGCAGCCACTTATCTCTATCAATCACTGATAGAGAAAAGAGGCTGCTGATTAAAAATAAAATAAAAAGCATTTCATACGTACCCGGTCGTTGTCTTGGTGACGAGTCCCTCTTCTTCCTCCAGTCCGACCTTCTTTTCTGACGCGGCAGCCTATGATTGGCTGCAGAGGCCTCTTCAGCCTGTGATTGGCTGCAGAGGCCTCTGCAGCCTGTGATTGGCTGCAGCGCTCACATGGGCTGCATCGTCATCAAGGAATGTCGGGCCGGATGTCGAGAGGGACGCGTCACCAAGGCAACGGCCAGGAGACCGGACTGGAGGAAGCAGGGAGTTCCCGGTAAGTATGAACAGGTACTGTGATCGGTAGTCACTGTCCAGGGTGCTGAAACAGTTACTGCCGATCAGTTAACTCTTTCAGCACCCTGAAGAGTGACTATTTACTGACGTCGCCTAGCAACGCTGCCGTAATGACGGGTGCACACATGTAGCCACCCGTCATTACGGGGCCTCATGCACACGACCGTAAAAACACCCGTTATTACAGGGGTGCCGGGAAGAGCTTGGTACAATCCAGTACCCGACCATCTGTTGTGATGGTCGGGCACTGGGGCGGCCGTAGGCTGGTATTATGAGGCTGGGAAGGGCCAAAAACAGTGGACCTTCCCACCCTTGTAATGCATGGCTGCTGCTGCTGTGTTGTATCGGGCTGGTTATAGTGGAGTCGATACCCACTACCGGGACAGGTTTAGGCAAATCAATCAATGGCATAGCTAGAAACATAGCAAATTCCACAGACATAATATCAGAAGACGCTAAATCCACGATGGCACTGCCGGTAGCAGACCTACCCTCAAAAGAGACCTGAAAGGGAAGCAAGATCTTTTAAGGTTTCATATTTACGGGAAATACCTGTGCGCCCAAGTGACCTCCCCGATGGTCACTTAGGCGCGGAAGTTCTTCCGGCTGCTTATTCTTACGCCTAGGACAGTTGTTCACTTGATGCTTGTCATCCCTACAGTAGAAGCAGAGACCATTCTTCCTGCGGAGCTCTCTACGTTGTTGGGGAGACACGGAGGCCCCGAGTTGCATTGGTTCATCCGAGTTTTCCGTGGAAGAACGAAGCAACGGAACCTCGGGAGCCATCATGGGGGAGGCAGAGGAGAAAGCACAAAAACGTTCAAGTCGTCGTTCCCTGAGACGTCGGTCAAGACATACCGCTAAAGCCATAACCTGATCTAGGGAGTCAGAAGAGGGATAGCTAACTAACAGGTCTTTGAGGGCGTTCGACAGACCCAATCTAAACTGGCACCTCAAGGCAGGGTCATTCCACCGAGAAGCTACACACCACTTTCTAAAGTCAGAACAGTACTCCTCAATGGGTGTCTTACCCTGACGTAAGGTCACCAGCTGACTCTCGGCAAAAGCAGTCTTGTCAGTCTCGTCATAGATGAGCCCGAGAGCAGAAAAAAAAAGATCAACAGAGGAAAGTTCAGGGGCGTCAGGAGCCAAGGAGAAGGCCCATTCTTGGGGCCCGTCCTGGAGCCGGGACATAATTATACCCACTTGCTGGCTCTCAGAACCTGAGGAGTGGGGCCTTAGACGGAAATAGAGCCTACAACTCTCCCGAAAGGAGAAAGAAGTGAGGTAGGGCACTACCAGGGTAGCATCACGCTGGTTGCCCCTCTGAGCCAGGGCTTGGACCTGTAGGGAGAGGCCCTGCATTTGCTGAGCCAGGGTCTCAAGAGGGTCCATAGTTGTGTCAGGGACCAGTTTAGAAAAGGTATATGGGCCTGTGATTATGTAATGACGGGGTAGGGAGACAGACAGGTGAGCCCTAATCTACCCGCCACTCAGTGCCACTCAGTCCCCTAAAAACAATTCTAGCGACACATTCCCTTTAATACTGGCGTTTCATACACCAGTCCTATTAAACAGTTTGCTGGAGTAAGATGCAACACATTTATTAACAGGCGAACTACTCTTAATAAATGTGTCGCATCTTTTAGCTGCAACGCGGCCTGTCATCAGTACTTTCTACATGCTGCGGCCTGCTGTAAGAGTCTGAGGGAATCCGGGAGGGAGAAACGGAGTGGTGAGGTAAGTACATTTTTAAAATGTATTTTATTGTCTGATTGGGGGGGCATACAGTCTGATTGGTGGGGAGGTATGGGTCTGGCACGGACCTTTGCCTTGTTACGCCCCCCAGAGATAAATCTGGGCCGCACTATACATATAGATTTCTGCTATAATTTACATCAGTTACTGGCGTAAATTATAGTAAAATTGTTGGCCATTTCTGCTAAGCCCTGCCCATTTGTTGCCCCCAAAAATTTTGACATTTGCGCATTTTGTGGATTTTCTACGCTAGTAAACTGTTGTAGAAAGGTTAATATATTCCCCCAAAGGCTACAGACCGTAATACAATATCTTAATGTAATCGATGTGTGCAGCAACGCTTGTTGTCTCCATTCTATGTCAGTGTGGGAAGTAGATGTCCGGCCTTATGATTTTGTGATATGTGATAGACCCAAAATCCCAAGCACAAAACCATAGAAAGCACAGGCCGGACGGTCTCTGCCACAATGGAGGGTAGGCCAGACATGACGGGGATAGGAGGGAGGATCGTGTCACAGCCAAAGGGGAGAGTTAGTGGAGGGGGATGGTCTAGGAGAGGGAGGGGATCCGGTGAGGGTTAGCCGGAAGTGCGCTGACTTCCCGGTCTTTTGGTCGGGAGCAGCGCACGGAGTAAGACATCCATCCACGCATCTCCCATCCGGCGGCCACCTTACCTCATTTCAGCGCAGCACTTCATTGAGCAGATGCGGGCGGCGGCTGCTGCATTCGGCCCCGCCTGGTTGGAGGAACAAGCTGCAGCGGTGGCCAACGCTCCGGTACCTTCGGCTGTCTCTCCCTCGCGCCGGGTCCGGCGCTCGCGTCCTCCAGAAAGGCTGAGCCTCGATGTGGCTTGTCGAACTCGGCGCCACAGAGGGAGCCCTGTGAGGGAACCTCCGGCTGGGGCGTCTGGCAGCACAGATACTGCAGCCGGTGCCAGGGTCGGAAGGAATCCCACTTCGCAGTGGAGTCCAGCGGAAGTGGGGTGGGTGCAGCCTCTACTTCCGATCACCCCTCCACTCGCCAGTTCTACGCCGGGTTCCATGGTTCGGACGGCTGCCCCTGGTGATGTGCCGGCTGGGTGTGGAGCCCCACGGCGATCCGGTGGAAGCAAGGGACCTGCATTGGGCCGCAGGCCTAGGTCGTCTGTTTCGAGGGTGACTTCCGGGCAGCGAGCTGCCGGCCCTCTGGTGTCGGTCGACTACCAGAGAGAGAGCTTGGGAGCCCGCCCCTCACCCACCTCGGTTCCGGCCGTTGAGCACGCCTGTGCGTTCTGCCATGGAACTGGGACCAGATCTGCCGAAGACCTTGAGGATGGGGAGCTTCGTGGACAGGACGGTCCAGCTGATGGGTCCACAGCACCTGTGCAGCTCGGTGAGTCGTTTTCACCATCTTTACCTTTTCCTGCTATACTTATGTCTCCTGTTTCGGGGGAGGGTTCCGCGGTTGAGGAGCGGTTATGTGATGTGGGGTCTGGGTTTGGGAATGTTGGGGGTGGGGGGGAAAGTCTGCGAGAGTTGGTTGGTTGCGTCAAGGAATTGTTAGGCCGGCTCGACGGGACGGGGGTCACCGAGCCCCCTTCGCGGTCTCCTGTGGCGGCATGGGTGGGGGCTGGTAGGGTAGGGTTTAATGCCCCGGCGGCGGTCGCTGCGAGTGTAGGAGCAAATACGGAATCGGTGGCGGTGTCTGTTCAGACCGACTCGGCGGCGGCGGTTGATGGTGTTCGGTTGGACGATAAAGCCAGGGTGGAGGTTTATGTGTGTTTTGAAGGACCTTTGGGGGCACACTTGAAGCAGGAAGTTTGGGAAAAAATTTGGAAGGACGAGTACGTGGAAATTTTTTCATTGTTGCCCCTGGAAAAATTTAATCTGGAGAAGGGGAAGCGAGATGAGAGTAAGAAGGAGGAGGAGGAAAAGCGTTGTTACCTCCTTATCCCTAAGACATTTGTTAACTGGTTGCAAGAGTTCGCCATTTTGGCCAGTGTTATTGGTGAAAAGGCTCCGGAATATTGCTCCCCCCTGTTTTGCTATATGGATGCCATCGGGGAAGCACATAGGGTATATGGGGGGGTAGCTTGGCTACGTTATGACAAGCAGTTTAGACAACGGAAGGCGGTTCGGCCCAATATTAGGTGGGACCACGAGGATATTGCCCTCTGGTTACGGGCCAATCCTTTCCCGGGAGCGGGGGGGGGGGGGCAGCAGGCCAATCTGGTCAATCCAGCTCAGGGGGCAACGCAAAGCTCGAGCTGTGCTGGCAATACAATGAGGGGCAGTGTAAATTCGGTGCAGGTTGCAAGTTCAAGCACCTTTGTGCTCAATGCAATGGGGCGTCCCACGGGGCATCCAAATGCTTGCACAAGGGAAAATGAGGTGGGGGTGGGGGTTTTAACGCCAGTCATGGGGGTAACGCCAGTGAAGCTGGAAAGGATAGTCAGGTTTCTAAATAGTTATCCGGACAGGGCCAGTGCGCAGTTGTGGTTTGATGGTTTTAATGTGGGTTTTTGTATCCCCTCCCCTCCTCACAGGGTCCCCTTTTCCATAAAAAATCTGAAGTCAGCTTACCAGCATCCTGACGTGGTTAGGGAGAAATTGGCAAAAGAGGTGGATTTGGGGCGCATGGCGGGGCCCTTGAGTTCTCTCCCCATCCCGGGTTTGGTCGTCTCCCCGCTGGGGGTTGTCCCGAAGAAGGAGGCGAACAAATACCGTTTGATTCACTATTTGTCTTATCCTAAGGGCTTGTCGGTTAATGACGGGATAGATCGGGATCTTTGCTCGGTCTTGTATATGTCATTCGACGCGGCGGTGCAGTGGGTGCGTTTCCATGGTAGGGGGCGTTAATGTTCAAGACGGATGTCGAGGCGGCTTTTCGGCTGTTGCCGGTGCATGCGGATAGTCAGCGTTTACTGGGGTGTTTTTTGGGGGGGGGGCGGTTTTTATGTGGATCAGTGTCTCCCCTTGGGTTGTTCCATTTCTTGTGCGTACTTTGAGGTGTTTAGCTCATTTTTGGAATGGGTGGTCAAATCTGTGGCGGGGGTGGATTCGATCATTCATTATTTAGATGATTTCTTGTGCGCAACGATCTTGGGCCCGCCCGTTCCGTGAGTTGGTTCGGGACATAAAACACGATCTGTTGCATCTGTGGTCGTTGTACCCGAACTTGATGACGGTGTGGTCGGATATTGTGCCTAGAAAATCCTGGCGTTTGGCACGGTCGGTGGAGCGGATCAACAAAGCCTGGATAAAAGTTAACAGGGCGGTGTCTGCATTTGTTGCGCGGAATGGCGGCATATGTGCACTGGGACTTGGAAGCTGGAGTTGGAGCGTATTGGAGTGCAGATGGTGTTCACCTGAATGATGTGGGAATGGATGTGGGAATGGATTTGTGGTGCTTGGGCTTGCAGGATGGCATTGGGAGGGCTATTTTGTTGTGGCGGGACTCTCAGGCTTGAGGGGGTCAAGGCCTGTTCGCTGTAGCTGGGAAGTCCTTGGAGTTAGACAAAAAATGTTAAAGCTGATGCTCTGTCGCGTAGTTTCATGGCCAGCCCCTCTCTTGAGGAGGATTCCGCTTGTATTTTGCCCCCAGGTATAATCATATCCTCTGTGGATTCAGACTTAGTCTCCGAAATTGCGGCTGATCAAGCTTCTGCTCCCGAGAACCTTCCTGAGAACAAGCTATTTGTTCCCCTGCAATTCCGGCTAAGGTTGCTCAGGGAGAACCACGACTCCGCACTATCTGGCCATCCAGGCATCCTGGGTACCAAGCACCTCATTTCTAGAACCTATTGGTGGCCTGGGTTGCTTAAAGACGTTAAGGCCTACGTCGCCGCTTGTGAAATTTGTACTAGGTCCAAGACTCCCAGGTCCCGACCTGCGGGTTTACTAAGTTCTTTGCCCATTCCCCAGAGACTTGGACCCATATCTCCATGGATTTTATCACCGATCTGCCTCCGTCCCAAGGCACGTCGGTGGTGTGGGTTGTAGGAGACCGCTTCAGTAAGATGTGCCACTTTGCACCCCTCAAGAAACTACCCAATGCCAAGACGTTAGCTACCTTGTTTGTCAAACACATCCTGCGTCATGGGGTTCCGGTCAATATTGTTTCTGACAGAGGGGTACAATTTGTTTCATTGTTTTGGAGAGCTTTCTGTAAGAAGCTGGAGATTGATCTGTCCTTTTCCTCGGCCTTCCATCCTGAAACTAATGGCCAAACTGAGAGGACTAATCAGTCTGTGGAACTATACTAAAGTTGTTTTATCTCAAACTTTCAAGATTATTGGGTCTCCTTCATTCCCCTCGCCGAATTTTCCCTTAATAACCGGGTCAGTAGCTCGTCGGGGGTTTCCCCCTTCTTCTGTAATTTTGGGCTTAATCCACGGTTCTCCTCCGTTTCACCTGGTGGTTCCAACAATACCGAGGTAGATGTCGTTCATCGGGAACTGTGCACAGTCTGGGCCTAGGTTCAGAAGAACCTTGAGGCGTCCCAGATCATCAAAAAGACTCAGGCAGATAAAAGACGTTCAACTAACCCTCTGCTTGTGGTCGGGGATCTGGTGTGGCTGTCTTCTAAAAATTTGCGCCTTAAAGTTCCGTCCAAGAAGTTTGCTCCCTGGTATATAGGGCCATACAAAATTATTGAGGTCCTCAACCCTGTCACCTTCCGGCTGGAGTTACCCCCGTCTTTTCAGATACACAACGTTTTCCTTGCCTCCCTCTTGAAAAGCTGCTCCCCGTCCTTGGCTACATCGAGGAAACCTCCGGTTCCTGTTCTCACTCCGGATGGGGTAGAATTCGAGGTAGCCAAGATTGTGGACAGCAGGATGGTCCAAGGCTCCCTCCAGTACCTGGTCCATTGGAGAGGATACGGGGCTGAGGAGAGGACTTGGGTACCCGCCCGGGATGTTCACGCCGGTATATTGCTCAGCAAGTTCCAATTTCGGTTCCCCAACAAGCCAGGCCCACCTAGGAAGGGTCCAGTGGCCCCTCATAAAAAGGGGGGTACTGTAAAGGGTTTGCCAGACACAGGTTCTGTGTCGACGCCCGGGGTTAATCAGCCTTCATCAGCTCCAAGGTCTGCTCGAGTGACGCGATCTGTTACCACTCAGGCTGGCAGGCTGAGGAGAGGGAGAACCTATCAAAGCCTGGCCTGACGGTTCTAGCTCCTGCCCTTGGTCTATTTTTACCCTCACTTGCAGCATGTTCCTTGCCTGTGATTGTCTGGTTTCCTGGCTCTGCGATTCTTGCTACTTACCTTATTGACCGCTGTTACTTATTGACCCTGGCTTGACTGACTATTCTCCTGCTCTGATTTGCTACTTCGTACTCTCCTGGTTTGTCTCGGCTCGTTCACCACTGCCTGTTGCGCACGGTGTTGCCGTGGGCAACTGCCCCTACCTCCCCCTTTATCTTCTGTGTGCCCTTGTCTTGTGTTGTCTGTCTTGCACTTATTGAGCGTATCGACCATCGCCCAGTTGTACGCCGTCACTTAGGACGGGCCGTGCAAGTAGGCAGGGACTGAGTTTCGGGTAGATTAGGGCTCACCTGTCTGTCTCCCTACCCCGTTTCATTACACTATGACACCTGATAGCTCTGCTACTTGATAGGAGACAGCGGCTCAGCAGACAGTATCACATATAATATGCTTAGATACAACGGCTTAGCAGACAGTACCACACATGCTAGGCCCAATTAGAAGGTTAATTGTGAAAACATTTCTTATGGTGTTTCTCGATAAAGGTCACTTGAGCTGGTATCATTTAAACAGTTAACCGATGAATGGCGCTGTTTATGTGGAATTTACCCTGCGGACTAATGTACCATATAATGTATTAATTTTTTTTTTTTAAAAACCTACATTTTGTGGGGTGAATTGAAAAAAAACCTGTAATTCCGCCATTTCTGTTTTGATTTTACAGTGTTCATCGGGCGGCATGAATTGCATGATAACTTGATTCTGCGGGTCACTACGATTATGGCGATACCAAATTTATATAGTTTTATTTTTTACAAAATAATTTGTTTTTGTGACGCTGCATTCGAAGATGAACTGCATAGTTTTTCAATGCAACAGCACTTCATAGGGCGGGAAGGGGTTAAAACCCACTCTCTGAAGCCCCCCTTCAAGATACATTTCAACTAATCTGGTCCCCATGGCAGAAATCTGTCTTTCCATCTGGCACCTCCAGCAGACTCCTTTCAGTCTAGTTTGATTTCTTTTACCTCAGAGTTCCCCTTTTTCCCTTTTTTTAATTTCTTCTTTCCCTCTCCCCTTCTTCTCCTTCTCCCCCCACTTTTTTTGAACTATTTCTAACAGGAGCTGTGCACGATTAGAAAAATATGTCTGCTTTCTTCCAAAAACAGCACCACACCTATCCACAGGTTGTATCTGGTATTGCAGGTTTGCTCCATTGAAGTGAATGGTAATGAGCTGTAGTACCACACACAACCTATGGACAGGTGTGGTGCTGGTTTTTGGAGAAAGCAGACAAGTTATCTTATCCTGGACAACCCTTTGTCATGGATAGTTCTTGTGCGGAGATGCTCCCTGCATTATCCCTTTTCCTTTATGGACGCTGATATGTTCTATTCAGCTTTATGGCCTCTGTGGTAAGTACACTGCCAGTCATTAAAGGGTTAACACTTCAGACCACTGTGGGTGACGTCACAATGTATGAGTTGTGCAGTGGTAATAAATTCCTGTAGTAATGATGATGAAGGTGCTGATGTCATAAATACAAATGTTTATGACATAAAGAAGATTCCATATTAGAAGGTTTTACTGCCACATTCAGCGCCATATTGGATGGGACTGAGGACCTTGAGCTTGACTTCCCCACCAATACCGACCTGATGTAATTTGGAGGTTCTAGCAGGGAAACCCTTCACCCCAGACCACTTCTTCATCACAGTGATGCCATCCTCTTCATACGGGTTGTCTGTAATAGAGGGGGGATTCCAGCAGGAGATCCCCCTCTATTAGCCAGAGCAGAGACAGGTGCTACAAGGAGGCATCTGGAGGACCCGTCTCATCCGTGGATCGCCCATTTATTTTAATGAGTGCCCAGGTAGAGAGACATCCGCCTAGCCAACCAGATCAGCCGATTTATGTGTTTTATGTTGTTCGTTCATTGTATTGTCTTTCCTTGAAAATCTGAGAAAACGTACAAATTCTGCTACAAATGATATTTTGGCACCTTCTAAGCCCAGAGGAAGGGCAATCCTCCAGCCATGGTTTCCCTAGAGGTTTCCCCCACAGGGGGTTTTTCCTTTCCTGCGTGCTGGAGGGTGACTCTTCGTGAGTCGGAGGTTTGCCATTTTGGGTTTGGTCATATAATATAATAAAAGTTTTGATCATTTAACACCCAATTATAATGTTTTGTGTCTTTATTTTGCATTCTTTGGTTTGGTGATTGGGATTCTGGGTCTATCACATATCACAAAATCATAAGGCCGGACATCTACTTCCCACACTGACATAGAATGGAGACAACAAGCGTTGCTGCACAATTAAGTGTACACATCCTTACATTAACCCCTTCCCGACATTTGCCGTATGGGTACGCCATGGAAAGCTATGACTTCCCGCAAATTGCCGTATCCATACGCCAAATGTTTGGCACCGTCTCTGAATCTGAGTCTGTGCCATCATCACCGGATCTCAGCTGTATCTTACAGCTGACATCCGGCTGTAATGGCGGGGACTGAAATTAGCTTTGATCCCCGCCATTAACCCCTTAAGTGCAGCGCTCAAACGCGAGTGCTGCACTTAAGGTGTTTGCAGCTCATCGGAACCCCAGCAATGAAATTGCCGGGGTTCCGGTGGCTGCAATGGCATCCGGAGGCCTAATACTGGCCTTACGGTCTGCCTAGCACGGAAGCCGGTCAAGATCCGCCCGGCGTCGGAGCCTGATTGGCTTCCGTAGCCACCGGCAAGATGGCGCCGGCTCAGGAGCTGATCCGTCGTCATCAGTGGTGGAAGTCAGCTGTATGTTACAGCGGACATCCACCTGTAATGGCAGGAACCGGAGCTAGCTCCGATCCCTGCCATTAACCCCTTCGATGCAGCAATCGAAAGCGATTGCTGCATCGTAGTGGTTACTAGCAGATCACCAGCTCTGACAGGCAATCAGGACTGGCGACTGCTGCTATGGCAACAGGAGACACAGTGGCCTCCTGCTCTGCAATTACGGAAGCCGATTAGGCCCCGCCAGAAGGGGAAGCCTAATTGGCTTGCTGTCAGTGAATAACTGACAGATCTAATACATTGCACTACGTAGGTAGTTCAATGTATTAGAAAAAAAACATCAGACAGTTGGAACTTCAAGTCCCCTAGTGAGACTTGAAAAAAAGTGTAAAAGAAAGTATGAAAAAGTGTAAAAGAAAGTGAAAAAAATAAAAGTTTGAAAACAATAAAAGTTTCAAGTAATAAAATAAAACACAATTGCCCTTTTTCTCTTATCAAGTCCTTTATTATTGAAAAAAAATAATAAACCATATGTATTTGGCATCGCCGCGACCCTAACGACCTGAGGTATCAAAATATTATATTATTTATTGCACGCGGTGAACAGCGTAAAAAAAAACCCGTAAAAAACTATACCAGAGTTTCTGTTTTTTGGTCACTTTGCCCTACAAATATTGGAATAAAAAAGTGATCAAAAATTCGCCCGTATCCAAAAATAGTACCTATAAAAACTATAGCTCGTCCCGCAAAAAACAAGCCCTCGTACAGCTCCGGCGACAAAAATATTAAAACGTTATGGTTCTCACAACTTGGCGACAGAAAAAATACATTCTTTTTACAAAAGTAATTTTATTGTGCAAAAAGTTGTAAAACATAAAAAAGTTCTATAAATTAGGTATTGCCGGAATCGTACTGACCCGCAGAATAAAGGTAACATGTAGTTTATAACGCGTGGTGAACACTGTATGAAAAAAACTAAAAAATCTGTGCCAGAATTGCGTTTTTTTGTTTACCTGGCCTCCCAAAAAATAGGATAAAAGGTGATCAAAAAGTCGCATGTACCCCAAAATGGTACCAATAATCGCTACAGCTCGTCCCGCAACAAACCAGCCCTCATACCACTACGTCTATGAAAAATAAAATTAGTTATGACTCCAATAAGCCAGGAAATAAAAAAATATGCAGTTGTGCCCGAGGGGAACATTTCTTCTGTTTCAAGTGGCGAATTATTAAGGTTCTAAAATTAGGGAACCAGGAAGGGGAGAGCCCAAACATATCTGCTGGAAGCGAGGGTGCCCGTATTATACCAGGACAACACTTCACAGCAAAACTCCCCAAACTGCAAAGGTGCGGAGTGTGGACCAAACGGGGGATAAGAAAGGACGCCATTTATCAGTGCGACACCGGCCTGTGCAGAAAGGATTGTGTCACAGCGTAACACACATCTATGGATTATTTATTATTTTTTTTACCCCATTATTATACCCCCTGACTATGCCCCTTATATACTCCGCCCCGCTTACATGTACCCCCACATTATAAACGGAAACACCAGTAAGACTCCAAACAAATATAGAATCTGGGTTTATATTTAGGGGTCTGTATTTATTAAGGGGTCTAGTCTGGGGTCTGTATTTATTTAGGGGTCTGGTCTGGGGTCTGTATTTTGTTAGGGGTCTGGGGTCTGTATTTATTTAGGGGTCTGCATTTATTTAGAGGTCTAGTCTGGGGTCTGTATTTATTTAGGGGTTAGGTCTGTAGTCTGAATTCATTTAGGGATATGGTCTGGGGTCTGTAATTATTTAGTGGTCTGGTCTGTGGTCTACATTGATTTAGGTGTCTGGTCTGGGGTCTCCATTGATTTAGGTGTCTAGTCTGGGGTCTGCATTTATTTAGGGGTCTAGTCTGGGGTCTGTATTTATTTAGGAGTCTGGTCTGGGGTCTGTATTTATTTAGGGGTCTAGTCTGGGGTCTGCATTTATTTAGAGGTCTAGTCAGGGGTCTGCATTTATTTAGGGGTCCAGTCTGGGGTCTGTATTTGTTTAGGGGTCTGTTCTGCGGTCTGCATTGATTTAGGGGCATATTCTTGGGTCAGTATTTATATAGGGGTGTAGTCTGGGGTCTGTATTTATTTAGGGGTCTGGTCTGGGGTCTGTATTCATTTAGGGGTCTAGTCTTTGGTCTGTATTTATTTAGGGGTCTGGTCTGGGGTCTGCATTTATTTAGGGGTCTGGTCTGGGGTCTGCATTTATTTAGCGGTCTGGTCTGGGGTCTGTATTTATTTAGGGGTCTGGTCTGGGGTCTGCATTTCTTTAGGGGTCTGATCTGGGGTCTGTAATTATTTAGGGGTCTGTTTTTGTTTAGGGAGGTCTGGGGATTATAATAATTTTGTAGGTCTATCTGTATTTACTCTAAAAATATTGAATAAAGCCCTATTTGACAACACCATCACAAAGGAGCTTTACAAAGCACTTACACCAGTTGAACCGACAATCCAAACCCTCTACTTACTACCTAAAGTCCATAAAGACTCTAAGATTCCTCCAGGAAGGCCCATCATATCAGGTAGGGGTAATATGACAGAAAAAAACTGTAACTTTATTGACTATAATTTAAAGGGATTTGTCGAGTGCTTACCATCATACGTACGAGACACAGCAGATCTTCTGCAAAGGGTTGACGGAATCAATATAGAGGATGATATGTTGTCAGTCACTTGCGACGTTGAGTCGCTATACACCAGTATACGTCATGCTGACGGACTCAAAGCAGCTGAATTCTTTCTCAACACAGGAAACATGGAAACTAATTTCTCTAAGTTTATACTTACCTTACTTGAATTCGCCCTTATTCACAACTTTTTCATTTTTAACTGGTCTTTCTACCTACAGCTCCAGGGAACGGCAATGGGGGCGGCCTGTGCACCCTCATATGCCAATTTGTTCCTCGGGCTGTGGGAGAGGGATCTTTTCCAGGGTGGGCAGGGTGTCTCAATGGACCAGGTCATATTTTTTTGTCCCGATACATTGATGACATCCTGCTCATCTGGAAAGATACGCCGGCATCACTTGCCACTTTTATACATGACTTGAACAAAAATGACTTCAATATCAAGTTAACCTATCATTCTAATAAACATCAAGCAGAATTTTTGGACATTAAACTATTACGGGACTCTAATGGTTTCCTCCAAACTGATGTATTCCGTAAAACCACTGCGGTAAACTCTTTTCTTCATGCTTCTTCTTCTCACCCCAAACAGACTATATGGGCAGTACCAACAGGCCAATTCTTCAGGATCAGAAGGATTTGTTTCTCTATAGAGGTCTTTGAAAAACAAGCCTATGACCTCACTAATCGTTTTCTGGCCCGCGGATATAGCAAAAGATCGATCAAAAAAGCGTACTATCGTGCCAAAAGTACTCCGAGAGAGAATCTTTTATTCCCTAAACCGAAAAGCCAGTCTGAAGTACAGGTAAGATTTACAACAAACTACCAATCACGCTGGTTTCAAATGAAGGGAATAATTAAACAATTTTGGCCCATTTTACTCACAGACCCCACAATAGAAAAAGATATCACCAAGTACCCAAGTATCTCTGCGAGACGATCACAAAACCTCAAAGACTATCTTGTCAAGAGCTACTATCAACGTAATGACTTGAAGTTCCCATTTGGTACCCAAAATGGGGCTGTAGAGCATGTGGAAGTTGTGTTGCGTGCCCCAACATTGAGAGGGCGACCTCTTTTTCTTATTCAGCAGGTAAGAAAACCTTTACCATTACGCATTCAATTTCGTGTTCAACAAAAGCAGTAGTTTACTATGCTACATGCCCATACCCCAAAATATATATTGGTCTCACATCCAGAGAATTTAAGATCCGGGTTAGAGAACATGTAAGAGACATCATGGGAGCGGGGGCCATTGAAACATTAGAAACTTTAAAAGCTGTAGACACACTTTAAGACACACCATGCATGTGACCCGACGAAATTGAAAGTTAGGGGCATTGATTGCATCGAACCAAATATTCGTAAAGGTGATATATAAAAAAAAACTGGCTCAGTGTGAATCAAAGTGGATCTGGACTCTGGGGACTCTGCGTCCACTTGGACTAAATGAAAATGTGAATTTTGCTCCATTTCTCTGACCATTGACCTCCAGTGGGTCACTCTTTATAACATAAATGTACGTTGTATATATTTTATTTTAATTTGTATTGTTATTAATTTGCCCTCCATTTTTCAGTTTCTCTACAGATAGTTGTGTCGCTACTTTATTGGGTGACCTCGGAAGTAGGAATATTTATATGAAGACATGTGGCTAATATAGCGAATAATGACTCATATAACAATAATATGCATATTGATCCATTTTGGTTATATGATTGCATAGAAATATACATTTATTTTATTAAATGCACTAAATGTATTTTATGACCATTTTTATTATATATAGCTTATACATGCGTATATTTTATGCATCTGTTGTATATATTTCTATTATTCTTTGTTTCCACATTGGTTACACGCTTTTCACCTTTTAGTCACACACACAGTCATGTTTGGAATATCTTTCTGTACCATGTACGTATACTTTTTTCTTCACTAATGTCATTTCTCTTCTATTTATATTTTTATTCGTTTTTGCACTTGCATATTTATTTATATGTCTAAATATGCATATCTATACATGTCACTTAATATATATATATTTTTTATTTTTCATGATATATAGTTATATTTTTTTGTATATACATAGTTTTGTGTACACTTATACTATATGAATTCACATAACCAATTTTATACATAGGTTCTACTCACTTTTTTATCACACATAAAAACATACAACATATAATGTTTTACCAATTTCGGGTCACTTTATTTCATATCACCATCATACATAATATATATATATTTTCACTCTATTTATTTTTATGCATTTATTTCTCAATGATGTGCTTGACATATAACCATGACCGATGATAGAATTATAGTTCATAACGCCATCGCCATACTGTCAGTTTGGTACTTCATCCAATGTATAAATCAATACTATGTCTTTTGTTGCGACATCGTCCAGTCAGGCTAATCTGTATCCATACCCACCTATATATCCAGGCATGTACAGCTGTGCGCTTACGCCAGGGGGAGTGACTGGGCTATCTCGTTGCTCGTGCGTCTATATCCCAGTGGGCGGGGCTTCGCGACGTCAGACGTCGTCGATCCCCCGCCCGCCTGGATGACGCGTGGCCAGGAGTGTGCCGTCGGCCATCTTTAGACCTGGCGCATGACGCCAGTACGAGCTAACACATTGCCTGGATGAGTAACGCCCCTATCATGCCTGATTGAATGCTGTGCATGTAAATGGAGGGTCCCACTGGAGAGACGCCACCCCCGGACGAAGGCATTTCGTCAGCGATGATTGGAAACTGTCAGTATGTATGGACACAGACCTTTAACCGGTTAAGGACTAGGCTGTTTTACAGCTAAATGACCAGAGCAAATTTGACAATTTTGCTTTGCGCTTCTTTAGATGACTATAACTCTGCAGGTGAATAAAGTTCATCTTTGAATTTTACACTCTTCTTAAAGGACAGATAGGGCTTTGTTTTAGTGGCATTTGTCAGTATATATCATTTTTATTTCTTTCTCTAAAGTGGGCAAAATTGGAAAAAAATGCAAGAATTTAGCAATTGCGTCAGTTTATGATAGCTTTTTCCCACACAAAATGAACCACAGACAAAATTAATCTCCTTTCACATTCTGCCACTTCTCCTGTGCATGGGGATACCAAATATGTGTGCCTTATTCACTGTGCGGGCATGTGCCAGGGCTTGGCATAAAAGGAGGCTTTTTGGTCCAGGAATTCTGCACTTGACTTTATAGCCGCATACTGTTTTCTGGGGGGCCTAATGCTGCTGAAACATTAGAATCACCCCATAAATGACTTCATTCACACAAGTAGACCCCACAAGGTTTCCTTCAAGGGGTTTATCATATTTTTAGACTGTCCAGTTTTCTTCTGAAAGTTTCTTGAATAAGATGGATCAAAATAAAATTAGCAATTTTTTAGCAAATACGTCAGTTTATACCAGCATTTTTCACACACGGCATAGACCACGGACAAAAATAATCTCCTTTCACTTTCTGCCACTTCTCCTGTGCATGGGGATACCAAATATGTGTGTCTTATTATCACATAGAGAAGTAGGAGGGCGGACGATAGAAGAAGATTATTTCACAAATAACTTTTTTTCAAAGCTGGTTTTACAAAACTCAACAGAGTTTCTATAACACGTCCAAAATATCTGCTCTTGAAGCAGAAATCCCAAAATATTCATCTAGGGGTAGAATGGGAATTTATTTTTTTGGGTTTTCTAAAATAAGAAATTGCAGGTTTATGCAAATGGAGCTCTCCAGCAGATGAACTTTAGAGAACATGCAAACATGACATCCACCCCCCACCCATTCCCTCCCCCAGCCTTGGAGTAAAATCAGGGGAAAAATAAAAACGTAATGTAGGGCAAATATATTTTCAACGAATTAACTAAAATCTAATAATGCAGAACAGTGTGGTATTTTTTAAAACATGGCTCAATGCACAGGCCTGGTTGTAAGGGACATGAGGGACAGAAATATCGGGAATCTTTGCGGTGCCGGTCTTTTCTGCAGACGCGGCACTTTTTCTGGGGGTTGCTTCTGGTTGGTGTTGGGGGAATCCGACTGATGAAGTGTCTTTCAGTCAGTCGCGTGACATCCTCAGACTGGGGGCATTCTCGGGTGTCCTGAACATCAAAAATGAGGCCCTCAATAATTTTCTCCTGGAAATCCAGGTATGTGTCTCTGCCTCTGTTTTTTTTGTAGAGCACAAATGAGTTGTGGATTTGCCACCTGTAACAGATAAATGGCCACTTTTTTGTACCAGGTTTTAGTTTGGCGTTTTACTAAATAGGGCTGTAAAACCTGGTCGCTTAAATCCACCCCCCCATGTACTTGTTATATTCGGACCCGATCACTGGTTTGTGCTTGTCCGATGTTGCCCCTCTTTCCCTCACTGCCACTGTTCCTGCGGTATGAATCGTGCTTAGCACATACACATCTTTGCGATCCCTGAAATTGACCGCCAGCAATTCTTCAGATGCATAAGCACAGGAGACCCCCTTTACCATGCGCTTCCCCACTAATTGCTGTGGAAAACCAATTCTGTTTTTGCGCATGGTACCACATGCCCCAGTCCTTGCAGCATGCAAATGCCTAAACGGGCACACTGGAATAAAAATGATCACAGTACAGGTGGTACCCCTGGTGAAGCAGAGGCTGCATTATCTCCCACACGATCTTACTGCTGGTGGAAAGATCAGGGGGGCATCCAGGAACATTTATTGAGCGGTCCCGCACTTCATAAATCCTGAAGGCGGTGGTATATCCTGACCCGCTTTCACACAGTTTGTAGAGCTTAACGCCATATCTTGCCCTTTTGGAAGGTAGATATTGGCGAAAGCTAAGTCTGCCATGAAAG
Organism: Rhinoderma darwinii; assembly: GCF_050947455.1. Taxonomy (NCBI): domain Eukaryota; kingdom Metazoa; phylum Chordata; class Amphibia; order Anura; family Rhinodermatidae; genus Rhinoderma; species Rhinoderma darwinii. Next base: position 279,982 of record NW_027461863.1, read on the forward strand.
TTGAGGAGGGATTCGTCCACACTTACATTCTGCTCAGGGGTGTAGAGTTGCAGAAATAAATTATTCAGGGAATTTACTAGCGGTCTTATTTTGAACAACCGATCCCGGTTTGCATCGGTACTTGGGGGGGCCTGTGCGTTGTCATTGAAGTGGAGGAACCTCATTATTGTCTCATAACGAGACCTGGGCATTACTGCAGAATATACTGGGGTGGCTTGGGCGGGTCTTGTTGACCAGTAAGACCTAATGGAGGGCTTTTTGACAATACCCATATTTAGGGTGAGCCCCAAAAATTTTTTTAATTCCTGCTAATTGGTGGGCGTCCAATCTCTGGCATGGGTGGATGAAGGTTTCTGCCTTATATATTGCGTGGCATATAAATTTGTTTCGTGGACAATCTGATTTAGGATGTCGTCGGTTATAAATAAATGGAAGTAATCCATTTGGACAAAATTTGTATTGTCCACGGTTATGCCAGGAGTGGCAGTAAATCCGTGGATTCTAGGCCCAAAAGATGGGGCAGGTGCCCATACAAGAGCCTGGACTGAAGGGACCAGGCTGTCCTGTGCTACAGCGCTACTTGGCCCTGCGCTTTCATGTTCTGGAGTTTCAACTGCATCAGGGACAACGTTCCCTGAAGATGAACCTGAAGTGACGCTGTCATCGTCACTACCTAAAACAGGTTCCATCTCGGACGCCATCTCTGATGCGGTCTCCGACTCAGACCACAGCATGGCGTATGCCTCCTTGGCGCTAAACAACTTCCTCGCCATAACGTAACTAACACTAACTAAACAAATTATTATTTTTTTTTCTATAAAACACACAAACTAACTGCTATATATAAAAACACCGAAAAAGGCCATACTTACAAATGGACACAGCCAGGCCAGAAATGCTGATGAAAGGGCGAGCAGGTGCTTTAAATAATAATAGCCACTCCCACTAGTCTTGAGGGGAGTGGTGTGTGGTGCATGGGATGTGTAGTAAGAAATAATAAATGAACTCGCAAGTCTGGGGATCCTTGTCGTGGATTGCGAGCTTGCGTCCTTTTGGCCAAAATGATTACCAATACCCCAGGTATTTTTCATTATTATGTATATTCGCTTCTCTTGGACACAGCCGGGTCTTTGATGCTGGGAGAGCATGGTGTGTTGTTGTTTGGCATAGCAAGCAGGGTAGCCCGCTCTATGAATTATCAAGGCGTCACAAATAGGCTTCTACCTGGCTATACACGTTGTGCCTCATGACGTACACACTATCCCTCCATGTTTCACTCACTTGCACCCCATTATCCATTTATTTCTATTGAGGCACTTCATTTATTACTGCCCCCTATATTTCACTTATAGTATTACACTTGCACACACACTATTCATTTATTATTTCTTACTACACATCCCATGCACCACACACCACTCCCCTCAAGACTAGTGGGAGTGGCTATTATTATTTAAAGCACCTGCTCGCCCTTTCATCAGCATTTCTGGCCTGGCTGTGTCCATTTGTAAGTATGGCCTTTTTCGGTGTTTTTGTATATGTCCCTGTGTTTTTATCGGTTCTGTAACTGCTATATATATCTACACTACCGCTAACAAAAAATAAATCGCTATTGCTATATATATTATATATATATGTGGATATATATATAATTATATACTCCCTACCTGCCTATTCTAATAGAATAAAAGAAAGAAAGGTAGATAGAAAAAAAGATAGATGGATAGATAGATTGTATAGATAGATAGAAATCTATCTATACAGAGAATGTTTTATGAGTCTAACTGTATTTTTTTGTAACTGTAACTGTATTCTTCTGGCAGCAATTCTCCCGAGTCTCTTCTTCTCCTCAAACTGAAACAATGTTTGAGGAGAAGAAAAGAGGCAGGAGATTTACTGCCAGAAAAGTCAAAATAAAACAAATGTGGTCGCTGTGATAGGTTTTCACAGTGACCACATGTTCAGGGACCATCAGATTGGTCCCTGATACTCTGCCCAGTGCCCAGAGCTGTTGGTAACAGCGTGGGCACAGGGCTGTGTGCACGCGATCGAGTGCACACTGTTTTCTATGCAGAAATGCATGTGATCGCTGTGATTGGTTGTCACAGCGATCACATGTTCAGGGGCCAAAAGATTGACCCCTGACATTCTGCCCAGTGCCCATGGCTGTTAGCAACAGCCAGGGCATAGAGCTGTGTGCACGCATGCACAGTCTCTGAAGTGAAAGACAGACTTGGGGTATACTAACAATGCTCAGGCAAGGATCAGATGGGTTGGGCCCTTCTTATAGTCCAGGAAATCATGTGTGTTGATGATGGTGATTTCCTACATGTGCGTGCGCTGGCCCTTTAAGAGAGGGCACGAGCGTGCGCGCGCACCCTACGGGACAGAGCAGATCGTAGCAGAAGTGAGCGCTGGCGTCTCCTGGGAAGGAGATGAGAACCAGCGCTCACAGATCCATGGCTGCGGGCGTCAGGTGAGTGGACCCGATGGCCCTGGACGCTACAGTATCCCCCCTCTTACGCCCCCTCTTCTTGGGACTAGAGCGAGAGGAGCTTTTTAAGAGCAGAGGCATCAAGGTTCTCCTCCGGCTCCCAGGACCTCTCCTCAGGACTAAAGCCTCTCCAGTCCACCAAATAGAAAGTCCTTCCTCCTACCCTCTTGCAGTCCAGGATCTCCCTCACCTCGAACACATCAGAAGAACCGCTGGGAGCAGTTGTGGAACAGGAAGTCTTGCTGTAGCAGTTCAGGACCACTGGTTTCAGGAGGGACACATGAAAGGAGTTGGGGATTCTGAGGGTAGGAGGCAGCAGCAGTTTATAGGAGACAGGGTTAATCTGTTGCCGAATCTCAAAAGGACAGAGAAACCTGGGAGCAAACTTGTATGAAGGCACCCTCAAACGAATGTTCCATGAGGACAGCCAGACTTTGGTACTTGGAAGATACTGCGGCGGCTCTCTTCTTGTATCCGCTTTTCGCTTCATGCCCGGATCTGTTGCCAAATTTACAGGAAGTCCCCAAATGCAGAGTCAGCAGCGGGTACCTGAGAAGTAGTAGACACTGGAAGAGGGACTCTAGGATGTTGACCGTATACAATGTAAAACGGAGTGGAAGTGGTGGACTCGCTTGTGTGGTTGTTGTACGAGAACTCGGCTCAAGGAAGAAGCTGTACCCAGTTATCATGCTGTAAGGAAATGAAGTGACGGAGATAATTCTCCATGATCTGGTTGATCCTCTCGACTTGCCCATTGGACCGGGGGTGATAGGCTGTGGAAAAGTCCAATATCACATCCAGGAGTTTACAGAGAGCCCTCCAGAACCTCGAGGTAAACTGAAACCCCCGATCAGACACAATGTGAAGGGCAAGCCATGCAAGCGGTAGATGTGCTGGATGAAGAGATTCGCCATTCGGGGAACAGAAGGTAGGCCGGTCAGCGGGATAAATTGTGCCATCTTCGAGAACCGGTCCACCACCACCCAGACAGTGTTGCATCCTGCTGAGGGAGGAAGGTCAGTGACAAAGTCCATCACAATGTGCTGCAAGGTGGCATTGGGTATAGGCACAGGTTGATGGAGGCCGGCAGGCTTGGAATTAGTAACCTTGTTAGAAGCACACACCGTGCAAGAAGAGACAAAGTCCACAACATCCTTGGGCAGCGTGGGCCACCAAAAGTGACGAGCAATCAGGTCTCGGGTTTTACAAACACCAGGGTGCCCAGCCAGTTTAGAACTGTGTCCCCATCGGAGAATTCTTCTCCTGCCTGCTAATCGAACAAAAGTCCTCCCCGGAGGGATGTCTCTAACCTGCAAAGGATTGGCAGTGATAATGCAGGACAGGTCTATAATAGTTTGAAGAGACTCCACCGTGTTATCCGTTTCAAATGACCTGGACAGGGCATCGGCCCTCACATTCCTGTCAGCGGCCACTCTGCGTGACAGGGATTTAGTCGTTGAGCGGACTGAAGGTAGGTGAGGTTCATGTGGTCGGTGTAGATTAGGATGGGGTGAGCTGCGCCCTCCAGCAGATGGCTCTACTTCTCCAGAGCCAATTTGATGGCCAGTAGCTCCTGATCCCCAACAGAGTAAATGCGCTCTGCAGAAGAAAAAAGTCTCGAGTAGTAGCCACATACTACTGCCTTTCCTTTGGGGCTCCTCTGGAACAGAAGTGCGCCTGCACCAACATAAAAGGCGTCCACCTCCAAAGAAAACTGTATATATACGTCAGGATGATAGAGGATTGAGGCAGAAGTAAAGGCTTTTTTGAGACTAAAAAATGTGGACTCTGCCTCTGGGGTCCACACCTTGGCGTTCACATCGTTCTTGGTAAGGGTGGAAATAGGAGATGTCAGCGATGAGACGTTTGGGATAAACTGCCGGTAGAAATTGGCAAATCCCAGGAAACGCTGTATGGACCTCAGACCTTGAGGACGTGGCCACTCCAGGACAGCTCTCACTTTCTCAGGATCCATCTTGAGACCTTGATCCGATATGATGTAGCCCAGGAAGTGCAGAGAACTCCTCTCAAAGACGCACTTCTCCAGCTTGGCGTATAAATATCAGCTTGGGGAGAAAATCAAAATATCATCGAGATAAACAACAACACAGATATAGAGGAGATCTCGGAAGATATCATTAACGAGTTCCTGAAACACTGCGGGAGCGTTACACAGTCCGAAGGGCATCACTACGTATTTGTAGTGCCCGTCACGGGTGTTAAATGCTGTCTTCCATTCGTCACACTGGCGGACCGGAGCGGAAGTGAGATGGGGACCAGCGCTCACAGATCCATGGCTGTGGGCGTCAGGAGGTGAGTGGAACCGACGGCCCCTGGCCATAGATGCTACATGTGAGTAAACTCGCTAATATACATTCCCGTCCCCCTTGGTGCTGTTTCTGAGATTTTCATAGATTTTTATAGCGCTGATGAGGAACCGGAAGTCTAGTTGTACAGTCTTCTTTGGTGACGACACGACTCTTCGTCATATGATCGGCCCCGCTGTACTCTATGTACTCGCTGTACTACTGCTCGTGCAGTATACGGAGCACAGCGCCGCTCTCTGAGAGGTTCCTCTGAGAGGTTCCTGTTGTTTCTCCTTTGCTTTATCCAATGCTAAAAACTAATAATGATTTTTTTTAAATGCAAGCCCCTCAGTTGGAGTCACTGGGACCCAACACTAGAATTTCATCTGATTTGACAGATTATGGCACAATTTTCTATGGGGAATTTATGGTGGTTATTTTGATATTCCCATACTGTTTTTTGTCACAGACCACCTACCTAAACATTGCTACAGACAAATCCACCTCTTCATGGTAAAGGTATTCTTTAATGTCAGTGCTGTCTTACAGCAGGATAATGCCCCAGCCACACTGCAAAAATCGTTCAGGACTGATGTGAGGAACATGGCAAAGAGTTCAAGGTGTTGACCTGGCCTCCATATTCTTAATTCAATCAATCATCTGTGAGATGTGCTGGAAAAACAAATCCAATCCATGGAGACCCCTACTCACAACTTACAGGACTTAACCCCTTAATGACGAAGCCTAGGTTGGGCCTTAAGGCTCAGAGCCCATTTGTCTAATCTGACATTATCTAAGGGGAGACATTTTCTCAACCTGTTGCAGGAAAATTTTATGGGCCAGTTTGTGGAAGACCCAACTAGAGGTGAAGCTCTGTTGGATCTGGTCATTTCTAATAATGCAGATCTTGTTGGGAACGTCAATGTTCGTGAAAACCTCGGTAACAGTGATCACAATATAGTTACATTTACCTATACTGTAAAAAACAAACACAGGCTGGGAGGGCAAAAACATTTAATTTTAAGAAAGCCAATTTCCCCAGGATGAAGGCGGCAATTCAGGATATAGACTGGGAAGAACTAATGTCAAATAATGGGACAAATGATAAATGGGAGATTTTCAAATCTACTTTGGGTTATTATAGTGCAAAATGTATTCCTATAGGTAACAAGTATAAACGACTCAAATTAAACCCCACATGGCTTACACCTTCTGTGAAAGGGGCAATACATGACAAAAAAAGGGCATTTAAAAAATACAAATCTGAGGGTACGTCTGAAGCCTTTGTAAAATATAAAGAGCTTAATAAAATCTGTAAAAATGTAATAAAATTAGCAAAAATACAAAATGAAAGGCAGGTGGCCAAGGATAGTAAAACAAATCCCAAAAAATTCTTCAAGTATATAAATGCTAAAAAGCCAAGGTCTGAACATGTAGGACCCCTAGATAATGGTAATGGGGAGTTGATCACAGGGGATCAAGAGAAGGCAGAGTTACTAAATGGGTTCTTTAGCTCTGTATATACAACTGAAGAAAGAGCAGCTGATGTAGCCGCTGCCAGTGCTGTTAATATATCAGTTGATATACGGAATTGGATGAATGTAGAGATGGTCCAAGCTAAATTAAATAAAATAAATGTGCACAAGGCCCCGGGACCAGATGGGATACACCCTAGAATTCTTAAAGAGCTTAGTTCAGTTATTTCTGTCCCCCTTTTCATAATATTCAGAGAATCTCTAGTGACTGGTATAGTGCCAAGGGACTGGTGCAGCGCAAATGTGGTGCCTATTTTCAAAAAGGGCTCTAGGTCTTCCCCGGGTAATTATAGACCAGTAAGCTTAACATCCATCGTGGGGAAAATGTTTGAGGGGCTATTGAGGGACTATATACAGGATTATGTGACAAAAAATAGCATTATAAGTGACAGCCAGCACGGTTTTACTAAGGACAGAAGTTGTCAAACTAACCTAATCTGTTTTTATGAAGAGGTGAGCAGAAGTCTAGACACAGGGGCCACTGTGGATATAGTGTTTATATGAAGAGGTGAGCAGAAGCCTAGACAGAGGGGCCGCTGTGGATATAGTGTTTATATGAAGAGGTGAGCAGAAGCCTAGACACAGGGGCCGCTGTGGATTTAGTGTTTTTGGACTTTGCAAAGGCATTTGACACTGTCCCCCATAGACGCCTAATGGGTAAATTAAGGACTATAGGTTTAGAAAATATAGTTTGTAATTGGATTGAGAATTGGCTCAAGGACCTTATCCAGAGAGTTGTGGTCAATGATTCCTTCTCTGAATGGTCCCCGGTTATAAGTGGTGTACCCCAGGGTTCAGTGCTGTGACCACTATTATTCAACTTATTTATTAATGATATAGAGCAGGGGATTAATAGCACTATTTCTATGTTTGCAGATGACACCAAGCTATGTAATATAGTTCAGTATATGGAAGATGTTCATGAATTGCAGGCAGATTTAAACAAACTAAGTGTTTGGGCATCCACTTGGCAGATGAAGTTTAATGTAGATAAATGTAAAGTTATGCATCTGGGTACGAACAACCTGCAAGCATCATATGTCCTAGGGGGAGCTACACTGGGGGAGTCACTTGATGAGAAGGATCTGGGTGTACTTGTAAATCATAAACTAAATAACAGCATGCAGTGTCAATCAGCTGCTTCAAAGGCCAGCAGGATATTGTCGTGTATTAAAAGAGGCATGGACTCACGGGACAGGGATGTAATATTGCCACTTTACAAAGCATTAGTGAGGCCTCATCTAGAATATGCAGTTCAGTTCTGGGCTCCAGTTCATAGAAAGGATGCCCTGGAGTTGGAAAAAATACAAAGAAGAGCAACGAAGCTAATTAGGGGCATGGAGAATTTAAGTTATGAGGAAAGATTAAAAGAATTAAACCTATTTAGCCTTGAAAAAAGACGACTAAGGGGGGACATGATTAATTTATATAAATATATTAATGGCACATACAAAAAATATGGTGAAATTCTGTTCCATGTAAAACCCCCTCAAAAAACAAGGGGGCACTCCCTCCGTCTGGAGAAAAAAAGGTTCAACCTGCAGAGGCGACAAGCCTTCTTTACTGTGAGAGCTGTGAATCTATGGAATAGCCTACCGCAGGAGCTGGTCACTGCAGGGACAGTAGATGGCTTTAAAAAAGGGTTAGATAATTTCCTAGAACAAAAAAGTATTAGCTCCTACGTGTAGAAATTTTTTCCTTCCCTTTTCCCGTCCCTTGGTTGAACTTGATGGACATGTGTCTTTTTCAGCCGTACTAACTATGTAACTATGTAACTATGACATGTGTCACTTTATGTGGTAATAACTTTGGAATGCCTTTATTTATCCAAGTGATTCTGAGACTGTTTTCTGGTGACACATTGAACTTTATGTTAGTGGTAAAATTTGGTTGATACATTCAGTGAAAAACAAAAAATTACAGAAAATGTGGTGTAAGGCAGATGGTTATACCACACTAAATAGTTATTAATTAACAATTTGTTTTTTTAAATAAAGGACTTAATATTGAAAAAAGTTGTTTTTTTTACAACTGTTTTTTTTTTGTCTCACTAGGTGACTTGAAGTCAGGAATCCCTGATCGCTATTCTAATACACTGACAGCAAACCTAAGGCAGGACAAACTAGACTTCCGTAGATGACAAACCCGGAGGCCATTGTTAGGCCTCCTGTTGCCATAACATGATGGAATAGAACGTCAAGGAGCAGGAAGGGGTTAAAGGATCTGCTAACGTCTTGGTGCCAGATACCACAGAACACTTTTAAAGATCTTCTGAAATCCATGTCCCAACGGGTCAGAGCTATTATGGCAGCACGAGGAGGACTACACAAGGCAGGTGGTTTTAATGTTATGTCTGGATGGTGTATATGTTAGTAATTAATTTCTATTAATTTGTACATTGATGGAAATTAGGGTATGTTCACACGCAAACTCAAAAATATCTGAAAATACAGAGCTGTTTTCAAGGTATTCAGCGTTTTTTTACGGCCGTTTTTGGAGCTGTTTTCAATATTGTCTAGGAAAAACGGCTCCAAAAGCGGCCCAAGAAGTGACTTGCACTTCTTTTGTGAACATACCCTAAAAAAAGAGTAATTTTTCTGTGCTTTTTATTTTTACAATATATATCAATCACCCTAAATATTGTAATCTTGGGGCCTACATTGCTCCTATGTAAACATGGGAACACCACCATTCTCACCAGTTTTAAGGCGTAATGTAAGTCTTAGGCCAAAATGTAGTAGTAGTCGAAACGCCAATCCAACCGAGATGGAATATGAAATATCCAAGATAGAAGGGAGTCCCAGGCATAAAATAAGATAAGATAACTTTATTAATCCCCGAAGGGAAATTCCAGTATCACATAAATGGATTCTGGGAAACGGCATCAGGGATCTTTTATTATTAGGTCTCTGTGCAGATTGAGATTCTGGCGTCCAAGGTGAAGATGATGAAGAAGACTAGGTGGTACTGTAGACAAAACAAAAAATAATCAGACCAGACGATAATCACTCAGCAATATACTGGTGCCGAAGCTCCAGCCATGATTTCACAAAAATACTATAGATGTCAGTGATCATATCTGTACTGCTGGTGTTTCTTCTGTACCACAGCTGTTGGTACTTATCTCCTGCTCTTTCTTTGAAAGGCATGGACGCGGCACAAGGGACAGCGTGGATTTGTCGGGATCCAATGTGCAATACAAGGCAGATGGAATATGTGAGAACATGGCAGAACGGTGACTTGCTCTCCAATCTCATAGTCCTCTAGGCATATAGTGCAGGACTGGATGTCTTCGTTTTCAGTAAAGGTTCGAGATGGGAGTCTATCAATCTGCCTGCCTCTCCTGCCTCGCCGACGTTGTCTTCTCTGCACAGGTCTGCTGTCTGTGGTCTCTGTTGTCGACTGTTGGTTGGGAAGCAGCTGACTGGTGCTTGGTGTTGGCTCCACCAGCCTGTTAGATGTTTGCTGAGGAGATCTGCTTCCTTCTCTGGATGGCTGCAGGTTTGGTAGCGGCTCACTGGTGCTGGGGTCTTGTGTTGGTTCCTCCAGCCTTTCGGATCTCTCCTGAGTAGTTGATGGAGTAGACGCAGGCTGGGATTCTCCAGAAATTCTGAGCTCGGTCGCACTATTAATACGACGGCCACTTGTCGTTTCAGACTGTTCTATTGGCTCAGATCGTAATGGGGACCGGCTTCTGTCCGCTCCGTCTTGCTGCAACCTACGGCGCGGTGGAACTTGACCACGTCTTCGTCTCCTGTCAGGGACATTGTCATGGTCTTCATCCTGCTCCACACTCTGACGCCTTCTATGTCCAGATCTTAATCTTCCATCAGCAATGCCTAGATGTGAAACAATGTGTATAACATATATTAATTATGTACAGAAAAAATGGGAAAAAAGATCAATACCAGACATTTCCTATGGACTCGCGTGGCCTTCTTTCTAGAGGAAAGCTCCCATGTTTTTCTTATCTTGGACAACCGTTTTGATACTATGAATATATACACAGTCGAGTCACATTATTATAGCTACTACTAATATCCAGAGTAACCGGCGTGTGCAGCACGGACAGCAGTAGACGGGCTGGGAGTGACTCAATAAGGTGCTGGTCAGTGGTCTCATATGTGGAGCCTCGCTGACTCCATACATCCCACATTTACTGGAGGGTGCGTGGGGGAGGATCCATAAAGCGAACAACACGATTGACGTGGTCCCACAGATGCTCAATTGGGTTCAAGTCTGGAGAAATAGGGGGCCAGGGAAGTACTTGGAAGTCTTGGTCGTGCTCTTCCAACCACTGTCGGGCATTTATAGTCGTGTGACATGTCGCATTGTCTTGCTTTAAGATTCCATTTGCTCCAGGGAAGACAATCAGCATGTATGGTGGATGTGATCTGTAACGATGGATTCATATCTAAATCGGTTCAGAGCCTTCCATATGGATGAGTGGCCCAGAAGAATGCCATGGAAAAATACCCCAGGCGCTGACGTCGCCGCCAGCTTTTTCCAGCAATGGTTGTAAAGTCCATCCTTTCGATGAAGCAGAAAACGTGATTTATCGGAGAAGACAACCCTTTGCCAATCATCGGTGCTCTGAGACCAATACTGCCGTGCAAATTGAAGCCATTTTTTCTGATGCACCTTTGTTACATAGGAGCAGTGACCATCCGTCGGGTTCGGAGCCCCATACGCAGTCGGGTTCGCTGAACTGTTGTATTAGACACACGTCTGGTAGCCAACGTTCACCTCTCAAATACATGGCACGTGGTGCTCTGCAGTTTCCATGTCCGTTATTCCCAATGATGCCATTTGTCCACTCACGATACACTGTCACCACAGCAGCACGCGAACAGTTCACAAACTGCGCTGTTTGAGAAATACCGCCGCCCTTGGTCCGAAAGCCAATAATCATCCCTTTTTGCAACTGAAAAACGGTGCATTTTTTGCGGACGCAAAACGGACACGTTTGTGTGAAACTAGTCTAAATGTATCTGATATAACTAGTTCCACTTACCTTGATTTATCCGGGAACTTTCGTCTATTGCAAGCTGCAAGAGTTCTCGGTAACTCATTGTTCCTTGTAGCAGGCGGCTTGATGTTTAAATTCAGGAACAATGGAAAAACGGGATTCCTCAAATAAGAGGGAATCTACCACGATGTTCAGAAGTTGCACTGGTGTTTAAGTGCCCTGAACAGATGATGTAGTAGTCGCTTTGTAGCACAAATTCGCTCTTTGAAAAACCAAGTGAAGTTTCAGCATCAGCATCAACTCGAGATATGGCACTGATGTGACCGCGCTTGGGGTCCTTAGAACTTCACGCCATTGTGATGTCACTGCTATAGATGCCACACCCTCCATTGTTCTGATGACATCACTGCCTGCAGTGATGTCATAATGCTTACGGTATGTCATAAACGGTCCCCTGCTCTGCATTATACCAATCACTGCAGCAAAGCCTCCAAATAAAAAACATAAATATATATTAAATTTTTTTATATTTACATATTGCAGCTGAAAATCTCTAATATTTGTTTAGTAAATGTTTCTCTATAATTGTTTAGTAAATGTTGTAGCACACAATTCATCTAAGTAAAAGTCTTAGTAACAGATTACCACAATGGAGAGGTGGAAATGTAACTTTATTTTTCTAAAACTAGATGGTTCTGGAGTAAATAAGAATCCTTTATAACCTAAAGAGGTTGTCTGGTATAAGAAACCCATTGTAAATACCCTATTGGGGAATTCTAAGTTAAGAAAGGACAAGTCTCTTATTGATTTCACTGTGTAATGCTTAGTTTCTCCTGTGGTGGCGCTGCAGGGGAATTCAACACTTCTCAAGTTCCATCACAGATTAAATCTGATCACTGGGGTCACAATCAGCGAAATTAAGCTGCACTATCTGGAAGTACAAATTACACTGAGACTAAGACTTACTAAGACTAAGTCTCTAAGACTTACTAAGACTTTTACTTAGATGAATTGTGTGCTACAACATTTACTAAACAATTATAGAGAAACATTTACTAAACAAATATTAGAGATTTTCAGCTGCAATATGTAAATATAAAAAAATGTAATATATATTTATTTTTTTATTTGGAGGCTTTGCTGCAGTGATTGGTATAATGCAGAGCAGGGGACCGTTTATGACATACCGTAAGCATTATGACATCACTGCAGGCAGTGATGTCATCAGAACAATGGAGGGTGTGGCATCTATAGCAGTGACATCACAATGGCGTGAAGTTCTAAGGACCCCAAGCGCGGTCACATCAGTGCCATATCTCGAGTTGATGCTGATGCTGAAACTTCACTTGGTTTTTCAAAGAGCAAATTTGTGCTACAAAGCGACTACTACATCATCTGTTCAGGGCACTTAAACACCAGTGCAACTTCTGAACATCGTGGTAGATTCCCTCTTATTTGAGGAATCCCGTTTTTCCATTGTTCCTGAATTTAAACATCAAGCCGCCTGCAACAAGGAACAATGAGTTACCGAGAACTCTTGCAGCTTGCAATAGACGAAAGTTCCCGGATAAATCAAGGTAAGTGGAACTTGTTATATCAGATACATTTAGGCTAGTTTCACACAAACGTGTCCGTTTTGCGTCCGCAAAAAATGCACCGTTTTTCAGTTGCAAAAAGGGATGATTATTGGCTTTCGGACCAAGGGCGGCGGTATTTCTCAAACAGCGCAGTTTGTGAACTGTTCGCGTGCTGCTGTGGTGACAGTGTATCGTGAGTGGACAAATGGCATCATTGGGAATAACGGACATGGAAACTGCAGAGCACCACGTGCCATGTATTTGAGAGGTGAACGTTGGCTACCAGACGTATGTCTAATACAACAGTTCAGCGAACCCGACTGCGTATGGGGCTCCGAACCCGACGGATGGTCACTGCTCCTATGTAACAAAGGTGCATCAGAGAAAATGGCTTCAATTTGCACGGCAGTATTGGTCTCAGAGCACCGATGATTGGCAAAGGGTTGTCTTCTCCGATAAATCAAGTTTTCTGCTTCATCGAAAGGATGGACTTTACAACCATTGCTGGAAAAAGCTGGCGGCGACGTCAGCGCCTGGGGTATTTTTCCATGGCATTCTCTGGGCCACTCATCCATATGGAAGGCTCTGAACCGATTTAGATATGAATCCATCGTTACAGATCACATCCACCATACATGCTGATTGTCTTCCCTGGAGCAAATGGAATCTTAAAGCAAGACAATGCGACATGTCACACGACTATAAATGCCCGACAGTGGTTGGAAGAGCACGAGCAAGACTTCCAAGTACTTCCCTGGCCCCCTATTTCTCCAGACTTGAACCCAATTGAGCATCTGTGGGACCACGTCAATCGTGTTGTTCGCTTTATGGATCCTCCCCCACGCACCCTCCAGTAAATGTGGGATGTATGGAGTCAGCGAGGCTCCACATATGAGACCACTTACCAGCACCTTATTGAGTCACTCCCAGCCCGTCTACTGCTGTCCGTGCTGCACACGCCGGTTACTCTGGATATTAGTAGTAGTTATAATAATGTGACTCGACTGTGTATATATTCATAGTATTAAAACGGTTGTCCAAGATTAGAAAGACATGGGAGCTTTCCTCTAGAAAGAAGGCCACGCGAGTCCATAGGAAATGTCTGGTATTGATCTTTTTTCCCATTTTTTCTGTACATAATTAATATATGTTATACACATTGTTTCACATCTAGGCATTGCTGATGGAAGATTAAGATCTGGACATAGAAGGCGTCAGAGTGTGGAACAGGATGAAGACCATGACAATGTCCCCGACAGGAGACGAAGACGTGGTCAAGTTCCACCGCGCCGTAGGTTGCAGCAAGACGGAGCGGACAGAAGCCGGTCCCCTTTACGACCTGAGCCAATAGAACAGTCTGAAACGACAATTGGCCGTCGTATTAATAGTGAGACCGAGCTCAGAATTCCTGTTGAATCCCGGCCTGGGTCTACTCCATCAACTACTCAGGAGAGATCCGAAAGGCTGGAGGAACCAACACAAGAGCCCAGCACCAGTGAGCCGCTACCAAACCTGCAGCCGTCCAGAGAAGGAAGCAGATCTCCTCAGCAAACATCTAACAGGCTGGTGGAGCCAACACCAAGCACCAGTCAGCTGCTTCCCAACCAACAGTCGACAACAGAGACCACAGACAGCAGACCTGTGCAGAGAAGACAACGTCGGCGAGGCAGGAGAGGCAGGCAGATTGATAGACTCCCATCTCGAACCTTTACTGAAAACGAAGACATCCAGTCCTGCACTATATGCCTAGAGGACTATGAGATTGGAGAGCAAGTCACCGTTCTGCCATGTTCTCACATATTCCATCTGCCTTGTATTGCACATTGGATCCCGACAAATCCACGCTGTCCCTTGTGCCGCGTCCATGCCTTTCAAAGAAAGAGGAGGAGATAAGTACCAACAGCTGTGGTGCAGAAGAAACACCAGCAGTACAGGTATGATCACTGACATCTATAGTATTTTTGTGAAATCATGGCTGGAGCTTCGGCACCAGTATATTGCTGAGTGATTATCGTCTGGTCTGATTATTTTTTGTTTTGTCTACAGTACCACCTAGTCTTCTTCATCATCTTCACCTTGGACGCCAGAATCTCAATCTGCACAGAGACCTAATAATAAAAGATCCCTGATGCCGTTTCCCAGAATCCATTTATGTGATACTGGAATTTCCCTTCGGGGATTAATAAAGTTATCTTATCTTATTTTATGCCTGGGACTCCCTTCTATTTTGGATATTTCATATTCCATCTCGGTTGGATTGGCGTTTCGACTACTACTACATTTTGGCCTAAGACTTACATTACGCCTTAAAACTGGTGAGAATGGTGGCGTTCCCATGTTTACATAGGAGCAATGTAGGCCCCAAGATTACAATATTTAGGGTGATTGATATATATTGTAAAAATAAAAATCACAGAAAAAATACTCTTTTTTTAGGGTATGTTCACAAAAGAAGTGCAAGTCACTTATGGGCCGCTTTTGGAGCCGTTTTTCCTAGACAATATTGAAAACAGCTCCAAAAACGGCCGTAAAAAACGCTGAAAACCTTGAAAACAGCTCTGTATTTTCAGATATTTTTGAGTTTGCGCGTGAACATACCCTAATTTCCATCAATGTACAAATGAATAGAAATTAATTACTAACATATACACCATCCAGACATAACATTAAAACCACCTGCCTTGTGTAGTCCTCCTCGTGCTGCCATAATAGCTCTGACCCGTTGGGACATGGATTTCAGAAGATCTTTAAAAGTGTCCTGTGGTATCTGGCACCAAGACGTTAGCAGATCCTTTAACCCCTTCCTGCTCCTTGACGTTCTATTCCATCATGTTATGGCAACAGGAGGCCTAACAATGGCCTCCGGGTTTGTCATCTACGGAAGCCTAGTTTGTCCTGCCTTAGGTTTGCTGTCAGTGAGTAACTGACAACACTTTTACACTGCACTACGCATGTAGTGCAGTGTATTAGAATAGCGATCAGGGATTCCTGACTTCAAGTCACCTAGTGAGACAAAAAAAAAACACTTGTATAAAAAAACTTTTTTCAATATTAAGTCCTTTATTTAAAAAAACAAATTGTTAACTAATAACTATTTTGTGTGTTATAACCATCTGCCTTACACCACATTTTCTGTAATTTTTTCTGTTTTTCACTGAATGTATCAACCAAATTTTACCACTAACATAAAGTTCAATGTGTCACCAGAAAACAGTCTCAGAATCACTTGGATAAATAAAGGCATTCCAAAGTTATTATTACCACATAAAGTGGCACATGTCATAGTTACATAGTTACATAGTTAGTACGGCTGAAAAAAGACACATGTCCATCAAGTTCAACCAAGGGACGGGAAAAGGGAAGGAAAAATTTCTACACATAGGAGCTAATACTTTTTTGTTCTAGGAAATTATCTAACCCTTTTTTAAAGCCATCTACTGTCCCTGCAGTGACCAGCTCCTGCGGTAGGCTATTCCATAGATTCTCCAGACGGAGGGAGTGTCCCCTTGTTTTTTGAGGGGGTTTTACATGGAACAGAATTTCACCATATTTTTTGTATGTGCCATTAATATATTTATATAAATTAATCATGTCCCCCCTTAGTCGTCTTTTTTCAAGGCTAAATAGGTTTAATTCTTTTAATCTTTCCTCATAACTTAAATTCTCCATGCCCCTAATTAGCTTTGTTGCTCTTCTTTGTATTTTTTCCAACTCCAGGGCATCCTTTCTATGAACTGGAGCCCAGAACTGAACTGCATATTCTAGATGAGGCCTCACTAATGCTTTGTAAAGTGGTAATATTACATCCCTGTCCCGCGAGTCCATGTCTCTTTTAATACACGACAATATCCTGCTGGCCTTTGAAGCAGCTGATTGACACTGCATGCTGTTATTGAGTTTATGATTTACAAGTACACCCAGATCCTTCTCAACAAGTGACTCCCCCAGTGTAGCTCCCCCTAGGACATATGATGCATGCAGGTTGTTCGTACCCAGATGCATAACTTTACATTTATCTACATTAAACTTCATCTGCCAAGTGGACGCCCAAACACTTAGTTTGTTTAAATCTGCCTGCAATTCATGAACATCTTCCATAGACTGAACTATATTATATAGCTTGGTGTCATCTGCAAAAATAGAAATAGTGCTATTAATCCCATCCTCTATATCATTAATAAATAAGTTGAATAATAGTGGTCCCAGCACTGAACCCTGGGGTACACCACTTATTACCGGGGACCATTCAGAGTAGGAATCATTGACCACAACTCTCTGGATACGGTCCTTGAGCCAATTCTCAATCCAATTACAAACTATATTTTCTAAACCTATAGTCCTTAATTTACCCATTAGGCGTCTATGGGGGACAGTGTCAAATGCCTTTGCAAAGTCCAAAAACACTAAATCCACAGCAGCCCCTCTGTCTAGACTTCTGCTCACCTCTTCATATAATCACTATATCCACAGCGGCCCCTCTGTCTAGGCTTCTGCTCACCTCTTCATATAAACACTATATCCACAGCGGCCCCTCTGTCTAGACTTCTGCTCACCTCTTCATAAAAACAGATTAGGTTAGTTTGACAACTTCTGTCCTTAGTAAAACCGTGCTGGCTGTCACTTATAATACTATTTATTGTCACATAATCCTGTATATAGTCCCTCAATAGCCCCTCAAACATTTTCCCCACGATGGATGTTAAGCTTACTGGTCTATAATTACCCGGGGAAGACCTAGAGCCCTTTTTGAAAATAGGCACCACATTTGCCCTGCGCCAGTCCCTTGGCACTATTCCAGTCACTAGAGATTCTCTGAATATTATGAAAAGGGGGACAGAAATAACTGAACTAAGCTCTTTAAGAATTCTAGCGTGTATCCCATCTGGTCCGGGGCCTTGTGCACATTTATTTTATTTAATTTAGCTTGGACAATATCTACATTCATCCAATTCAATATATCAACTGATATATTAACAGCACTGGCACCGGCTACATCAGCTGCTCTTTCTTCTGTTGTATATACAGAGCAAAAGAACCCATTCAGTAACTCTGCCTTCTCTTGATCTTCTATGACCAACTCCCCATTACCACTATCTAGGGGTCCTACATGTTCAGATTTTGGCTTTTTAGCATTTATATACTTGAAGAATTTTTTGGGATTTGTTCTACTATCCTTGGCCACCTGCCTTTCATTTTGTATTTTTGCTAATTTTATTACATTTTTACAGATTTTATTAAGCTCTTTATATTTTACAAAGGCTTCAGACGTACCCTCAGATTTGTATTTTTTAAATGCCCTTTTTTTGTCGTGTATTGCCCCTTTCACAGAAGGTGTAAGCCATGTGGGATTTAATTTTAGTCGTTTATACTTGTTACCTATAGGAATAAATTTTGCACTATAATAACCCAAAGTAGATTTGAAAATCTCCCATTTATCATTTGTCCCATTATTTGACATTAGTTCTTCCCAGTCTATATCCTGAATTGCCGCCTTCATCCTGGGGAAATTGGCTTTCTTAAAATTAAATGTTTTTGCCCTCCCAGCCTGTGTTTGTTTTTTACAGTATAGGTAAAATGTAACTATATTGTGATCACTGTTACCGAGGTTTTCACGAACATTGACGTTCCCAACAAGCTCTGCATTATTAGAAATGACCAGATCCAACAGAGCTTCACCTCTAGTAGGGTCTTCCACAAACTGGCCTATAAAATTTTCCTGCAACAGCTTGAGGAAATGTCTCCCCTTAGAAAATGTCAGATTAGACAAATGGGCTCTGAGCCTTAAGGCCCAACCTAGGCTTCGTCATTAAGGGGTTAAGTCCTGTAAGTTGTGAGTAGGGGTCTCCATGGATTGGATTTGTTTTTCCAGCACATCTATCAGATGATCGATTGAATTAAGAATATGGAGGCCAGCTGTCACGGACACTGGGTTTGTGGACGCACTAGGCCGCTCCACCGTAGCGGGGAGGCAGCTGACCAGGTCACAGTCTATGTGAAAGTAAGATGGCAGACAGTAATGCTTAGCTACCTGAAATAGTCCGGGCGGTGGCTGTGGCTTCAGCACGGATGGAGGCAGGTGCGGAAAGTGGCGCCAGACGTGGCGGGCAGTATCCGATGAGCAGATGGCACTTGACGTGGCAGAAGACACTTGATGTGGCAGATGGCACTTGATGTGGCAGATGGCACTTGACGTGGCAGATGGCACTTGACGTGGCAGATGACACTTGAACACGGGTAGGCACAGGAACAATGCGGAATACAGGAACGGTAATAGGGCATGGGTAACAGCGGGAACGGGAGACACTAAGGGACCATTTGCAAGACAGACTGGGAAAGACTAACAACGCTCAGGCAAGGATCAGAAGGGCTGGGGCATTCTTATAGAGCAGGAAGTCATGTGGGTTAATGATCATTGTTTTCATGTGCGCGCGCTGGCCCTTACGGGACCCAGCCGGACGGAGCGGAAGCGAGCGCTGGCCTCTCCTAGGAGGGAGACGGAGGCCAGCGCTCACAGATCCATGGCTGCGGGCATCGGGAGGTGAGTGAACTCGACGGCCCGCGGCCATGGGCGCTACAGTATCCACCCCTCTTACGCCCCCTCTTCTTGGTGCCAGAGTGAGAGAGGAACTTTTTAATAAGAGTAGGGGCGCTGAGGTTCTCTTCTGGCTCCCAGGACCTCTCCTCAGGACCAAACCCTCTCCAGTCCACCAGATAGAAAGTCCTTCCTCCTACCCTCTTGCGGTCCAGGATCTCCTTTACCTCGAATACATCAGAAGGGCCGCTGGAAGCAACTGTGGAACTAGAGGTCTTGCTGTAGCGGTTCAGGACCACAGGTTTCAGGAGGGACACATGGAAGGAGTTAGGGATTCTGAGGGTAGGGGGCAGCTGCAGCTTATAGGAAACAGGGTTAATTTGTTGCAGGATCTCGAAGGGACCAAGGAACCTGGGAGCAAACTTGTATGAAGGCACCCTCAAGTGAATGTTTCGAGAGGACAGCCAGACTTTAGTCCCTGGAAGATACTGAGGCGGCTCTCTTCTTTTGGTATCTGCCTTACGCTTCATGCGGTCTACCGCCAGCAAAATAGAGGACCGGGTCTGTTGCCAGATTTGCAGGAAGTCCCCATATGCAGAGTCAGCAGCGGGTACCTGAGATGAAGTCGACACTGGAAGAGGAACTCTGGGATGTTGACTGTACACGATGTGAAACGGAGTGGAAGTGGTGGACTCACTTGTGTGGTTATTATATGAAAACTCATCCCATGGAAGAAGTTGTACCCAGTTATCGTGCTGTGAAGAGATGAAGTTGCGGAGATAATTTTCCATGATCTGGTTGATCCTCTCAACTTGCCCATTGGACTGGGGGTGATAGGCAGAGGAAAAGTCCAAACTCACATCCAGGAGTTTACAGAGGGCTCTCCAGAACTTGGAGGTAAACTGAACCCCCCGGTCGGACACAATGTGAAGAGGCATGCCATGCAAGCGGAAGATGTGCTGAATGAAGGAAATTGCCAGTCGAGGAGCAGAGGGTAGGCCGGTCAGCGGGATAAAATGTGCCATCTTAGAGAACCGGTCCACCACCACCCAGATGGTGTTGCATCCTGCTGAGAGAGGAAGGTCCGTGACAAAGTCCATAGCGATGTGCTGCCAGGGGGCACTGGGTACAGGCAGGGGTTGAAGCAGGCCGGCAGGCTTGCTGTGAGCCACTTTGTTAGAGGCACACACCGTGCAAGCAGAGACAAAGTCCAGAACATCCTTAGGTAGCGTGGGCCACCAGAAGGGACGAGCGATCAGGTCTTGGGTCTTACGGACACCGGCGTGCCCAGCTAGTTTAGAACTGTGTCCCCAGCGGAGAATTCTTTTTCTGTCTGCCAACCGAACAAAAGTTCTCCCTGGAGGGATATTTCTAAGCTGCAGAGGATTGGCGGTGACAATGCAGGATGGGTCTATGATCGTCTGAAGGGACTCCACCGTGTCTTCCGTTTCAAATGATCTGGACAGGGCATCGGCCCTCACGTTCTTGTCAGCGGGACGTTAGTGGAGTAGAAATTGGAAATGGGTGACCACCTGGCTTGACGAGGATTCAGTCTTTGTGCAGACTGAAGGTAAGTGAGATTCTTGTGGTCAGTGAAGATCAGGATGGGGTGAGCAGCGCCCTCCAGAAGATGTCTCCACTCCTCCAGGGCCAATTTGATAGCCAGTAGCTCCCGATCTCCAATGGAATAATTGCGCTCAGCAGAGGAAAACAGTCTTGAGTAGTAGCCACATACTACTGCCTTTCCTTTGGAGCTCCTCTGGAACAGAAGTGCGCCTGCACAAACAAAATTTATTTAGGGGTCTAGTCTGGGGTCTGTATTTTTTAGCGGACTGGTCTGGGAGTCTGTATTCATTTAGGGGTCTGGTCTGGGGGTCTGCATTTATTTAGCGGTCTGGTCTGGGGTCTGTATTTATTTAGGGGTCTAGTCTGGGGTCTGCATTTATTTAAGGGTCTAGTCTTGGGTCTGTATTTAGGTGTCCGGTCTGGGGTCTGTATTTATTTAGGGGTCCGGTCTGGGGTCTGTATTTATTTAGGGGACTGGTCTGTGGTCTCCATTGATTTAGGGGTCTGGTCTGGGGTCTGCATTTATTTAGGTGTCTGGTCTGGGGTCTGTATTTATTTAGGGGTCTGGTCTGGGGTCTGTAGTTATTTAGGGGTCTGGTCTGGGGTCTGTATTTATTTAGGGGTCTGGTCTGGGGGTCTGCATTTATTTAGGGGTCTGGTCTTGGGTCTGTATTTATTTAGGCGTCCGGTACATGGTCTGCATTAATTTGGGGGTCTGGTCTGGGGTCTGTATTTATTAAGGGGTCTAGTCTGGGGTCTGTATTTTTTTAGGTGTCCGGTCAGGGGTCTGCATTTATTTAGGGGTCTAGTCTGGGGTCTGTATTTATTTAGGGGTCCAGTCTGGGGTCTGTATTTATTTAGGGGTCCGGTCAGGGGTCTGAATTTATTTAGGCGTCTAGTCTGGGGTCTGTATTTTTTAGGGGTCTGGTCTGGGAGTCTGTATTCATTTAGGGGTCTGGTCTGGGGGTCTGCATTTATTTAGCGGTCTGGTCTGGGGTCTGTATTTATTTAGGGGTCTAGTCTTGGGTCTGTATTTAGGTGTCCGGTCTGGGGTCTGTATTTATTTAGGGGTCCGGTCTGGGGTCTGTATTTATTTAGGGGACTGGTCTGTGGTCTCCATTGATTTAGGGGTCTGGTCTGGGGTCTGCATTTATTTAGGTGTCTGGTTTGGGGTCTGTATTTATTTAGGGGTCTGGTCTGGGGTCTGTATAAATAAATACAGACGCCAGACCAGACCCTAAGTTAATGCAGACACCAGACCGGACCCCTAAATAAATACAGACCCCAGACCGGACACCTAAATACAGACCCAAGACTAGACCCTTAAATAAATGCAGACGCCAGACCAGACCCCTAAATAAATGCAAACCCTAGACCAGACCCCTAAATAAATACAGACCCAGGAATAGAGCACTAAATGAATACAGACCCCAGACCAGACCCCTTAATAAATACAGATCCCAGACCCAACCCCTAAATTAATGCAGACCCCAGACCGGACCCCTAAATAAATACAGACCCCAGACCAGACCCCTAAATAAATGCAGACCTTAGACCAGACCCCTAAATAAATACAGACCCAAGACTAGACCCGTAAATAAATACAGACCACAGAGTGGACCCCTAAATAAATAGACCCCTAACTAAATACAGACCCCAGACCAGACCCCTAAATAACTACAGACCCCAGAACAGACCCCTAAATAAATACAGACCCCAGACCAGACCCCTAAATAAATACAGACCCCAGACCACTTCCCTAAATAAATACAGACCACAGACCAGACCCCTAAATAAATACAGACCCCAGACTGGACCCCTAAATAAATAGACCCCAGACTAGAACCCTAAATAAATGCAGACACCAGACCAGACCACTAAATCAATTAAGACCACAGACCAGTACCCTAAATAAATACAGACCCCAGACCAGACACCTAAATAAATGCAGACGCCAGACCAGAACCCTAAATCAATGGAGACCACAGACCAGACCCCTAAATAAATACAGACCCCAGACCAGACCCCTAAATAAATACAGACCCCAGACCAGAACCCTAAATAAATACTGACCCCAGACCCCTAAATAAGTTTTTAATTCTCCTCTCTATATCAAATCTAGGGTCATAACTTAATAGTCTATAGACCTTAGTGTCATTCAATTGTCTATGAGCTTCAGCAATTTAGGATTTGGAGTCCATAACCACAACCGCACCCCCTTTGTCGGCGGGTTTAATGGTGAGGTCGAGGCTATGGACCAGCTCATCCAATGCAGATAATCAAGTGTAGTAATATTAGGATGTTTCAAAGTATTACCATATGTACTAGACCGTAGATCGTCGGCGCCTCTTATGTCCCGCTCTCCTGGTGGGTTTTCGTTTCTGATTTCCATATTGTCGACTCCTAAAAAATCTGTATGGCTTGAGCTGTTACTCTGGGTCTGATCAAGAGGTCGATCTTCACCATTGATGTTCCTGTATATATCCCGATTTTTATGTTCCCTCCTTGGTAGTCCCACCATACGATCATTAGAGTTGTCCCATGAATAAACGTGTCCAGTCTTATAATCAAGTTGGTCTCTATACCATTTTCTTTTCTTGGTGGTTTCTGTCTCCAATCTAGCTTTACTCAATGTAGTATGTAATTTCTCAATATGTAGACTAAAATCCTCAGCAGACACTAGCGACTGTAATACATTCTCCAATTCCTTTACTTTAGCCTTTACCCAAATGAGATCTCTCTGTAAAAAATCCATATTCAATAAAATGATATCCAAAGCGTACCTAGTTGATAATTGCTCATGTTTGATACGGAATTCATCATGTTGAGTATGCATTGTAGGCTTCAAATGGGGACGCATACCACGTGGAATCATCTTGTTTTTGTAATATTGACCAAGTGTAAGGAGATGCAATTCCACATTGATCAACTTTTTTGATTCAAACTCCAAATTTCTTTTTACATCTGGTAATGATGGTACACTCAAGAAAGAGACATCCCCTTCTGCTCCATTCAAAATTCTAGCAATGTCCTCCTCCGTAAAAACAGTAGAGTTGGCTGAAGGCATATCCTGCAAAGTACCGATTTTGTTCCATGGTATCAGCAATAGAAAAAGTGGAATAAGGTGCCAGCTGAGTAGATCCAAATATATTCAAACAGAGAAAGCAGCAGCACTCAATCTCAGTAAGAGAAAGCTTACACATGTGAACGGGTGCCCTGCTATAAATGGATCAATTGTCCACTCATGTGTAGGGGCAATGTATTTGAGCTCCCTCAAACACACAGAAAGTACAACATTAGACAGCACTTTACGTGCGATTCTGATTGGATCATTGACGTGTTATGGTGCCCCTGCCAGTTATTATATGTTGGTGAAACCACCTGCGACTTCAAAACTAGGTTGAATAACCATCGGTATTCCATTAGGAAACATAAAGGAGATTTGCCATGCGCGAAACATTTTTTTGAACTAGGACATACCGAAAGAGATTTAAAATGTCTGATTTTGGAACATATTCCACTTCCCCAGAGTGGGGGTGATAGGAATGTATTACTACATAAATGTCAATCAAAGGGGATTTTCCTTTTGGAAACATTGAGACGGAAAGGTCTGAATGTTGAATTGAATGTCGCTAGGGCTACTCTCTGAGACTCATCTCTGACATCTGCATTCATCCTCTAGCAATGTTCTGCTTTTGTCTATTATTCTTTTTTTGGTTTTGTATTTTGTTATATGAGATGTATATATATATACCTTGATCTTTGACACTTTATTTTTCTATTTTAGATCATAAGGTGAATGTAGACCACTTCAGACCACAAGATACAAAATTGACCAAGAATAAATGGAAGATGGAAATTGGATATTCATATTTTGATGTCCTGTGAATAGTTTTCATGTATTAATGTTTTGGAAAATATTTCTTTCAATGTATGTGAAAGGGGCGCAGCAATAATGTAAATATTAGTGTATAAACTGACTGATGTAATAAGCTACTGTGGAGTTCTCATGGGTTGGATCCATGATTGCTGGTTATTGTGGTTGGACTTGGCACACGGGAGTGGGATACTGTCGCTCTACTAACCTTGGTGTAGCTTTTCATGGAGCACATAACTGGGACCCTGATCCCTCCCCTTTCGTGTGAGTCCTTTATCCGCAGTTTAATATACCTTATAACTGCCATCGACTATATAGAATTTCTATGACATTTTTAGGAATGGATTTATTTGCTGCACTTGGTTTTCTTGCTGCTTCCCTCTCATACATATACATTTGTATATACAGGTGTTTTACCTTCTCTTGATGCTGATCCTGGACATCTTCGGACATATATATGTCCTGAATATTTATCAATTCTGTCATTCCGTGGTTTGATGTATTTTGTGTCTATATGTATTTGTGAAACATTTTGCTTGATAAGCTATTTACAATAATATTGATTGTTACCTGTCACTTGGCAACGTGTTGCGGAACTTCTTTCCGGTTCTCGCTAGTGGAATGTGTGCACAATGGCGTCAGGAGTTTGTTGATTACCTGTAACCAGGCAACTTCCTATAGACGTGACTTGCTGGTGCTGTCAGCCTGACGCATGCGCACCTGCTAACAATAAATGCCTGATAGGGAGGACTTGAGTCAAACACATACCAGCACTTTGCATAAATTAAATATCAGTCTTTTGATTGGTCAGTGGTCTGACAGCCGTAACTTGATACACATCTTGTGGAATATTTGATTACATTGTAATTAGGTCTATATTAAGTCGTTCTAATATATAGACGTTTTTAGATGTTATTAAATATGTCACTTGTCACTTTCTGTATCAATGTTTTATTTTTTGATACCGTAACTTTTGTTTTACACGTAACTAAATGCTGTTTGTATTTGTGATACTATTGTAATGAGCTTGATTGCTTGTATTTGATGCACACTATAGAAACCATGACTGTTGTACACACCATTATGCTCGAAAAAAGTCCTAATGTTGGACTGAAACGTCGCACCTCTGTATGTTGGCTTGAATAAATCACCGTTTTTTTTCATTCACCCTGTTGGAGTGCTGCAAGATTTATTTCTCCTGAATATTGATACAGTCCTAGGATCTGGACTGCTTGCTGGCACCCGTTCACATATGTAAGCTTTCTCTTACTGAGATTGAGTGCTGCTGCTTTCTCTGTTTGAATATATATATATATATATATATATATATATATATATATATCAGAGTCTGATGGTCAGTTGTATATACAGTGTCCAGAGTCTGGTGGTCAGTGATACATATAGCATCCAGAGTCTGGTGGTCAGTTATACATATAGCATCCAGAGTCTGGTGATCAGTTATACATATAGCATCCAGAGTCTGGTGGTCAGTGATACATATAGTTTCCAGAGTCTGATGATCAGCTGTATATATAGTGTCTAGAGTCTGGTGTTCAATGGTACACATAGTAACCAGAGTCTTGTTGTAAAGGATCTGCCAGACACAGCTTCTGTGTCGACGCCCGTGGTTAATCAGTCTGTATCTGTTCCTAGTAATAGAAAAAGAGAAATAATACAGCATATACGGAGATATATACAGCAGGGTCAGATAGAAAAGACCAAGACAAACAGAATCAACCATGTACTAAACTGCCATTGTGTTAGTTCTGTCTTCTGTTTTCTGTTGTCTCCCCTGTGGTGTCCGCACAGACGCTCTGTTGCGCATGCGCAGTGTGGCCTACATCCGGGAGTGCCGCTTAGCGTCTTACGTCGCTATGGTGATTTTCACCATGCGGCGTCTTCTCCATCTGACGCGCGGCGCGTCCCGTGATGTGGGCGTCACTGGGCGTGTGTTCCGAGCGCCGATTTGCGCTCATCACAGGTGAGCCTAATTTTATGCTCTTTATTTATAACCCTGGAGTACCATTTTAAATTAGCCTCCTGACGAAGCCGGTCTATCGGGCGAAACGCGCGTCGAGGCGCTTGTTCACCCAGTTCTTCTGATCCTCCACGCTCTCTCAACATGTCTCAGGGTATGTGTCTGTATTTTTGCTAAACTTGCACTGATCTTTGGGCTACACTGTTTAACTATGGCAGCTGCATTTCTCTATGGCTATTTTAGCTACACTATCTATTGATATACGTCAACAGCCACACTCTTTTCTTGTGCTGATTTCTACCCAGCAGTATTGTATATCTATTTAGCTATACTGCGCTGTCCTTTTACGCATTATTTTATGTATATCTATTTAGCTGCACCTTTTTTGTGTTGGCTCTGACGTATTATCATTATATGGACATTGCCATAAGCTATTCTGCCCTTTCCTATTTGTATAGGCTTTGATATTATACAGGCCACCTTCACACTGTTTTGGCTACATGTGGGATTTACATCATACACCCCTGGGCTTGTGTCATTATTGAATATTATTTGAGCGTGTGAGCGATCATTAGTACATGGTTGATTCTGTTTGTCTTGGTCTTTTCTATCTGACCCTGCTGTATATGTCTCCGTATATGCTGTATTATTTCTCTTTTTCTATTACTGTGCTATTTTGTCATTATATTTAATAAAGATATTTTTTGTGCTTTTTATATTGAGTACAATATTTTCTTTAGGGATATGTCCCATCTGGTTCGTTTTTAGGTTTTATTGCTATAGGGGACCCCATTACATGCCATTTCTTTGGTGCGAGGTTTTTGGTTAGGTTGTCTTGACTATTCTTGTCTGTGTTTACAGAATATACCTCAGGATTTATGGATTTCAGGAAAAGAGATAAGGATTGGATTACACAACTTGGTACCATATTCGGAGAGAATTCAGCAGTGACTACAGAAAGTAGTAACATTAAGGGCTTGAAACTTAAAATACGTGATCTTCTCAAAAAACGCACCAAAGTTTGGTGGAACAAGGCAGCCTTGGAAAATTATCTGCAGAAAGATATTATACCTCGCGGCCTACACCTGCAGGTGTTCCCCACTTTGGATACGGAGGATCCTTCTTTTGTTGCGAAATGGGAAGATTCCCTTACTAAATGTTCGCGCACGCTTATTGAGCTGCTCATTGGGGCAGATCGTAGAACCCTCGACTCTCTGGAAAAGTATATTGATTCCCTTAAAGGGAATGTGTTGCCAGAAAAACATGTTTTTTTTTTAAAAATTAAACATTTAGTGTGTGGGTGATTAAACATTGTTCAAATTTTTTTTATTTTTTTGCACGAGTCCAGGAAATATTATAAATTATTTCTAATTTATAATACTACCCATTTTTGGTCACTAGATGGAGCTGTTCCCAAAATTGCAGCATTGCAACATTGGGTTAAAAGCCCTCGCTCTAGTGAGCTCTCAGCATCCCCCCCTCCTTTATCCTGGCTAGTGCCGGGATAAACGAGGGGTTTGAACGATGTAACCTCCTACACTGTGTGTCGCCATTTTTTGAGCTAACCCACAGTGTAGTAGGTTTACATACAGTAGTAAACACACACAAACACGAACATACATTGAAATCTCTTACCTGCTCCTGCCGCCGCGGCTCCCTCCGGCCCGTCCGCTCCGTTTGCTGCCGCTGGTGCAAGTGCACAAATCCGGAAGCCGCGACCGGAAGTAGTAATATTACTGTCCGGCCGCGACTTCCGGTCCACAGGAAATTCCGGACGGCGCCAATTTCGAATAGGACTGTGTGGGAGCGGCGCATGCGCAGTTCCCACACAGACGCCGTACACTGCAGTCAATGGGACGGGAGCCGTTCGCAGTCCCTATGGGACTGTGGCTGCCGTATTCCATGTCTGTATGTGTCGTTAATCGACACACACAGAAATGGAACAAAAAATGGCAGCCCCCATAGGGAAGAAAAAGTGTAAAAATAAGAAAACGTAAAACACAAACACACAAATGAATATAAACGTTTTTAATAAAGCACTAACATCTTTAACATATAAAAAAATAATTTGTGATGACACTGTTCCTTTAAGGAAAAGATACATCAATCTCTTAGTACAGAAGAGCTTGGCACTTTTGATAAGGCATTGGAGGAGGAGCTGAAAAAGTGGGAGAGAGAGATACAAGATCTCAAAACCAGAAAATTTCAGCGCGATTTGAGTGATTTCCAGTCAAATAAAATCTATCGTTGGCATACCAAAAGGGCTTGGTCCCTGTCCCGTTCTGTCTCCTCTGCCTCTCTTGTATCTGAAGAAGAATGTGGCGGTTTTTTAGACAAACCTCAGGCCACAGGAGATGGAGACCCCCTGTTCGACCCCAGAACACCGGCAGTCAAAAGAAAGACCAGAGGGGTATTCAACAGGGACAAGAGAAACAGGAGGCTCTAAAGGTAATTAACCTCTCTTCCCATATTCTGTCGTCCTCCCAAATAAATGTTCTGCAAAAGGGTCTGTCTTTTTTCCCCCACAGGTAAATTTGATCTTTTTACCACCATCAAGGATTTGGCTCTTTTCTCTAGAAAACTACTTTTTAAAAAACATTTTGGTAGAAGGGATTATAGTGCTGCCATGGGTTCTCCGGCAGAGAAACAGGCATTTGATGCCCTTCTATCACTTCTAGAGGAACAGGAGGCTCACACTGATCCCAGACTTCCCATGCATCTGTGCCGCCGCTCTCAACATTTCCCCCCTTTCACCTTATGCCCCTCAGTGGATATTTTTTTCAAATTAGTCAAGAAGGATTTGGAAAGTATTTCCGAGTCTAGTACATCATGTAATCTTAACTATAAGGAGAGGCAAGCTATTCTGGAACTTAGAAAACTTAGGGACGTTATTATTAAACCAGCTGATAAGGGGGGCAATGTTGTATTATGGCCGGCACAGATGTATGAATGTGAGGCCTTTCGTCAACTAGACATGAGCCATTGTTATCGTAGGTTACCATCAGATCCTACGCTAGCCTTTAAAGCAGAACTAGATAGTTTATTGCAACAAGGTGTGGATTCCAATATTATCAACTCCAAATTAAGAGATGGTCTTTCCGTGGACTTTCCCATCAAGCCCACTTTTTATTTACTGCCTAAAGTGCACAAAAATGTCATCTGCCCTCCCGGGCGCCCAATAGTGTCAGGGATTGGTGGCCTATGTGAGAACATCTGCATATTCGTGGATTTTTATCTACAGAAATGTGTGGAAACCCTGCCGTCATACATCAGGGATACCACGGATATGTTACAACGTCTTGATGGGCTGTATCTTGAGGATGACATGCTTCTTGTCACATGTGACGTGGAGTCCCTGTATACATCTATATGCCATGACCACGGGATCCGAGCATCTAGACATTTTTTACAGATGACTAATCATGACCCGGATCTTGTTGAGTTTATTCTATGCCTTCTCGACTTTGCACTAACACATAATTTTTTTGTATTCAAGGACCGTCTCTTCCTACAGCTCCAGGGCACAGCAATGGGGGCCACTTGTGCACCCTCATATACTAATCTGTTCCTGGGGCTGTGGGAGTGGGAGACTGTGCAGCAGATTCCGGGTCATGATTCAGTGCTCCTGTGGTCACGGTATATAGATGATATTCTATTCATCTGGCAAGGCTCCACGTCTAGCTTGGAATCTTTCCTTGATTCCCTTAACAGGAATGATATCAACATCAAATTGACATGGAAGTTTAGCTTGACATGCGTTGACTTTCTGGATATCAAGATTTGCAGAGATAATAGCGGTTTTATTTCTACCGATATTTTCAGGAAAAAAACTTCCACAAATGCCCTCCTCCATGCCACGTCTGCCCACTACCCGAAGGTTACAACATCTATACCCGTGGGCCAGTTTTTGAGGGCAAAGCGTATCTGCTCCAGTGACAGCAACTTTGAGCGTCAAGCTTTGGACCTTACAGCAAGATTCAAGAGTCGTGGGTACAGTCAGAGGGTCATTAAGAAAGGCTACCTAAGAGCTAAAAATTCAACTCGCGATGGACTTCTGGTGAGTAGACCCAAGAGACACAAAATAGATCAGAATGTCAGATTTATCACCACTTTCAACCCTCATTGGACTGAGATTCGTGATATTTTGCAAAAGCACTGGCGGGTCCTCCTCACTGATCGCGACTTGGCAGGGGTCTTACCCAGTTACCCCTCCATTACTTGGAGGCGGTCTAGAAATCTTAAGGACCTTCTGACTGCGAGTCACTATATTCCTAGTGCTGCGCCCAACCCGTTTGGGAGTAGAGGCCCTCCCTGGGGCTCGTATAACTGCGGTCATTGTTCTGCCTGTAAATACATTCTACGTACCTCTAACTTTTATAGCTCAAGCGGAAGGAAAGATTATAAAATTGTCTACCACATCACGTGCAATACCGTAGCTGTGGTGTACTTTGCTACCTGTCCGTGTGGGCTCATTTATGTTGGTATGACTACCAGGCAATTGAAGGTGCGGGTGCTGGAACACGTGAGTAAGATCAAATCGGCACTCAATGTCGTGGATATTGACAAACTCCAGCCTGTTGCACGGCATTTTCGCGAGTTCCACTCCTGTAATCCAAGGGGGTTTGAGGTACGTGGAATTGATAAGATCTCTTTGGGTTGTAGATGTGGCGATGTACGTGTGGCGTTATTGAGAAAAGAGATGAAGTGGATCACGTTACTTAATACTGTAGCTCCATCTGGCTTAAACGAAGCCACTAGTTTCAGGCCTTTTTTGTAAATTCTAACCATGCGTGAATTTTATTTTCTCTAGGGTTTTTTTCTTGTGTTTTATATCTACTTTTGTATATTGCAGTTTATCTTGTCCAGTGAGTGGGTTTATTCCTCTACATATCTACGATGATCGTGTCTGGCCTTTACCGCAAACCAGAAGTGGAGAAGTTATACACATATTGTAATTCTGGGTATTGTACATTTGTTGTATTTTTTCTGTCAATGTGTATATGTTTCTAAATTTCTGGAGCAATTGCTGCGTTTTTCAACTTACGATATAATAACTATGTATTTTTCTAATATACATTGTATAGTACTCTATTTTTATTTATTGTATATTTGATGTTGCAGCATTTTGTACATCCACTAATGTATCTATATGTGTGTATTTATTGCCGACACTGTGGATTTCATTGTACTATATTTTGGGTTTCACATTGTCGGCTTTCTATTTGCTGTATATAATGGGTTATATGGGATGGAGTAGATTTATTTTAAACACATATTTTGATGTATTCCACTTTTTGTTTCATGAATATGTATTTATATATATATATATGCACTCACTTGTCACTATTTTATTATTTATTTATTTATTTATTTTTTATAATATATATATTCACTCTTATAGGATGTTTAGGAATTGCCTATCCACATTAATGTATATCACTTTTCATATTATATATTATATTCATTATTCATATCAACATGCCCTTTCTTTTCTTCACTTGGTTCCTATATCTATTGGATTATAGCTTATTTATTTTTTCATCTTTCTATTATTATTATTATTTTTTCTTTTTGTGCACAGTCCTGTTAATAGTACACTTCCTCTGTTTTTCTTGTTTTTCTTATCTTATTTCATTATTTTTATTTTTTATATATCCTGCTCTATCTGCATCTAACCTCTATCACTAGATTCCGCTGTATGTATCCCATTCTCGTAGTTACGTCCCACTCCTAAACTGCCATTGTGTTAGTTCTGTCTTCTGTTGTCTCCCCTGTGGTGTCCGCACAGACGCTCGGTTGCGCATGCGCAGTGTGGCCTACATCCGGGAGTGCCGCTTAGCGTCTTACGTCGCTATGGTGATTTTCACCATGCGGCGTCTTCTCCATCTGACGCGCGGCGCGTCCCGTGATGTGGGCGTCACTGGGCGTGTGTTCCGAGCGCCGATTTGCGCTCATCACAGGTGAGCCTAATTTTATGCTCTTTATTTATAACCCTGGAGTACCATTTTAAATTAGCCTCCTGACGAAGCCGGTCTATCGGGCGAAACGCGCGTCGAGGCGCTTGTTCACCCAGTTCTTCTGATCCTCCACGCTCTCTCAACATGTCTCAGGGTATGTGTCTGTATTTTTGCTAAACTTGCACTGATCTTTGGGCTACACTGTTTAACTATGGCAGCTGCATTTCTCTATGGCTATTTTAGCTACACTATCTATTGATATACGTCAACAGCCACACTCTTTTCTTGTGCTGATTTCTACCCAGCGGTATTGTATATCTATTTAGCTATACTGCTCTGTCCTTTTACGCATTATTTTATGTATATCTATTTAGCTGCACCTTTTTTGTGTTGGCTCTGACGTATTATCATTATATGGACATTGCCATAAGCTATTCTGCCCTTTCCTATTTGTATAGGCTTTGATATTATACAGGCCACCTTCACACTGTTTTGGCTACATGTGGGATTTACATCATACACCCCTGGGCTTGTGTCATTATTGAATATTATTTGAGCGTGTGAGCGATCATTAGTACATGGTTGATTCTGTTTGTCTTGGTCTTTTCTATCTGACCCTGCTGTATATATCTCCGTATATGCTGTATTATTTCTCTTTTTCTATTACTGTGCTATTTTGTCATTATATTTAATAAAGATATTTTTTGTGCTTTTTATATTGAGTACAATATTTTCTTTAGGGATATGTCCCATCTGGTTCGTTTTTAGGTTTTATTGCTATAGGGGACCCCATTACATGCCATTTCTTTGGTGCGAGGTTTTTGGTTAGGTTGTCCTGTATCTGTTCCTAGGTCTGATAGAGTGACTTGATCTGCTACCACTCAGGCTTGTAGGCTGAGGAGTGGGAGAACCTATCACAGCCTAGCCAGACGGTTCTAGCTCCCGCCCTCGGTCTATTTATACCTTCATTTGCTGCTTGTTCTTTGCCTGTGATTCTCTTGCTTCCTGGCTCTGCTGTTCCTACTATTGACCTCTGCTTCATATTGACCCTGGCTTTACTGACTATGCTCCTGCTCTGCGTTTGGTACCTCGTACACTCCTGGTTTGACTCGGCTCGTTCACTACTCTTGTTGCTCACGGTGTTGCCGTGGTCAACTGCCCTGTTTCCCTTAGCTTCTGTGTACCCCTGTCTGTTTGTCTGTCATGCACATATTGAGCGTAGGGACCGTCGCCCAGTTGTACGCCGTCGCCTAGGACGGGCCCTGCAAGTAGGCAGGGACTGAGTGGAGGGTAGATTAGGGCACACCTGTCTGTCTTCCAACCCCGACATTACATAATCACAGGCCCATATACCTTTTCTACCTTGGTTCCTACACAACTATGGACCCAATTGAGACCATGGCTCAGCAAATTCAGTTTCTCTCCCTACAGGTCCAAGCCCTGGCTCAGAGGTGCAACCAGCGTGATGCTAACCAGGTAGTGCCCTCCACCTCACCTCTTGAACCCCACCTCAAGTTGTCTGACCGGTTTTCAGGGGACCGGAAGACTTTTTTTCTCCTTTCGGGAGAGTTGTAGGCTCTATTTCCGTCTAAGGCCCCACTCCTCAGGTTCTGAGAGCCAGCGAGTGGGTATAATTATGTCCCGGCTCCAGGACAGCCCCCAAGAATGGGCCTTCTCCTTGGCTCCTGACGCCCCTAAACTTTCCTCTGTTGACCTTTTTTTTTCTGCTCTCGGGCTCATCTATGACGAGACTGACAAGACTGCCTTTGCCGAGAGTCAGCTGGTGACCTTACGTCAGGGTAAGAGACCCGTTGAGGAGTACTGTTCTGACTTTAGGAAGTGGTGTGTAGGTTCTCGGTGGAATGACCCTGCCTTGAGGTGCCTGTTTAGATTGGGTCTGTCGAACGCCCTGAAAGACCTGTTAGTTAGCTATCCCTCTTCTGACTCTCTAGATCAGGTTATGGCTTTAGCGGTACGTCTTGACCGACGTCTCAGGGAACGATGACTTGAACGTTTTTGTGCCTTCCCCTATGGCTCCCCCATGATGGCTCCCGAGGTTCCATTGCTTCGTTCTTCCACGGAAAACTCGGATGAACCAATGCAACTTGGGGCCTTCGTGTCTCCCCAACAACGTAGAGAGCTCAGAAGGAAGAATGGTCTCTGCTTCTACTGTGGGGATGACAAGCATCAAGTGAACAACTATCCTAGGCGTAAGAATAAGCAGCCGGAAAACTTCCGCGCCTAAGTGACCATCAGGGAGGTCGCTTGGGCGCACAGGTATTTCCCGTAAATATGAAACCTAATAAGATCTTGCTTCCCTTTCAGGTCTCTTATGGTGGTAGGTCTGCTACCGGCAGTGCCTTCGTGGATTCAGGGTCTTCTGCTAATATTATGTCTGTGGAATTTGCTATGTCTCTAGCTATGCCATTGATTGATTTGCCTAAACCTGTCCCGGAAGTGGGTATAGACTCCACTCCACTTGCTAATGGGTTTTTTACGCAGCATACCCCTGTTTTTGAACTCATTGTGGGCTCATTCATTTGGAGCAGTGTTCTGTGTTGGTGATGCAGGGATTATCGTCCGATTTGGTTTTAGGCCTTCCCTGGTTGCAGTTGCATAATCCCACGTTTAACTGGAATACTGGGGATCTTACCAAATGGGGTAATGAATGCATGACGTCCAGTTTTTCTGTTAATTTTATTTCGCTCCCTGAGGAGGTGAACACTCTACCTGAGTTTATTCAGGACTTCGCTGATGTTTTTTCTAAAAAGGCCTCCGAAGTGTTACCTCCTTATAGAGAATACGATTGTGCAATCTATTTGGTACCAGGAGCTAAGCTTCCTAAGGGTAGGATATTTAGTCTCTCTTGTCCCGAACGTGAAGCCATGAGAGAATATATCCAGGAAAGCCTGGCCAAGGGTTAGATTCACCCCTCTACTTCTCCGGTAGGTGCTGGCTTCTTCTACGTAGGGAAGAAGGATGGTGGTCTTAGGCCGTGCATCGATTACTGAAACTTGAATAAGGTCACTGTAAGGAACCAGTATCCCCTTCCTTTGATTCCTGATCTCTTCAATCAGGTTCAGGGGGCCCAATGGTTCTCGAAGTTTGATCTTCGGGGGCTTATAACCTTATCCGAATCAGAGCAGGGGATGAGTGGAAGACTGGAAGGTCATTTCGAATACCTCGTGATGCCCTTTGGGTTGTGTAATGCTCCTGCGGCCCTCCAGAATTTCATAAATTAGATTTTAAGAGACTACCTGGGGGTATTTCTTGTAGTGTACCTTGATGACATACTTGTGTTTTCCAAGGACTGGTCCTCCCACATTGAGCATGTCAGGAAGGTGCTCCAGGCCCTTCGGGAAAACAAACTCTTTGCTAAATCCGAAAAATGTGTATTTGGGGTGCAGGAGATACCATTTTTGGGTCAAATCCTCACTCCTCATGAATTCCGCATGGACCCTGCCTAGATCCAGGCTGTGGCTGAACGGGTCCACCTGCCTCCCTAAAGGCGTTACAATGCTTCCAGGGGTTTGCTAATTATTACAGGAGATTTATTGGTAACTTCTCGGTCATTGCTAAGCCTCTTACGGATCTTACTCGCAAAGGTGCTGATCTCCTCCACTGGTTTCCGGAGGTGGTCCAGGCTTTTGAGATCCTTAAGAAGTGCTTTATCTCTGCCCCAGTGCTGATTCAGCCTAACCAAATGGAGCCATTCATCGTGGAGGTTGATGCCTCCGAGGTGGGAATGGGTGCTGTCTTGTCCCAGGGTACCAGGTCCCTCACCCTTCTCCGTACCTGTGCCTACTTCTCCAGGAAGTTCTCGCCCACTGAGAGTAACTATGATGTGATGAATACAAGGAGCAGGACCTCAATAGTTGGTGGGCGTCAAACAGTTAAATTCAAAAGCGGTTGCCTACCGGCAAAAAGATGCCCTGTTTTCCAACTATTATGAAAAATCAAATAAAAAAGTCTTTATTAGATTTGAAAAGAACAGACTACATAGAGTTTAAAAGTTAAAGTCCATTTCTGACAACTGTCAGCATAGTGCCAGACGTAGAAACTCTGTATTAGAAAGGGTTAAGTGCCACAACCACAGAGCACTCCATCCAGTAAATTGATAGTTAAATTCTAAAGTTGCAATAGGACAATTATTAAAATGATGGTAGAAGCCCCCCCGACATGTTTCGCTACGATGTAGCGTCTTCAGGGGTATCGGGGCCAATGACAGCGAGCGGCGGAGTCAGCCTAATTATATATTCACTGCAAGTCTCTGCACACGTGTCTCCAATCAGTCTATGACCTATTATGAGAGGAGTAGAGGGCCAAGCCTCCTCCTCTGTTGACAGACGGACGGCACTAGCAATCACTGGCTCAACAGAGCAAGCAGGAAACTTGGACCGCAAGCTACTACAGGAGGAGGCACGTTGGATCCACCGTCTGGGATCCCTTAGCCCTGGTGGTCTGAATGAGGGATTTACTTTTGCGGCTTTTCTGTGAACCCTACATTTAATTTATAGACTGGGGGTAATCTCTAGTCACGACGATCACTTTTTCAACCACATTGTCAAATGAACTCTTAGTTATCTGCCCTACCATATATGTTCTCGTATAAATACATAAAGACATTTGCGCATTTTGTGAATTTTCTACGCTAGTAAACTGTTGTAGAAAGGTTAATATATTCCCCCCAAAGGCTACAGACCGTAATACAATATCTTAATGTAAGGATGTGTACACTTAATTGTGCAGCAACGCTTGTTGTCTCCATTCTATGTCAGTGTGGGAAGTAGATGTCCGGCCTTATGATTTTGTGATATGTGATAGACCCAGAATCCCAATCACCAAACCAAAGAATGCAAAATAAAGACACAAAACATTATAATTGGGTGTTAAATGGTCAAAACTTTTATTATATTATATGACCAAACCCAAAATGGCAAACCTCCCACTCACGAAGAGTCACCCTCCAGCACGCAGGAAAGGAAAAACCCCCTGTGGGGGAAACCTCTAGGGAAACCATGGCTGGAGGATTGCCCTTCCTCTGGGCTTAGAAGGTGCCAAAATATCATTTGTAACAGAATTTGTACGTTTTCTCAGATTTTCAAGGAAAGACAATACAATGAACGAACGACATAAAACACATAAATCGGCTGATCTGGTTGGCTAGGCGGATGTCTCTCTTCCTGGGCACCCATTAAAATGAATGGGTGATCCACGGATGAGACGGGTCCTCCAGATGCCTCCTTGTAGCACCTGTCTCCGCTCTGGCTAATAGAGGGGGATCTCCTGCTGGAAACCCCCCTCTATTACAGACAACCCGTATGAAGAGGATGGCATCACTGTGATGAAGAAGTGGTCTGGGGTGAAGGGTTTCCCTGCTAGAACCTCCAAATTACATCAGGTCGGTATTGGTGGGGAAGTCAAGCTCAAGGTCCTCAGTCCCATCCAATATGGCGCTGAACGTGGCAGTAAAACCTTCTAATATGGAATCTTCTTTATGTCATAAACATTTGTATTTATGACATCAGCACCTTCATCATCATTACTACAGGAATTTATTACCACTGCACAACTCATACATTGTGACGTCACCCACAGTGGTCTGAAGTGTTAACCCTTTAATGACTGGCAGTGTACTTACCACAGAGGCCATAAAGCTGAATAGAACATATCAGCGGCCATAAAGGAAAAGGGATAATGCAGGGAGCATCTCCGCACAAGAACTATCCATGACAAAGGGTTGTCCAGGATGAGAGAACTTGTCTGCTTTCTCCAAAAACCAGCACCACACCTGTCCATAGGTTGTGTGTGGTACTACAGCTCATTACCATTCACTTCAATGGAGCTAACCTGCAATACCAGATACAACCTGTGGATAGGTGTGGTGCTGTATTTGGAAGAAAGCAGCCATATTTTTCTAATCGTGCACAGCTCCTGTTAGAAATAGTTCAAAAAAAGTGGGGGGAGAAGGAGAAGAAGGGGAGAGGGAAAGAAGAAATTAAAAAAAGGGAAAAAGAGGAACTCAGAGGTAAAAGAAATCAAACTAGACTGAAAGGAGTCTGCTGGAGGTGCCAGATGGAAAGACAGATTTCTGCCATGGGGACCAGATTAGTTGAAATGTATCTTGAAGGGGGGCTTCAGAGAGTGGGTTTTAACCCCTTCCTGCCCTATGAAGTGCTGTTGCATTGAAAAACTATGCAGTTCATCTTCGAATGCAGCGTCACAAAAACAAATTATTTAGTAAAAAATAAAACTATATAAATTTGGTATCCCCCTGCTCTGCCATTACGGAAGCCGATTAGGCCCCGCCAGAAGGGGAAGCCTAATCGGCTTGCTGTCTAATACATTGCACTACGTAGGTAGTTCAATGTATTAGAAGAAACATCAGACAGTTGGAACTTCAAGTCCCCTAGTGGAACGTGAAAAAAGTGTAAAAGAAAGTATAAAAAAGTGTAAAAGAAAGTGAAAAAAATAAAAGTTTGAAAACAATAAAAGTTTCAAGTAATAAAATAAAACACAATTGCCCTTTTTCTCTTATCAAGTCCTTTATTATTGAAAAAAATAAATAAACCATACGTATTTGGCATCGCCGCGACCGTAACGACCTGAGGTATCAAAATATTATATTATTTATTGCACGCGGTGAACAGCGTAAAAAAACCCGTAAAAAACTATACCTGAGTTTCTGTTTTTTGGTCACTTTGCCCTACAAATATTGGAATAAAAAGTGATCAAAAAGTCGCACGTATCCAAAAATGGTACCTATAAAAACTATAGCTCGTCCCGAAAAAAACAAGCCCTCATACAGCTCCGGCGACAAAAATATTAAAACGTTATGGTTCTCACAACTTGGCGACAGAAAAAATACATTCTTTTTACAAAAGTAATTTTATTGTGCAAAAAGTTGTAAAACATAAAAAAGTTCTATAAATGAGGTATCGCCGGAATCGTACTGACCCGCAGAATAAAGGTAACATGTAGTTTATAACGCATGGTGAACACTGTATGAAAAAAACTAAATAAGCTGTGCCAGAATTGCGTTTTTTTGTTTACCTGGCCTCCCAAAAAATAGGATAAAAGGTGATCAAAAAGTCGCATGTACCCCAAAATGGTACCAATAATCGCTACAGCTCGTCCCGCAACAAAACAGCCCTCATATCACTACGTCTATGAAAAAATAAAATTAGTTAAGGCTCCAATAAGTCAGGAAATAAAAAAATATGCAGTTGTGCCCGAGGGGAACATTTCTTCTGTTTCAAGAGGCGATTTATCAAGGACCTAAAATTAGGGAACCAGGAAGGGGAGAGCCCAAACATATCCGCTGGAAGCGAGGGTGCCCGTATTATACCAGGACAACACTTCACAGCAAAATTCCCCAAACTGCAAAGGTGCGGAGTGTGGACCAAAAGGGGGATAAGAAAGGACGCCATATATCAGTGCGACACCGGCCTGTGCAGAAAGGATTGTGTCACAGCGTAACACACATCTATGGATTATTTTATTATTACCCCATTATTATACCCCCTGACTATGCCCCTTATATACTCTGCCCCGCTTACATGTACCCCCACATTATAAACGGAAACACCAGTAAGACTCCAAACAAATATAGAATCTGGGTTTATATTTAGGGGTCTGGTCTGGGGTCTCCATTGATTTAGGGGTCTAGTCTGGGGTCTGCATTTATTTAAGGGTCTGGTCTGGGGTCTGTATTCATTTAGGGGTCTGGTCTAGGGTCTGTATTTATTTAGGGGCCTGGTCTGTGGTCTGCATTTATTTAGGGGTCTGGTCTAGGGTCTGTATTTATTTAGGGGTCTGGTCTGGGCTCTGTAATTATTTAGGGGTGTGGTCTGCATTGATTTAGGGGTCTGGTCTGGGGTCTGTATTCATTTAGGGGTCTAGTCTTTGGTCTGTATTTATTTAGGGGTCTGGTCTGGGGTCTGTATTTATTTAGCGGTCCGGTCTGCGGTCTGTGTTTATTTAGGGGTCTGGTCTGGGGTCTGCATTTATTTAGGGGTCTAGTTTGGGGTCTGCATTTATTTAGGGGTCCGGTCTGGGGTCTGTATTCATTTATGGGTCTAGTCTTTGGTCTGTATTTATTTAGGGGTCTGGTCTGGGGTCTGCATTTATTTAGGGGTCTAGTCTGGGGTCTGTATTTCGGGGTCCGGTCTGGGGTCTGTATTTATTTAGGGGTCCGGTCTGGGGTCTGCATTAACTTAGGGGTCTGGTCTGGGGTTTGTATTTATTAAGGGCACTAATCTGGGGTCTGTGTTTATTTAGGGGTCTGGTCTGGGGTCTGCATTTATTTAGGGGTCTAGTTTGGGGTCTGCATTTATTTAGGGGTCCGGGCTGGGGTCTGTATTTATTTAGGGGTCTGGTCTGGGGTCTGTATTTATTAAGGGGTCTAGTCTGGGGTCTGTATTTTTTTTATGGGTCTGGTCTGGGGTCTTCATTTATTTAGGGGTCCGGTCTGTGGTCGGCATTGATTTAGGTGTCTGGTCTGGGGTCTGTAAATATTTAGGGGTCTGGTCTGTGGTCTGCATTCATTTAGGGGTCTAGTCTGGGGTCTGCATTTATTTAGGGGTCTGGTTTGGAGTCTGTATTTATTTAGGGGTCTGGTCTGGGGTCTGCATTTATTTAGGGGTCTGGTCTAGGGTCTGTATTTATTTAGGGGTCTGGTCTGGGCTCTGTAATTATTTAGGGGTGTGGTCTGCATTGATTTAGGGGTCTGGTCTGGGGTCTGTATTCATTTAGGGGTCTAGTCTTTGGTCTGTATTTATTTAGGGGTCTGGTCTGGGGTCTGTATTTATTTAGCGGTCCGGTCTGCGGTCTGTGTTTATTTAGGGGTCTGGTCTGGGGTCTGCATTTATTTAGGGGTCTAGTTTGGGGTCTGCATTTATTTAGGGTTCCGGTCTGGGGTCTGTATTCATTTATGGGTCTAGTCTTTGGTCTGTATTTATTTAGGGGTCTGGTCTGGGGTCTGCATTTATTTAGGGGTCTAGTCTGGGGTCTGTATTTCGGGGTCCGGTCTGGGGTCTGTATTTATTTAGGGGTCTGGTCTGGGGTTTGTATTTATTAAGGGCACTAATCTGGGGTCTGTGTTTATTTAGGGGTCTGGTATGGGGTCTGCATTTATTTAGGGGTCTAGTTTGGGGTCTGCATTTATTTAGGGGTCCGGTCTGGGGTCTGTATTTATTTAGGGGTCTGGTGTCTGTATTTATTAAGGGGTCTAGTCTGGGGTCTGTATTTTTTTTATGGGTCTGGTCTGGGGTCTTCATTTATTTAGGGGTCCGGTCTGTGGTCGGCATTGATTTAGGTGTCTGGTCTGGGGTCTGTAAATATTTAGGGGTCTGGTCTGTGGTCTGCATTCATTTAGGGGTCTAGTCTGGGGTCTGCATTTATTTAGGGGTCTGGTTTGGAGTCTGTATTTATTTAGGGGTCTGGTCTGGGGTCTGCATTTATTTAGGGGTCTAGTCTGGGGTCTGTATTTATTTAGGGGTCCGGTCTGAGTTCTGCATTAATTTGGGTGTCTGGTCTGGGGTCTGTATTTATTAAGGGGTCTAGTCTGGGGTCTGTATTTATTTAGGGGTCTGGTCTGGGGTCTGTATTTATTTAGGGGTCCGTTCTGGGGTCTGTATTTATTTAGGGGTCTGGTCTGGGGTCTGCATTGATTTAGGGGCCTAGTCTGGGGTCTGTATTTATTTAGCGGTCCGGTCTGGGGTCTGTATTTATTTAGGGGTCTAGTTTGGGGTCTGCATTTATTTAGGGGTCTGGTCTGGGGTCTGTATTTATTTAGGGGTCTAGTCTGGGGTCTGTATTTATTAAGGGGTCTAATCTGGGGTCTGTATTTTTTTTATGGGTCTGGTCTGGGGTCTTCATTTATTTAGGGGTCCGGTCTGTGGTCGGCATTGATTTAGGTGTCTGGTCTGGGGTCTGTAAATATTTAGGGGTCTGGTCTGTGGTCTGCATTCATTTAGGGGTCTGGTCTGGGGTCTGTATTTATTTAGGGGTCTGGTCTGGGGTCTGAATTTATTTAGGGGTCTACTCTGGGGTCTGTATTTATTTAGGGGTCTGGTCTGGGGTCTGTATTTATTTAGGGGTCCGTTCTGGGGTCTGTATTTATTTAGGGGTCTGGTCTGGGGTCTGCATTGATTTAGGGGCCTAGTCTGGGGTCTGTATTTATTTAGCGGTCCGGTCTGGGGTCTGTATTTATTTAGGGGTCTAGTTTGGGGTCTGCATTTATTTAGGGGTCTGGTCTGGGGTCTGTATTTATTTAGGGGTCTAGTCTGGGGTCTGTATTTATTAAGGGGTCTAATCTGGGGTCTGTATTTTTTTTATGGGTCTGGTCTGGGGTCTTCATTTATTTAGGGGTCCGGTCTGTGGTCGGCATTGATTTAGGTGTCTGGTCTGGGGTCTGTAAATATTTAGGGGTCTGGTCTGTGGTCTGCATTCATTTAGGGGTCTGGTCTGGGGTCTGTATTTATTTAGGGGTCTGGTCTGGGGTCTGAATTTATTTAGGGGTCTACTCTGGGGTCTGTATTTATTTAGGGGTCTGGTCTGGGGTCTGTATTTATTTAGGGGTCCGTTCTGGGGTCTGTATTTATTTAGGGGTCTGGTCTGGGGTCTGCATTGATTTAGGGGCCTAGTCTGGGGTCTGTATTTATTTAGCGG
The DNA here is from genome assembly GCF_050947455.1 of Rhinoderma darwinii. NCBI lineage: Eukaryota > Metazoa > Chordata > Amphibia > Anura > Rhinodermatidae > Rhinoderma > Rhinoderma darwinii. The sequence goes on from NW_027461863.1 coordinate 323,444, forward strand.
TCCGGTCTGGGGTCTGTATTTATTTAGGGGTCTAGTTTGGGGTCTGCATTTATTTAGGGGTCTGGTCTGGGGTCTGTATTTATTTAGGGGTCTAGTCTGGGGTCTGTATTTATTAAGGGGTCTAATCTGGGGTCTGTATTTTTTTTATGGGTCTGGTCTGGGGTCTTCATTTATTTAGGGGTCCGGTCTGTGGTCGGCATTGATTTAGGTGTCTGGTCTGGGGTCTGTAAATATTTAGGGGTCTGGTCTGTGGTCTGCATTCATTTAGGGGTCTGGTCTGGGGTCTGTATTTATTTAGGGGTCTGGTCTGGGGTCTGAATTTATTTAGGGGTCTACTCTGGGGTCTGTATTTATTTAGGGGTCCGGTCTGCGGTCTGTGTTTATTTAGGGGTCTGGTCTCTGCATTTATTTAGGGGTCTAGTTTGGGGTCTGCATTTATTTAGGGGTCCGGTCTGGGGTCTGTATTTATTTAGGGGTCTAGTCTGGGGTCTATATTTATTTAGCGGTCCGGTCTGCGGTCTGTGTTTATTTAGGGGTCTGGTGTCTGCATTTATTTAGGGGTCTAGTTTGGGGTCTGCATTTATTTAGGGGTCCGGTCTGGGGTCTGTATTTATTTAGGGGTCTACTCTGGGGTCTGTATTTATTAAGGGGTCTAGTCTGGGGTCTGTATTTTTTTTATGGGTCTGGTCTGGGGTCTTCATTTATTTAGGGGTCCGGTCTGTGGTCGGCATTGATTTAGGTGTCTGGTCTGGGGTCTGTATTTATTTAGGGGTCTGGTCTGGGGTCTGCATTTATTTAGGGGTCTAGTCTGGGGTCTGTATTTATTTAGGGGTCCGGTCTGGGTTCTGCATTAATTTGGGTGTCTGGTCTGGGGTCTGTATTTATTAAGGGGTCTAGTCTGGGGTCTGTATTTATTTAGGGGTCCGGTCTGGGTTCTGCATTAATTTGGGTGTCTGGTCTGGGGTCTGTATTTATTAAGGGCACTAGTCTGGGGTCTGTATTTATTTAGCGGTCCGGTCTGGGGTCTGTATTTATTTAGGTGTCTAGTCTGGGGTCTGTATTTATTTAGGGGTCCGGTCTGGGGTCTGTATTTATTAAGGGCACTAGTCTGGGATCTGTATTTATTTAGGGGTCCGGTCTGGGGTCTGTATTTATTTAGGGGTCTAGTCTGGGGTCTGTATTTATTAAGGGGTCTAGTCTGGGGTCTGTATTTTTTTATGGGTCTGGTCTGGGGTCTTCATTTATTTAGGGGTCCGGTCTGTGGTCGGCATTGATTTAGGTGTCCGGTCTGGGGTCTGTAAATATTTAGGGGTCTGGTCTGTGGTCTGCATTCATTTAGGGGTCTGGTCTGGGGTCTGTATTTATTTAGGGGTCTGGTCTGGGGTCTGCATTTATTTTGGGTTCTAGTCTGGGGTCTGTATTTATTTAGCGGTCTGGTCTGGGGTCTGCATTTATTTTGGGTTCTAGTCTGTGGTCTGCATTCATTTAGGGGTCTGGTCTGGGGTCTGTATTTATTTAGGGGTTTGGTCTGGGGTCTGTATTTATTTAGGGGTCTAGTCTGGGGTCTGTATTTATTTAGGGGTCCGGTCTGTGGTCTGCATTCATTTAGGGGTCTGGTCTGGGGTCTGTAATTATTTAGGGGTCTGGTCTGGGGTCTGCATTTATTTAGGGGTCTAGTCTGGGGCCTGTATTTATTTAGGGGTCTGGTCTGGGGTCTGCATTTATTTAGGGGTCTGGTCTGGGTTCTGCATTAATTTTGGTGTCTGGTCTGGGGTCTGTATTTATTAAGGGGTCTAGTCTGGGGTCTGTATTTATTTAGGGGTCCGGTCTGGGGTCTGCATTTATTTAGGGGTCTAGTCTGGGGTCTGTATTTATTTAGGGGTCCAGTCTGGGGTCTGTATTTATTTAGGGGTCCGGTCTGGGGTCTGTATTTATTTAGGGGTCTGATCTGGGGTCTGTAATTATTTAGGGGTCTGGTTTGTGATTTGCATGGATTTACGGGTCTGGTCTGGGGTCTGTATTTATTTAGGGGTCTGGTCTGGGGTCTGTATTTATTTAGGGGTCTAGTCTGGGGTCTGTATTTATTTAGGGGTCCGGTCTGTGGTCTGCATTGATTTAGGGGTCTGGTCTGGTGTCTGTATTTATTTAGGGGTCTGGTCTGGGTTCTGTATTTATTTAGGGGTCTGGTCTGGGGTCTGTATTCATTTAGAGGTCTAGTCTTGTATCTGTATTTATTTAGGGGTCTGGTCTGTGGTCGGCATTGATTTAGGTGTCTGGTCTGGGGTCTGTAAATATTTAGGGGTCTGGTCTGTGGTCTGCATTAATTTAGGGGTCTGGTCTGTGGTCTGTATTTATTTAGAAGTCTGGTCTGGGGTCTGCATTTATTTAGGGGTCTAGTCTGGGGTCTGTATTTATTTAGGGGTCCGGTCTGTGTTCTGCATTAATTTGGGTGTCTGGGGTCTGTATTTATTAAGGGGTCTAGTCTGGGGTCTGTATTTATTTAGGGGTCTGGTCTGGGGTCTGCATTTATTTAGGGGTCTAGTCTGGGGTCTGTATTTATTTAGGGTTCCGGTCTGGGGTCTGTATTTATTTAGGGGTCTGATTTGGGGTCTGTAATTATTTAGGGGTCTGGTTTGTGATTTGCATGGATTTAGGGGTCTGGTCTGGGGTCTGTAATTATTTAGGGGTCTAGTCTGGGGTCTGTATTTATTTAGGGGTCTGGTCTGGGGTCTGCATTTATTTAGGGGTCTAGTCTTTGGTCTGTATTTATTTAGGGGTCCGGTCTGGGGTCTGTATTTATTTAGGGGTCTGATCTGGGGTCTGTAATTATTTAGGGGTCTGGTTTGTGATTTGCATGGATTTAGGGGTCTGGTCTGGGGTCTGTATTTATTTAGGGGTCTGGTCTGGGGTCTGTATTTATTTAGGGGTCTAGTCTGGGGTCTGTATTTATTTAGGGGTCCGGTCTGTGGTCTGCATTGATTTAGGGGTCTGGTCTGGTGTCTGTATTTATTTAGGGGTCTGGTCTGGGTTCTGTATTTATTTAGGGGTCTGGTCTGGGGTCTGTATTCATTTAGAGGTCTAGTCTTGTATCTGTATTTATTTAGGGGTCTGGTCTGTGGTCGGCATTGATTTAGGTGTCTGGTCTGGGGTCTGTAAATATTTAGGGGTCTGGTCTGTGGTCTGCATTCATTTAGGGGTCTGGTCTGTGGTCTGTATTTATTTAGGGGTCTGGTCTGGGGTCTGCATTTATTTAGGGGTCTAGTCTGGGGTCTGTATTTATTTAGGGGTCCGGTCTGGGTTCTGCATTAATTTGGGTGTCTGGGGTCTGTATTTATTAAGGGGTCTAGTCTGGGGTCTGTATTTATTTAGGGGTCCGGTCTGGGGTCTGCATTTATTTAGGGGTCTAGTCTGGGGTCTGTATTTATTTAGGGTTCCGGTCTGGGGTCTGTATTTATTTAGGGGTCTGATCTGGGGTCTGTAATTATTTAGGGGTCTGGTTTGTGATTTGCATGGATTTAGGGGTCTGTTCTGGGGTCTGTATTTATTTAGGGGTCTAGTCTGGGGTCTGTATTTATTTAGGGGTCTGGTCTGGGGTCTGCATTTATTTAGGGGTCTGATCTGGGGTCTGTATTTATTTAGGGGTCTGGTCTGGGGTCTGCATTTATTTAGGGGTCTGATCTGGGGTCTGTATTTATTTAGGGGTCCGGTCTGTGGTCTGCATTGATTTAGGGGTCTGGTCTGGTGTCTGTATTTATTTAGGGGTCTGGTCTGGGTTCTGTATTTATTTAGGGGTCTGGTCTGGGGTCTGTATTCATTTAGAGGTCTAGTCTTGTATCTGTATTTATTTAGGGGTCTGGTCTGTGGTCGGCATTGATTTAGGTGTCTGGTCTGGGGTCTGTAAATATTTAGGGGTCTGGTCTGTGGTCTGCATTCATTTAGGGGTCTGGTCTGTGGTCTGTATTTATTTAGGGGTCTGGTCTGGGGTCTGCATTTATTTAGGGGTCTAGTCTGGGGTCTGTATTTATTTAGGGGTCCGGTCTGGGTTCTGCATTAATTTGGGTGTCTGGGGTCTGTATTTATTAAGGGGTCTAGTCTGGGGTCTGTATTTATTTAGGGGTCCGGTCTGGGGTCTGCATTTATTTAGGGGTCTAGTCTGGGGTCTGTATTTATTTAGGGTTCCGGTCTGGGGTCTGTATTTATTTAGGGGTCTGATCTGGGGTCTGTAATTATTTAGGGGTCTGGTTTGTGATTTGCATGGATTTAGGGGTCTGTTCTGGGGTCTGTATTTATTTAGGGGTCTAGTCTGGGGTCTGTATTTATTTAGGGGTCTGGTCTGGGGTCTGCATTTATTTAGGGGTCTGATCTGGGGTCTGTATTTATTTAGGGGTCTGGTCTGGGGTCTGCATTTATTTAGGGGTCTGATCTGGGGTCTGTATTTATTTAGGGGTCTGGTCTGGGGTCTATTCATTTAGTGCTCTAGTCTTTGGTCTGTATTTATTTAGGGGTCTGGTCTGGGTTCTGTAATTATTTAGGGGTTTGGTCTAGGGTCTGTATTTATTTAGGGGTCTGTTTTTGTTTAGGGAGGTCTGGGGATTATAATAGTTTTGTAGGTCTCTCTGTATTTTCTCTAAAAATATTGAATAAAGCCCTATTTGACAACACCATCACAAAGGAGCTTTACGAAGCACTTACACCAGTTGAACCGACAATCCAAACCCTCTACTTACTACCTAAAGTCCATAAAGACTCTAAGATTCCTCCAGGAAGGCCCATCATATCAGGTAGGGGTAATATGACAGAAAAAACCTGTAAATTTATTGACTATAATTTAAAGGGATTTGTCGAGTGCTTACCATCATACGTACGAGACACAGCAGATCTTCTGCAATGGGTTGACAGAATCAATAGAGGATGATATGTTGTTAGTCACTTTGCGACGTTGAGTCGCTATACACCAGTATACGTCATGCTGACGTACTCAAAGCAGCTGAATTCTTTCTCAACACAGGAAACATGGAAACTAATTTCTCTAAGTTTATACTTACCTTACTTGAATTCGCCCTTATTCACAACTTTTTCATTTTTAACGGCTCCAGGGAACGGCAATGGGGGCGGCCTGTGCACCCTCATATGCCAATTTGTTCCTCGGGCTGTGGGAGAGGGATCTTTTCCAGGGTGGGCAGGGTGTCTCAATGGACCAGGTCATATTTTGGGCCCGGTATATTGATGACATCCTGCTCATCTGGAAAGATACGCCGGCATCACTTGCGACTTTTATACATGACTTGAACAAAAATGACTTCAATATCAAGTTAACCTATGATTCTGATAAACATCAAGCAGAATTTTTGGACATTAAACTATTACGGGACTCTAATGGTTTCCTCCAAACTGATGTATTCCGTAAAACCACTGCGGTAAACTCTTTTCTTCATGCTTCTTCTTCTCACCCCAAACAGACTATACGGGCAGTACCAACAGGCCAATTCTTGAGGATCAGAAGGATTTGTTCCTCTACTGAGGTCTTTGAAAAACAAGCCTATGACCTCACTAATCGTTTTCTGGCCCGCGGATATAGCAAAAGATTGATCAAAAAAGCGTACTATCGTGCCAAAAGTACTCCGAGAGAGAATCTTTTATTCCCTAAACCGAAAAGCCAGTCTGAAGTACAGGTAAGATTTACAACAAACTACCAATCACGCTGGTTTCAAATGAAGGGAATAATTAAACTATTTTGGCCCATTTTACTCACAGACCCCACAATAGAAAAATATATCACCAAGTACCCAAGTATCTCTGCGAGACGATCACAAAACCTCAAAGACTATCTTGTCAAGAGCTGCTATCAACGTAATGACTTGAAGTTCCCATTTGGTACTAGGGGCCCAAAATGGGGCTCTTAGAGCATGTGGAAGTTGTGTTGCGTGCCCCAACATTGAGAGGGCGACCTCTTTTTCTGATTCAGCAGGTAAGAAAACCTTTACCATTACGCATTCAATTTCGTGTTCAACAAAAGCAGTAGTTTACTATGCTACATGCCATGCCCCAAAATATATATTGGTCTCACCTCCAGAGAATTTAAGATCCGGGTTAGAGAACATGTAAGAGACATCATGGGAGCGGGGGCCATTGAAACATTAGAAACTTTAAAAGCTGTAGCCAGACACTTTAAGACACACCATGCATGTGACCCGACGAAATTGAAAGTTAGGGGCATTGATTGCATCGAACCAAATATTCGTAAAGGCGATATATAAAAAAAACTGGCTCAGTGTGAATCAAAGTGGATCTGGACTCTGGGGACTCTGCGTCCACTTGGACTAAATGAAAATGTGAATTTTGCTCCATTTCTCTGACCATTGACCTCCAGTGGGTCACTCTTTATAACATAAATGTACGTTGTATATATTTTATTTTAATTTGTATTGTTATTAATTTGCCCTCCATTTTTCAGTTTCTCTACAGATAGTTGTGTCGCTACTTTATTGGGTGACCTCGGAAGTACGAATATTTCTATGAAGACATGTGGCTAATATAGCGAATAATGACTCATATAACAATAATATGCATATTGATCCATTTTGGTTATATGATTGCATAGAAATATACATTTATTTGATTAAATGCACTAAATGTATTTTATGACCATTTTTATTATATATAGCTTATACATGCGTATATTTTATGCATCTGTTGTATATATTTCTATTATTCTTTGTTTCCACATTGGTTACACGCTTTTCACCTTTTAGTCACACACACAGTCATGTTTGGAATATGTTTCTGTACCATGTACGTATACTTTTTTCTTCACTAATGTCATTTCTCTTCTATTTATATTTTTATTCGTTTTTGCACTTGCATATTTATTTATATGTCTAAATATGCATATCTATACATGTCACTTAATATATATAGATTTTATATTTTTCATGATATATAGTTATATTTTTTTGTATATACATAGTTTTGTGTACACTTATACTATATGAATTCACATAACCAATTTTATACATAGGTTCTACTCACTTTTTTATCACACATAAAAACATACAACATATAATGTTTTACCAATTTCGGGTCACTTTATTTCATATCACCATCATACATAATATAAATATATTTTTAATCTATTTATTTTTATGCATTTATTTCTCAATGATGTGCTTGACATATAACCATGATCGATGATAGAATTATAGTTCATAACGCCATCGCCATACTGTCAGTTTGGTACTTCATCCAATGTATAAATCAATACTATGTCTTTTGTTGCGACATCGTCCAGTCAGGCTAATCTGTATCCATACCCACCTATATATCCAGGCATGTACAGCTGTGCGCTTACGCCAGGGGGAGTGACTGGGCTATCTCGTGGCTCGTGCGTCTATATCCCAGTGGGCGGGGCCTCGCGACGTCAGCCGTCATCGATCCCCCGCCCACCTGGATGGCGCGTGGCCAGGAGTGTGCCGTCGGCCATCTTTAGACCTGGCGCATGACACCAGTACGAGCTAACACATTGCCTGGATGAGTAACGCCCCTATCATGCCTGATTGGATGCTGTGCATGTAAATGGAGGGTCCCACTGGAGAGACGCCACCCCCGGACGAAGGCATTTTGCCGAAACGCGCGTGGGATGTGACGTCTCTGGTTGTGCTAAGTGAGCCACATGGGTAGGTTACTTGTTTACTCATCTCTTGATCTTGCTTGTCTATGTTCTGTTACTACGCACTGACCATTATACCCAGTCACCTGCATATATATGATTGCTGTACTGCCGTTCACATGCTGATCAGCTGGATCATTTTGACATGTGCGCCTGACATCCAGTACTTTGAGTGTTGGATTGTATCTCTCAATACCCATGCCGGTTACCAAGTGCTTACATTTTGCTCTCTGCACAGAGGGACGTCCTGTTCATGCTTTGCATGACTCATTTTTATTGTTTATGTATTTTGAATAAAGATTGTATTTTTCTATATGAGACTACTGTGTGTTAATTGTACCCCATACCTTGTAGGTGTTTCTTGCTCAAATATCGGGGTCAATACACCAAGATATACTTGCTTTATATATGTTTTTGTCCCTTTATGGTTTACGATTCTATAACTATACATATAGGTTGACATAAACTTTCCTGAATGTACCAATAGGTGATTATTGCAGGTTCCCCTGGCTTGGATTTTGTATAGACATGGTAACCTGTTGTTTGGCCAGCTACAACTCCACTATGGCGGTGCGGCATAGCGGGTCCACATACCCACAGATCGTGACATGTTCTAACACAGTCTTATACAGTCAGCGATGATTGGAAACTGTCAGTATGTATGGACACAGACCTTTAACCGGTTAAGGACTAGGCTGTTTTACAGCTAAATGACCAGAGCAAATTTAACAATTTTGCTTTGCGCTTCTTTAGATGACTATAACTCTGCAGGTGAATAAAGTTCATCTTTGAATTTTACACTCTTTTTAAAGGACAGATAGGGCTTTGTTTTAGTGGCATTTGTCAGTATATATCATTTTTATTTCTTTCTCTAAAGTGGGCAAAATTGGAAAAAAATGCAAGAATTTAGCAATTGCGTCAGTTTATACCAGCATTTTTCACACACGGTATGGACCACGGACAAAATTAATCTCCTTTCACATTGTTCCACTTCTCCCGTGCATGGGGATACCAAATATGTGGGCCTTATTATCACATAGAGAAGTAGGAGGGCGGACGATAGAAGAAGCTTATTTCACAAATCACTTTTTTTCAAAGCTGGTTTTACAAAACTCAACAGAGTTTCTATAACACGTCCAAAATATCTGCTCTTGAAGCCGAAATCCCAAAATATTCATCTAGGGGTAGAATGGGAATTTATTTTTTGGGGTTTTCTAAAATAAGAAATTGCAGGTTTATGCAAATGGAGCTCTCCAGCAGATGAACTTTAGAGAACATCAAACATGACATCCACCCCCCACCCTTGGAGTAAAATCAGGGGAAAAATAAAAACGTAATGTAGGGCAAATATATTTTCAACGAATTAACTAAAATCTAATAATGCAGAACAGTGTGGTATTTTTTAAAACATGGCTCAATGCACAGGCCTGGTTGTGAGGGACATGAGGGACAGAAATATCGGGAATCTTTGCGGTGCCCGTCTTTTCTGCAGACGCGGCACTTTTTCTGGGGGTTGCTTCTGGTTGGTGTTGGGGGAATCCAACTGATGAAGTGTCTTTCAGTCAGCCGCGTGACATCCTCAGACTGGGGGCATTCTCGGGTGTCCTGAACATCAAATATGAGGCCTTCAATAATTTTTTCCTGGAAATCCAGGTATGTGTCTCTGCCTCTGTTTTTTTTGTAGAGCGCAGATGAGTTGTGGATTTGCCACCTGTAACAGATAAATGGCCACTTTTTTGTACCAGGTTTTAGTTTGGCGTTTTACTAAATAGGGCTGTAAAACCTGGTCGCTTAAATCCACCCCCCCATGTACTTGTTATATTCGGACCCGATCACTGGTTTGTGCTTGTCCGATGTTGCCCCTCTTTCCCTCACTGCCACTGTTCCTGCGGTATGAATCGTGCTTCGCACATACACATCTTTGCGATCCCTGAACTTGACCGCCAGCAATTCCTCGGATGCATAAGCACAGGAGTCCCCCTTTACCATGCGCTTCCCCACTAATTGCTGTGGAAAACCAATTCTGTTTTTGCGCATGGTACCACATGCCCCAGTCCTTGCAGCATGTAAATGCCTAAACGGGCACACTGGAATAAAAATTATCACAGTACAGGTGGTACCCCTTGTGAAGCAGAGGCTGCATTATCTCACACACGATCTTACTGCTGGTGGAAAGATCAGGGGGGCATCCAGGAACATTTATTGTGCGGTCCCGCCCTTCATAAATCCTGAAGGCGGTGGTATATCCTGACCTGCTTTCACACAGTTTGTAGAGCTTAACGCCATATCTTGCCCTTTTGGAAGGTAGATATTGGCGAAAGCTAAGTCTGCCATGAAAGTTGAGGAGGGATTCGTCCACACTTACATTCTGCTCAGGGGTGTAGAGTTGCAGAAATAAATTATTCAGGGAATTTATTAGCGGTCTTATTTTGAACAACCGATCCCGGTTTGCATCGGTACTTGGGGGGGCCTGTGCGTTGTCATTGAAGTGGAGGAACCTCATTATTGTCTCATAACGAGACCTGGGCATTACTGCAGAATACACTGGGGTGGCTTGGGCGGGTCTTGTTGACCAGTAAGACCTAATGGAGGGCTTTTTGACAATACCCATATTTAGGGTGAGCCCCAAAAATTTTTTTTAATTCCTGCAAATTGGTTGGCGTCCAATCTCTGGAATGGGTGGATGAAGGTTTCTGGCTTATATATTGAGTGGCATATAAATTTGTTTCGTGGACAATCTGATTTAGGATGTCGTCCGTTATAAATAAATGGAAGTAATCCATTTGGACAAAATTTGTATTGTCCACGGTTATGCCAGGAGTGGCAGTAAATCCATGGATTCTAGGCCCAAAAGATGGGGCAGGTGCCCATACAAGAGCCTGGACTGGAGGGACAAGGCTGTCCCATGCTACAGCGCTACTTGGCCCTGCGCTTTCATGTTCTGCAGTTTCAACTGCATCAGGGACAACGTCCCCTGAAGATGAACCTGAAGTGACGCTGTCATCGTCACTGCCTAAAACAGGTTCCATCTCGGACGCCATCTCTGATGCGGTCTCCGACTCAGACCACAGCATGGCGTATGCCTCCTCGGCGCTAAACAACTTCCTCGCCATAACGAATAACGTAACTAACACTAACACTAACTAAACAAATTTTTTTTTATTTTTTTTATAAAACACACAAACTAACTGCTATATATATCTACACTACCGCTAACAAAAAAATAAACCGCTATTGCTATATATATTATATATATGTGGATATATATATAATTATATACTCCCTACCTGCCTATTCTAATAGAATAAAAGAAAGGTAGATAGAAAAAAAGATAGATGGATAGATAGATTGTATAGATAGATAGAAATCTATCTATACAGAGAATGTTTTATGAGTGTAACTGTATTTTTTTTTCACAGTATTCTTCTGGCAGCAATTCTCCCGAGTCTCTTCTTCTCCTCAAACTGAAACAATGTTTGAGGAGAAGAAAAGAGGCAGGAGATTTACTGCCAGAAAAGTCAAAATAAAACAAATGTGGTCGCTGTGATAGGTTTTCACAGTGACCACATGTTCAGGGACCATCAGATTGGTCCCGGATACTCTGCCCAGTGCCCAGAGCTGTTGGTAACAGCGTGGGCACAGGGCTGTGTGCACGCGATCGAGTGCACACTGTTTTCTATGCAGAAATGCATGTGATCGCTGTGATTGGTTGTCACAGCGATCACATGTTCAGGGGCCAAAAGATTGACCCCTGACATTCTGCCCAGTGCCCATGGCTGTTAGCAACAGCCAGGGCATAGAGCTGTGTGCACCCGATCACGCGTGCACAGTCTCTGAAGTGAAAGACAGACTTGGGGTATACTAACAATGCTCAGGCAAGGATCAGATGGGTTGGGCCCTTCTTATAGTCCAGGAAAACATGTGTGTTGATGATGGTGATTTCCTACATGTGCGTGAGCTGGCCCTTTAAGAGAGGGCACGAGCGTGCGCGCGCACCCTACGGGACAGAGCAGATCGTAGCAGAAGTGAGCGCTGGCGTCTCCTGGGAAGGAGATGGGAACCAGCGCTCACAGATCCATGGCTGCGGGCGTCAGGTGAGTGGACCCGATGGCCCTGGACGCTACAGTATTCCCCCCTCTTACGCCCCCTCTTCTTGGGACTAGAGCAAGAGGAACTTCTTAACAAGAGCAGAGGCATCAAGGTTCTCCTCCGGCTCCCAGGACCTCTACTCAGGACTAAAGCCTCTCCAGTCCACCAAATAGAAAGTCCTTCCTCCTACCCTCTTGCAGTCCAGGATCTCCCTCACCTCAAACACATCAGAAGAACCGCTGGGAGCAGTTGTGGAACAGGAAGTCTTGCTGTAGCAGTTCAGGACCACTGGTTTCAGGAGGGACACATGAAAGGAGTTGGGGATTCTGAGGGTAGGAGGCAGCCGCAGTTTATAGGAGACAGGGTTAATCTGTTGCCGAATCTCAAAAGGACCGAGAAACCTGGGAGCAAACTTGTATGAAGGCACCCTCAAACGAATGTTCCATGAGGACAACCAGACTTTGGTACCTGGAAGATACTGCGGCAGCTCTCTTCTTGCATCCGCTTTTCGCTTCATGCCCGGATCTGTTGCCAAATTTACAGGAAGTCCCCAAATGCAGAGTCAGCAGCGGGTACCTGAGAAGTAGTAGACACTGGAAGAGGGACTCTAGGATGTTGACCGTATACAATGTAAAACGGAGTGGAAGTGGTGGACTCGCTTGTGTGGTTGTTGTACGAGAACTCGGCCCATGGAAGAAGCTGTACCCAGTTATCATGCTGTAAGGAAATGAAGTGACGGAGATAATTCTCCATGATCTGGTTGATCCTCTCGACTTGCCCATTGGACCGGGGGTGATAGGCTGTGGAAAAGTCCAATATCACATCCAGGAGTTTACAGAGAGCCCAGAACCTCGAGGTAAACTGAAACCCCCGATTGGACACAATGTGAATGGCAAGCCATGCAAGCGGTAGATGTGCTGGATGAAGAGATTCGCCATTCGGGGAACAGAAGGTAGGCCGGTCAGCGGGATAAATTGTGCCATCTTCGAGAACCGGTCCACCACCACCCAGACAGTGTTGCATCCTGCTGAGGGAGGAAGGTCAGTGACAAAGTCCATCACAATGTGCTGCAAGGTGGCATTGGGTATAGGCACAGGTTGATGGAGGCCGGCAGGCTTGGAGTTAGTAACCTTGTTAGAAGCACACACCGTGCAAGAAGAGACAAAGTCCACAACATCCTTGGGCAGCGTGGGCCACCAAAAGTGACGAGCAATCAGGTCTCGGGTTTTACGAACACCAGGGTGCCCAGCCAGTTTAGAACTGTGTCCCCATCGGAGAATTCTTCTCCTGCCTGCTAATCGAACAAAAGTCCTCCCCGGAGGGATGTCTCTAACCTGCAAAGGATTGGCAGTGATAATGCAGGACGGGTCTATGATAGTTTGAAGAGACTCCACCGTGTTATTCGTTTCAAATGACCTGGACAGGGCATCGGCCCTCACATTCTTGTCAGCGGGACGGTAGTGGAGCACAAATTGTAAACGGGTGAAGAACAGCGGCCACCTGGCTTGACAGGGATTTAGTCGTTGAGCGGACTGAAGGTAGGTGAGGTTCATGTGGTCGTGTAGATTAGGATGGGGTGAGCTGCGCCCTCCAGCAGATGTCTCCACTTCTCCAGAGCCAATTTGATGGCCAGTAGATTCTGATCCCCAGCAGAGTAAATGCGCTCTGCAGAAGAAAAAAGTCTTGAGTAGTAGCCACATACTACTGCCTTTCCTTTGGGGCTCCTCTAGAACAGAAGTGCGCCTGCACCAACATAAGAGGCGTCCACCTCCAAAGAAAACTGTATATATACGTCAGGATGATAGAGGATCGAGGCAGAAGTAAAGGCTTTTTTGAGACTAAAAAATGTGGACTCTGCCTCTGGGGTCCACACCTTGGCGTTCACACCGTTCTTGGTAAGGCTGGAAATAGGAGATGTCAGTGATGAGACGTTTGGGATAAACTGCCGGTAGAAATTGGCAAATCCCAGGAAACGCTGTATGGACCTCAGACCTTGAGGACGTGGCCACTCCAGGACAGCTCTCACTTTCTCAGGATCCATCTTGAGACCTTGATCCGATATGATGTAGCCCAGGAAGTGCAGAGAACTCCTCTCAAAGACGCACTTCTCCAGCTTGGCTATAAATGATTCTCCCTTAATCGTAGTAGAACTTGACGGACATGCCTCCGATGAGTCGTCGGATCTGGGGAGAAAATCAAAATATCATCGAGATAAACAACAACACAGATATAGAGGAGATCTCGGAAGATATCATTAACGAGTTCCTGAAACACTGCAGGAGCGTTACACAGTCCGAAGGGCATCACTACGTATTCATAGTGCCCGTCACGGGTGTTAAATGCCGTCTTCCATTCGTCACCCTGGTGGACCGGAGCGGAAGTGAGATGGGGACCAGCACTCACAGATCCATGGCTGTGGGCGTCAGGAGGTGAGTGGAACCGACGGCCCGCGGCCATAGATGCTACATGTGAGTAAACTCGCTAATATACATTCCCGTCCCCCTTGGTGCTGTTTCTGAGATTTTCATAGATTTGTATAGCGCTGATGAGGAACCGGAAGTCTAGTTGTACAGTCTTCTTTGGTGACGACACGACTCTTCGTCATGTGATCGGCCCCGCTGTACTCTATGTACTCGCTGTACTACTGCTCCTGCAGTATACGGAGCACAGCGCCGCTCTCTGAGAGGTTCCTCTGAGAGGTTCCTGTTGTTTTTCCTTTGCTTTATCCAATGCTAAAAACTAATAATGATTTTTTTTTTTTTATAAATGCAAGCCCCTCAGTTGGAGTCACTGGGACCCAACACTAGAATTTCATCTGATTTGACAGATTATGGCACAATTTTCTATGGGGAACTTATGGTGGTTATTTTGATATTCCCATGCTGTTTTCTGACACAGACCACCTACCTAAACATTGCTACAGACAAATCCACCTCTTCATGGTAAAGGTATTCTCTAATGCCAGTGCTGTCTTACAGCAGGATAATGCCCCCGCCACACTGCAAAAATCGTTCAGGACTGATGTGAGGAACATGACAAAGAGTTCAAGGTGTTGACCTGGCCTCCATATTCTTAATTCAATCGATCATCTATGAGATGTGCTGGAAAAACAAATCCAATCCATGGAGACCCCTACTCACAATTTACAGGACTTAACCCCTTAATGACGAAGCCTAGGTTGGGCCTTAAAGGAACAGTGTCACCAAAAAAAAAATTTCTAACATCAGTTTGATTTTAGTCTTTTATTAAAAACTTTTATATTTATTTGTGTGTTTGTGTTTCACTTTTTTTTTATTTTTACACTTTTTCTTCCCTATGGGGGCTGCCATTTTTTACTCCATTTCTGTATGTGCCGATTAACGACACATACAGACATGTAATATACGGCAGCTCCAGTCCCATAGGGACTGCGAACGGGGCCCGTTCGCAGTCACTATGGTGTACGCCGTCTGTGTGAACGGCGCATGCGCCGCTCCCACACAGTCCAAGTTGAAATGCGCGCCGTCCGGCGCCATTTTACTGTGGACCGGAAGTCGCGGCCGGACAGTAAGATTACTAGTTCCGGTCGCGGCTTCCGGACTTGTGCACATGGAGCAGCGGCAGCAGACGGAGAGGACGGACCGGAGGGAGCGGCGGCGACTGGAGCAGGTAAGTGATTTCTGTGTATGTACGTGTTTTAGTGTGTGTTTACTACTGTATGTAAACCTACTACACTGTGTGTTAGCGCAAAAAATGGTGACACACAGTGTAGGAGGTTAGACCGTTCAAACCCCTCATTTCTCCCGGCACTAGCCAGGATAAAGGGGGGGGGGATTCTGAGAGCTCACTAGAGCGAGTGAGTTTTTCCCAATTTTGCAGCAAAAAGCAATGTGGTTGCTTTACCACATGCAATGCTGCAATTTTGGGAATGGCTCCATTTAGTGACCAGCAATGGGAAATATTATAAATTAGAATCTAATTTATAATATTTCCTGACTCGTGAAAAAAATAAAAAAAATTAGAACAATGTTTAATCACCTATGCACTAATTGTTTATCTAAAAAAAAAAAATACATGTTTTGCTGGCAACACATTCCCTTTAAGGCTCAGAGCCCATTTGTCTAATCTGACATGTGTCACTTTATGTGGTAATAACTTTGGAATGCCTTTATTTATCCAAGTGATTCTGAGACTGTTTTCTGGTGACACATTGAACTTTATGTTAGTGGTAAAATTTGGTTGATACATTCAGTGAAAAACAGAAAAAATTACAGAAAATGTGGTGTAAGGCAGATGGTTATACCACACAAAATAGTTATTAATTAACAATTTGTTTTTTTAAATAAAGGACTTAATATTGAAAAAAGGTTTTTTATACAACTGTTTTTTTTTTGTCTATCTAGGTGACTTGAAGTCAGGAATCCCTGATCGCTATTCTAATACACTGCACTACATGCGTAGTGCAGTGTAAAAGTGCTGTCAGTTACTCACTGACAGCAAACCTAAGGCAGGACAAACTAGGCTTCCGTAGATGACAAACCCGGAGGCCATTGTTAGGCCTCCTGTTGCCATAACATGATGGAATAGAACGTCAAGGAGCAGGAAGGGGTTAAAGGATCTGCTAACGTCTTGGTGCCAGATACCACAGGACACTTTTAAAGATCTTCTGAAATCCATGTCCCAACGGGTCAGAGCTATTATGGCAGCACGAGGAGGACTACACAAGGCAGGTGGTTTTAATGTTATGTCTGGATGGTGTATATGTTAGTAATTCATTTCTATTCATTTGTACATTGATGGAAATTAGGGTATGTTCACACGCAAACTCAAAAATATCTGAAAATACAGAGCTGTTTTCAAGGTTTTCAGCGTTTATTTACGGCCGTTTTTGGAGCTGTTTTCAATATTGTCTAGGAAAAACGGCTCCAAAAGTGGCCCAAGAAGTGACTTGCACTTCTTTTGTGAACATACCCTAAAAAAAGAGTAATTTTTCTGTGCTTTTTATTTTTACAATATATATCAATCACCCTAAATATTGTAATCTTGGGGCCTACATTGCTCCTATGTAAACATGGGAACGCCACCATTCTCACCAGTTTTAAGGCGTAATGTAAGTCTTAGGCCAAAATGTAGTAGTAGTCGAAACGCCAATCCAACCGAGATGGAATATGAAATATCCAAGATAGAAGGGAGTCCCAGGCATAAAATAAGATAAGATAACTTTATTAATCCCCGAAGGGAAATTCCAGTATCACATAAATGGATTCTGGGAAACGGCATCAGGGATCTTTTATTATTAGGTCTCTGTGCAGATTGAGATTCTGGCGTCCAAGGTGAAGATGATGAAGAAGACTAGGTGGTACTGTAGACAAAACAAAAAATAATCAGACCAGACGATAATCACTCAGCAATATACTGGTGCCGAAGCTCCAGCCATGATTTCACAAAAATACTATAGATGTCAGTGATCATACCTGTACTGCTGGTGTTTCTTCTGTACCACAGCTGTTGGTACTTATCTCCTCCTCTTTCTTTGAAAGGCATGGACGCGGCACAAGGGACAGCATGGATTTGTCGGGATCCAATGTGCAATACAAGGCAGATGGAATATGTGAGAACATGGCAGAACGGTGACTTGCTCTCCAATCTCATAGTCCTCTAGGCATATAGTGCAGGACTGGATGTCTTCGTTTTCAGTAAAGGTTCGAGATGGGAGTCTATCAATCTGCCTGCCTCTCCTGCCTCGCCGACGTTGTCTTCTCTGCACAGGTCTGCTGTCTGTGGTCTCTGTTGTCGACTGTTGGTTGGGAAGCAGCTGACTGGTGCTTGGTGTTGGCTCCACCAGCCTGTTAGATGTTTGCTGAGGAGATCTGCTTCCTTCTCTGGACGGCTGCAGGTTTGGTAGCGGCTCACTGGTGCTGGGGTCTTGTGTTGGTTCCTCCAGCCTTTCGGATCTCTCCTGAGTAGTTGATGGAGTAGACCCAGGCTGGGATTCTCCAGGAATTCTGAGCTCGGTCTCACTATTAATACGACGGCCACTTGTCGTTTCAGACTGTTCTATTGGCTCAGGTCGTAATGGGGACCGGCTTCTGTCCGCTCCTTCTTGCTGCAACCTACGGCGCGGTGGAACTTGACCACGTCTTCGTCTCCTGTCGGGGACATTGTCATGGTCTTCATCCTGCTCCACACTCTGACGCCTTCTATGTCCAGATCTTAATCTTCCATCAGCAATGCCTAGATGTGAAACAATGTGTATAACATATATTAATTATGTACAGAAAAAATGTGAAAAAAGATCAATACCAGACATTTCCTATGGACTCGCGTGGCCTTCTTTCTAGAGGAAAGCTCCCATGTTTTTCTAATCTTGGACAACCGTTTTGATACTATGAATATATACACAGTCGAGTCACATTATTATAACTACTACTAATATCCAGAGTAACCGGCGTGTGCAGCACGGACAGCAGTAGACGGGCTGGGAGTGACTCAATAAGGTGCTGGTCAGTGGTCTCATATGTGGAGCCTCGCTGACTCCATACATCCCACATTTACTGGAGGGTGCGTGGGGGAGGATCCATAAAGCGAACAACACGATTGGCGTGGTCCCACAGATGCTCAATTGGGTTCAAGTCTGGAGAAATAGGGGGCCAGGGAAGTACTTGGAAGTCTTGGTCGTGCTCTTCCAACCACTGTCGGGCATTTATAGTCGTGTGACATGTCGCATTGTCTTGCTTTAAGTTTCCATTTGCTCCAGGGAAGACAATCAGCATGTATGGTGGATGTGATCTGTAACGATGGATTCATATCTAAATCGGTTCAGAGCCTTCCATAAAGATGAGTGGCCCAGAGAATACCATGGAAAAATACCCCAGACGCTGACGTCGCCGCCAGCTTTTTCCAGCAATGGTTGTAAAGTCCATCCTTTCGATGAAGCAGAAAACGTGATTTATGGGAGAAGACAACCCTTTGCCAATCATCGGTGCTCTGAGACCAATACTGCCGTGCAAATTGAAGCCATTTTCTCTGATGCACCTTTGTTACATAGGAGCAGTGACCATCCGTCGGGTTCGGAGCCCCATACGCAGTCGGGTTCGCTGAACTGTTGTATTAGACACACGTCTGGTAGCCAACGTTCACCTCTCAAATACATGGCACGTGGTGCTCTGCAGTTTCCATGTCCGTTATTCCCAATGGTGCCATTTGTCCACTCACGATACACTGTCACCACAGCAGCACGCGAACAGTTCACAAACTGCGCTGTTTCAGAAATACTGCCGCCCTTGGTCCGAAAGCCAATAATCATCCCTTTTTGCAACTGAAAAATGGTGCATTTTTTGCGGACGCAAAACGGACACGTTTGTGTGAAACTAGTCTAAATGTATCTGATATAACAAGTTCCACTTACCTTGATTTATCCGGGAACTTTCGTCTATTGCAAGCTGCAAGAGTTCTCGGTAACTCATTGTTCCTTGTAGCAGGCGGCTTGATGTTTAAATTCAGGAACAATGGAAAAACGGGATTCCTCAAATAAGAGGGAATCTACCACGATGTTCAGAAGTTGCACTGGTGTTTAAGTGCTCTGAACAGATGATGTAGTAGTCGCTTTGTAGCACAAATTCGCTCTTTGAAAAACCAAGTGAAGTTTCAGCATCAGCATCAACTCGAGATATGGCACTGATGTGACCGCGCTTGGGGTCCTTAGAACTTCACGCCATTGTGATGTCACTGCTATAGATGCCACACCCTCCATTGTTCTGATGACATCACTGCCTGCAGTGATGTCATAATGCTTACGGTATGTCATAAACGGTCCCCTGCTCTGCATTATACCAATCACTGCAGGAAAGCCTCCAAATAAATAAATAAATATATATTACATTTTTTTATATTTACATATTGCAGCTGAAAATCTCTAATATTTGTTTAGTAAATGTTTCTCTATAATTGTTTAGTAAATGTTGTAGCACACAATTCATCTAAGTAAAAGTCTTAGTAACAGATTACCACCATGGAGAGGTGGAAATGTAACTTTATTTTTCTAAAACTAGATGGTTCTGGAGTAAATAAGAATCCTTTATAACCTAAAGAGGTTGTCTGGTATAAGAAACCCATTGTAAATACCCTATTGGGGAATTCTAAGTTAAGAAAGGACAAGTCTCTTATTGATTTCACTGTGTAATGCTTAGTTTCTCCTGTAGTGGCGCTGCAGGGGAATTCAACACTTCTCAAGTTCCATCACAGATTAAATCTGATCGCTGGGGGTCACAATCAGCGACATTAAGCTGCACTATCTGGATGTACAAATGACACTGGATGAGGGCCGTATTGTGACAGACATTTACACCAAACCAACTGACTGAAAATAACTTTTTAATTTTAGCTTTCAACCCAAATCAGCACAAAAATAAAATTTCACAAAGCCAACTACATAGTGATAGAAAAAGCTGCAGAACTTCGCATATAAATGAGACGGATATGTGAGAGGCAGATAGATAGGGCGTGCTCTAGCAAAGTAAAAAATGAGCCCCCCATTACTTTATTTTTCTGATCTCAAATGCCAAGATACAATCCCGTTAGTAAGCCCTAAATATACACCTCCTGCAATGAGCCATAATACAATTGTGGGGATCAGACCTTAACCACTTCCTGCCGCAGCCATTTTGAATTTTTTTATTTTTGTTCTTTCCTCCTCACCTTCCAAAAGCCACAACTTTTTTATTTTTCTGTTGATATATCCATATGAGGGCTTGATTTTTGCAGGACGAGTTGTAGTTTTTCATGGCACCATTTATTGTACTAATGAAATGGGAAACTGAAAGAACTTTCTTTGTGGGGTGAAATAGGAAAAAAGCAGATTTCTCCATTGTTTTTTGGGTTTAGTTTTTATGGAGATCACCGCGCGGTTTTGTTTCGCCATTATCTGAGAGCCATACGTTTTGTTTTCTTTCCGTCGCTGCAGCCGTGTGAGGGCTTGTTTTTTTGTGGCACGAGCTGTCGTTTTTATTGGTTCATGAGACTTTTTGATCATCTTTTATTCCATTGTTTGTGGGAGATGAGATGACCAAAAAACAGTGATTCTGCCCTTGACATTTTTTGTTTGTTTTAATGCATTCACCATGTGGGTTAAATAATGTTATACTGTTATATCTCTGACTTTTACGGACGTGGCAATACAAGTTATGTTAATTTACTTTTTTTACATTGCTTTTTTTTAAACTTTAAATATTTTAACTTTATATATAAATATAATATATATATATATATATATATATATATATATATATATATATATATATAAACTTAATTTAACTGTATTTTACTTTCTTTACTTGCCCTCTAGGGGACTTAAACCAGCAATCATTGGATCGCTTGCATGATATACTGCAATACTAATGTATTGCAGTATATCGTGTTCTTTACCTGCTCTTATTAAGCCTTGCCAGGGGTGCAAAGATGGCAGACCTGAGGGCCTACATTAGTCCTCCAAGCTGCAATGACAACCATCGGCACCCCGCAATCGCAGGGGGGCAATGGGCTGTCAGAGATGGCCACCCCCATCTTTCTAATGGCTTAGTTACCGCAGTTACTATTGACCTCAGCATCTAAGGGGTTAAACGAGTGGGATCGTAGTAATCTACGATTTCGCTCGTCGCAGTGAACTTTCAGTTGTAACATACAACCAACACCAGCAAATTATGGAGTGACCTCAGTCAGTGACACCACTCCATACTTCCCTCCTGGCCTACACCGTATATATACACGTTGGTTGTCGTGGAAGGGGCTAGGCAGCATTGAAGGGTTATGCTGCTATAAAGCAGATCTTCCCTTACAAAAACTAATGAAGTTTTGGCAACCAAAGGTGCCCCCCTCAGCATCAGAGCCCCATAGCAGCTTCTATGGCTACTAGGGCTATAGTTATGTCCATGTACAGGGGGAAGATTTGACAGTAACACTACAGGTGATGTATTATCACAGTATACATCTAGTATTAGGATAAAATAGAATGACGTACCAGTCCCCAGACATTAGTAGATACGGGTCACTAAGAAAATCATGGTGGTTCCAAGTACCAGGCTCAGGACCAACACCTACAAGAGGAGGAGAGAGAATAAGGAGGTTAAAACGTGGCCAGGTGCGGTGGATTCACTGCTTGTACACAATGCATCTTAAAGGGGTTATGCGGGGACTAAAAGTTATTAGCAGTGTTCTAACTGCATTATGTGATGTCACGGTTTGTGGGTATGTGGACCCACCAGGCCGCACCGCCATAGCAGCGAGGCAGCTGGCCAAACAACAGGGAACCCCAGAAATACATAGTCCCGCACAAGGGTAACCGGATAGTCCAGACAGTGGCCGCAGCTCTGGCACGGATGGAGGTATTTAACACAGGACGTGGCGGATGACACAGGTGCAGTAGACACGACTCCAACTAGTAGGCACAGGAACAAGAAGACAGTACGGGATACAGGAACGGGTAACAGGGCACGGGAACAACTGGAACGGGAAACAGTAAGGGACCATTTGAAAGACAGACTTGGGGTATACTAACAATGCTCAGGCAAGGATCAGATGGGTTGGGCCCTTCTTATAGTCCAGGAAATCATGTGTGTTGATGATGGTGATTTCCTACATGTGCGTGCGCTGGCCCTTTAAGAGCGGGCACGAGCGTGCGCGCGCACCCTACGGGACAGAGCAGATCGTACCAGAAGTGAGCGCTGGCGTCTCCTGGGAAGGAGATGGGAACCAGCGCTCACAGATCCATGGCTGCGGGCGTCAGGTGAGTGGACCCGATGGCCCTGGACGCTACAGTATCCCCCCCTCTTACGCCCCCTCTTCTTGGGACTAGAGCGAGAGAGGAACTTCTTAACAAGAGCAGAGGCATCAAGGTTCTCCTCCGGCTCCCAGGACCTCTCCTCAGGACCAAACCCTCTCTAGTCCACCAAATAGAAAGTCCTTCCTCCTACCCTCTTGCAGTCCAGGATCTCCCTCACCTCGAACACATCAGAAGAACCGCTGGGAGCAGTTGTGGAACAGGAAGTCTTGCTGTAGCAGTTCAGGACCACTGGTTTCAGGAGGGACACATGAAAGGAGTTGGGGATTCTGATGGTAGGAGGCAGCCGCAGTTTATAGGAGACAGGGTTAATCTGTTGCCGAATCTCAAAAGGACCGAGAAACCTGGGAGCAAACTTGTATGAAGGCACCCTCAAACGAATGTTCCATGAGGACAGCCAGACTTTGGTACCTGGAAGATACTGCGGCAGCTCTCTTCTTGTATCCGCTTTTCGCTTCATACCTGGGTCTGTTGCCAGATTTACGGGAAGTCCCCAAATACAGAGTCAGCAGCGGGTACCTGAGAAGTAGTAGACACTGGAAGAGGGACTCTAGGATGTTGACCGTATACAATGTAAAACGGAGTTGAAGTGGTGGACTCGCTTGTGTGGTTGTTGTACGAGAACTCGGCCCATGGAAGAAGCTGTACCCAGTTATCATGCTGTAAGGAAATGAAGTGACGGAGATAATTCTCTATGATCTGGTTGATCCTCTCGACTTTCCCATTGGACTGGGGATGATAGGCTGTGGAAAAGTCCAATATCACATCCAGGAGTTTACAGAGAGCCCTCCAGAACCTCGAGGTAAACTGAAACCCCCGATCGGACACAATGTGAAGGGCAAGCCATGCAAGCGGTAGATGTGCTGGATGAAGAGATTCGCCATTCGGGGAACAGAAGGTAGGCCGGTCAGCGGGATAAAATGTGCCATCTTCGAGAACCGGTCCACCACCACCCAGACAGTGTTGCATCCTGCTGAGGGAGGAAGGTCAGTGACAAAGTCCATCACAATGTGCTGCAAGGTGGCATTGGGTATAGGCACAGGTTGATGGAGGCCGGCAGGCTTGGAGTTAGTAACCTTGTTAGAAGCACACACCGTGAAAGAAGAGACAAAGTCGACAACATCCTTGGGCAGCGTGGGCCACCAAAAGTGACGAGCAATCAGGTCTCGGGTTTTACGAACACCAGGGTGCCCAGCCAGTTTAGAACTGTGTCCCCATCGGAGAATTCTTCTCCTGCCTGCTAATCAAACAAAAGTCCTCCCCGGAGGGATGTCTCTAACCTGCAAAGGATTGGCAGTGATAATGCAGGACAGGTCTATGATAGTTTGAAGAGACTCCGTGTCATCCGTTTCAAATGACCTGGACAGGGCATCGGCCCTCACATTCCTGTCAGCGGCCACTCTGCGTGACAGGGATTTAGTCGTTGAGCGGACTGAAGGTAGGTGAGGTTCATGTGGTCGGTGTAGATTAGGATGGGGTGAGCTGCGCCCTCCAGCAGATGGCTCTACTTCTCCAGAGCCAATTTGATGGCCAGTAGCTCCTGATCCCCAACAGAGTAAATGCGCTCTGCAGAAGAAAAAAGTCTCGAGTAGTAGCCACATACTACTGCCTTTCCTTTGGGGCTCCTCTGGAACAGAAGTGCGCCTGCACCAACATAAGAGGCGTCCACCTCCAAAGAAAACTGTATATATACGTCAGGATGATAGAGGATCGAGGCAGAAGTAAAGGCTTTTTTGAGACTAAAAAATGTGGACTCTGCCTCTGGGGTCCACACATTGGCGTTCACACCGTTCTTGGTAAGGGTGGAAATAGGAGATGTCAGTGATGAGATGTTTGGGATAAACTGCCGGTAGAAATTGGCAAATCCCAGGAAACGCTGTATGGACCTCAGACCTTGAGGACGTGGCCACTCCAGGACAGCTCTCACTTTCTCAGGATCCATCTTGAGACCTTGATCCGATATGATGTAGCCCAGGAAGTGCAGAGAACTCCTCTCAAAGACGCACTTCTCCAGCTTGGCGTATAAATGATTCTCCCTTAATCGTAGTAGAACTTGACGGACATGCCTGCGATGAGTCGTCGGATCTGGGGAGAAAATCAAAATATCATCGAGATAAACAACAACACAGCTATAGAGATCTCGGAAGATATCATTAACGAGTTCCTGAAACACTGCAGGAGCGTTACACAGTCCGAAGGGCATCACTACGTATTCATAGTGCCCGTGACGGGTGTTAAATGCCGTCTTCCATTCGTCACCCTGGCGGACCGGAGCGGAAGTGAGATGGGGACCAGCGCTCACAGATCCATGGCTGTGGGCGTCAGGAGGTGAGTGGAACCGACGGCCCGCGGCCATAGATGCTACATGTGAGTAAACTCGCTAATATACATTCCCGTCCGCCTTGGTGCTGTTTCTGAGATTTTCATAGATTTGTATAGCGCTGATGAGGAACCGGAAGTCTAGTTGTACAGTCTTATTTGGTGACGACACGACTCTTCGTCATGTGATCGGCCCCGCTGTACACTATGTACTCGCTGTACTACTGCTCCTGCAGTATACGGAGCACAGCGCCGCTCTCTGAGAGGTTCCTCTGAGAGGTTCCTGTTGTTTCTCCTTTGCTTTATCCAATGCTAAAAACTAATAATGATTTTTTTTTTTTTTAAATGCAAGCCCCTCAGTTGGAGTCACTGGGACCCAACACTAGAATTTCATCTGATTTGACAGATTATGGCACAATTTTCTATGGGGAACTTATGGTGGTTATTTTGATATTCCCATACTGTTTTTTGACACAGACCACCTACCTAAACATTGCTACAGACAAATCCACCTCTTCATGGTAAAGGTATTCTCTAATGCCAGTGCTGTCTTACAGCAGGATAATGCCCCCGCCACACTGCAAAAATTGTTCAGGACTGATGTGAGGAACATGACAAAGAGTTCAAGGTGTTGACCTGGTGTAGCGCCCATGGCCGCGGGCCGTCGGGTTCACTCACCCCCCGACGCCCGCAGCCATGGATGAAAACAATGATCATTAACCCACATGACTTCCTGCTCTATAAGAATGCCCCAGCCCTTCTGATCCTTGCCTGAGCGTTGTTAGTCTTTCCCAGTCTGTCTCGCAAATGGTCCCTTAGTGTCTCCCGTTCCCGCTGTTACCCATGCCCTGTTACCATTCCTGTATTCCGCATTGTTCCTGTGCCTACCCGTGTTCAAGTGTCATCTGCCACGTCAAGTGCCAACTGCCATGTCAAGTGGCATCTGCCACGTCAAGTGCCATCTGCCACGTCAAGTGTCTTCTGCCGCGTCAAGTGCCATCTGCTCATCGGATACTGCCCGCCACGTCTGGCGCCACTTTCCGCACCTGCCTCCATCCGTGCTGAAGCCACAGCCACCGCCCGGACTATTTCAGGTACCTAAGCATTACTGTCTGCCATCTTACTTTCACATAGACTGTGACCTGGTCAGCTGCCTCCCCGCTACGGCGGAGCGGCCTAGTGGGTCCACAAACCCAGTGTCCGTGACAGTACGCTCAGGCCATGGAACCCGCTGGTCAGCCCAAGACCCCAGTACAGAAGATTCAGACAGAGATGCATGACCTACGCACTCGTCAGGATCAACTCCTTGAGGCGGTGAATTCTATTCTGGTCCGCCTGGATCTACTCGCTGTTCCACCCCCGGTTCTTCCTCCAGAGGCTGTTGCCACTGCCTGTTGCTCCCCCTGTTTGTTCCGGTTCCTCAGTTCCTCTGCCTCTTCCTCCTCGCTACGACGGTGACCCCAGAGCATGCAGAGGATTTCTTAATCAATGCACGGTGCATTTTAGGCTACGGCCTCATCTCTTCCCCTCCGAGGAGGCTAAAGTAGCGTTCATTATCTCCCTCCTCGCTGGCAAGGCCCTCGCATGGGCGAACCCAATCTTGGAGCAACAGGGACCTGTATCCTCGGACCTAGCCTTGTTCCTGCAGTCCTTTCGTACCGTGTTCGAGGAGCCGGGTCGAACATCCTCTGCCGCAGCCACTCTGTTGACCCTCAAGCAAGAAGGCTCCACAGTAGGGGAGTATGCGATCTCCTTCCGTACCCTAGCAGCCGAGCTGGCATGGAATAATGAGGCACTGGTGGCGACCTTCTGGCAGGGACTGTCCTCTCACATCAAGGACGAACGGGCAGCCCGCGACCTTCCTTCTACCTTGGATGCCCTTATCCTGTTAGCCACCCGGGTTGATATGAGAATCTGGGAGCGCTCTCAAGAGGTTCGTTAGGAGAGCCGGGCCCACAGACCAGCACCCCCTGCCCAGAGACCACTATTGTCCACTCCTAGTGCGCTACCTGAGGAACCCATGCAGGTAGACAGTCCGGTTATCTGAACAGGAGAAGCAGCGCAGACGCTCCTCTGGACTTTGCATGTATTGCGGCCTCAAGGGTAATTTTGTGCGCCAATGCCCACAGAAACCGGCAAACTCCAGTACCTAGGGTTGGTTGGAGAGGCAACTCTAGGTGGAACGTCTCCAAACGTTAAAACCTCTTCCAAATTATCGATACCTGTGGCCATCGTCACCGGACAGACATCACATCCTTCCACCGCCTATCTTGACTCTGGAGTGGCTGCTAATTTTATCCACCAGGATCTAGTGGATCGGTTTCAACTACCCACAGTCCGTCTGGAGAGACCCCTGGCAGTTGCTTCTGTGAATGGTCTACCCTTTCCTGATCCGATCATGCTCATCACTGAGCCGTTGACATTACGGGTCGGAGCTCTTGACTCAGAACAGATCTCCTTCCTGGTACTACCCAAGGCTATCAATCCTATCCTGCTGGGTCTGCCATGGCTCCGTCTACACACCCCGACACTCGACTGGAGTTCTGGAGAAGTTCTTCAATGGGGTTCCAGATGCCATAGCCATTGCCTGTCACAAGTCCGTTCTGTTGTGCCCCCTCTGCCTCAGTCACTCTCCGATCTACCTTCTCAGTATGCCAGTTTTGCGGATGTCTTTTGCAAACGAGAGGCTGAGACGTTGCCTCCACATCGGAATTATGACTGTCCCATTGAACTGGTTCCCAATGCTTCTCTTCCCCGTGGACGAGTATATCCTCTCTCCTTGCCAGAGACTTTATCGATGTCAGCCTATATCAAGGAGAACTTGGAGAGGGGTTTTATTCGGAAATCTTCCTCCCCGGCCGGGGCAGGATTCTTCTTCGCTAAAAAGAGAGATGGATCTCTCCGACCCTGCATTGACTACCGTGGTCTCAATCAGATCACGGTCAAGAACAAATACCTGTTGCCACTCATTTCTGAGCTGTTTGATCACATACGAGGAGCCAAAATTTTTTCCAAGCTAGATCTGCAGGGGGCCTATAATCTAATCCGGATTCGACGGCGTGACGAATGGAAGACGGCGTTTAACACCCGCGATGGGCACTACGAATACCTAGTAATGCCCTTCGGACTGTGTAACGCTCCCGCAGTATTTCAGGAGTAATGACATCTTCCGAGATCTCCTCTATATGTGTGTTGTAGTTTATCTCGATGATATTCTAATCTTCTCCCCAGATCTGATGACCAATCGGAGGCATGTTCGTCAAGTTCTTCTGCGACTAAGAGAGAATCGCTTGTATGCCAAGTTAGAGAAATGCACCTTTGAAAAGAGGTCTTTGCCCTTCCTGGGCTATGTCATCTCGGATCAAGGCCTTAAGATGGACCCTGAGAAGTTAAAGTCTGTCCTGGAATGGCCACGTCCTCAAGGCCTAAGGGCCATACAGTGGTTCCTGGGTTTCGCCAATTTCTACCGGCAGTTTATTCCGAACTTTTCTTCTCTGACGGCCCCCATCTCTACCCTTACCAAGAAGGGTGTGAACGCCAAGGTATGGACTCCAGAGGCAGAGTCCGCATTCATTAGCCTCAAGAAAGCCTTCACTTCAGCTTCGATCCTCCATCACCCTGACGTGTCTCGGCAGTTCTCACTGGAAGTGGACGCTTCCTCTGTTGGTGCAGGCGCACTTCTGTTCCAGAGGAGCTCCAAAGGAAAGGCAGTAGTATGTGGCTACTACTCAAGACTGTTTTCCTCTGCTGAGCGCAATTATTCCATTGGAGATCGGGAGTTACTGGCTATCAAATTGGCCCTGGAGGAGTGGAGACATCTTCTGGAGGGCGCTACTCACCCCATCCTGATCTTCACCGACCAGAAGAATCTTACTTACCTTCAGTCCGCTCAAAGACTGAATCCTCGTCAAGCCAGGTGGTCACTGTTCTTCACCCGTTTCCAATTTCTGCTCCACTACCGTCCCGCTGACAAGAATGTGAGGGCCGATGCCCTGTCCAGATCATTTGAGACGGTAGACACGGTGGAGTCCCTTCAGACGATCACAGACCCGTCCTGCGTTGTCACCGCCAATCCTCTGCAGCTTAGAAATATCCCTCCGGGGAGAACTTTTGTTCGGTTGGCAGACAGAAAAAGAATTCTCTGCTGGGGACACAGTTCTAAACTAGCTGGGCACGCCGGTGTCCGTAAAACCCAAGACCTGATCACTCGTCACTTCTGGTGGCCCACGCTACCTAAGGATGTTCTGGACTTTGTCTCTTATTGCACGGTGTGTGCCTCTAACAAAGTGACTCACAGCAAGCCTGCCGGCCTGCTTCAACCCCTGCCTGTACCCAGTGCCCCCTGGCAGCACATCGCTATGGACTTCGTCACGGACCTTGCTCTCTCAGCAGGATGCAACTCCATCTGGGTGGTGGTGGACCGGTTCTCTAAGATGGCATATTTTATCCCGCTGACCGGCCTACCCTCTGCTCGACTGGCAAGTCTCTTCATTCAGCACATCTTCCGCTTGCATGGCTTGCCTCTTCACATTGTGTCTGACCAGGGGGTTCAGTTTACCTCTAAATTCTGGAGAGCCCTCTGTAAACTCCTGGATGTGAGTTTGGACTTTTCCTCTGCCTATCACCCCCAGTCCAATGGACAAGTTGAGAGGATCAACCAGATCATGGAAAATTATCTCCGCCACTTCATCTCTTCACAGCACGATAACTGGGTACAGCTCCTTCCATGGGCCGAGTTTTCATACAACAACCACACAAGTGAGTCCACCACTTCCACTCCGTTTCACATCGTGTACAGTCAACATCCCAGAG
This sequence comes from Rhinoderma darwinii, assembly GCF_050947455.1. NCBI lineage: Eukaryota > Metazoa > Chordata > Amphibia > Anura > Rhinodermatidae > Rhinoderma > Rhinoderma darwinii. Next base: position 353,143 of record NW_027461863.1, read on the forward strand.
TTCCTCTTCCTGTATCAACTTCATCTCAGGTACCCGCTGCTGACTCTGCATATGGGGACTTCCTGCAAATCTGGCAACAGACCCGGTCCTCTATTTTGCTGGCGGTCGATCGCATGAAGCGAAAGGCAGATACCAAGAGAAGAGAACCTCAGCGCCCCTACTCTTATTAAAAAGTTCCTCTCTCACTCTGGCCCCAAGAAGAGGGGGCGTAAGAGGGGGGATACTGTAGCGCCCCTGGCCGCGGGCCATCGGTGTTTACTCACCTCCCGACGCCCGCAGCCATGGATCTGTGAGCGCTGGCCTCCGTCGACCTCCTAGGAGATGCCAGCGCTCACTTCCGCTCCATTCGGCTGGGTCCCGTAGGGTGCGCGCGCACGCTCGCCCCCGGCCTTAAAGGGCCAGCGCGCGCAATTAGGAAATCGTCATCACCATCAACTGCCACGATTTCCTGGTCTATAAGAAGGCCCCTGGCCTTTTAATCCTTGCCTGAGCGTTGTTAGTCTTTCCCAGTCTGTCTCGCAAATGGTCCCTTAGTGTCTCCCGTTCCAGCTGTTACCCGTGCCCTGTTACCGTTCCTGTATTCCGTATTGTTCCTGTGCCTACCCGCGTTCAAGTGCCATCTGCCACGTCAAGTGCCATCTGCCACGTCAAGTGTCTTCTGCCACGTCAAGTGCCATCTGCCACGTCAAGTGCCATCTGCCACGTCAAGTGTCATCTGCCACGTCAAGTGTCATCTGCCACGTCAAGTGTCTACCGCTTCATCGAATACTGCCCGCCACGTCTGGCGCCACTTGCCGCACCTGCCTCCATCCGTGCTGAAGCCACAGCCCCCGCCAGGACTATTACAGGTACCCAAGCATTACTGTCTGCCATTTACTTCTGCTTAGACTGTGACCTGGTCAGCTGCCTCCCCGCTACGGCGGAGCTGCCTAGTGGGTTCACAAACCCTGTGTCCGTGACACAGATAACCGGCTTAGCAAGATTAATAAATTCTCCTCTAAGGCTACAGACAGTAATACAATATTTTAATGCAAGGATGTGTACACTCAGTGTCTGACTGAGGTACCTTGGACCCACCAAAGGAAATAATTCTTGGGGGTCTACACTTCCACTATATAGAAATAATGTGAACACTCTTAATTGTGTACTAAAAACGTGTGTAGTAAAACAAAGACCAATATTCCCACCATATAGTGACAGATATCAGTCCTACACAGGCATTCTGCAGACCATATACACTACCGTTCAAAAGTTTAGGGTCACTTAGAAATTTCCTTATTTTTGAAAGAAAAGCAGTTTTTTTTCAATGAAGATAACATTAAATTAATCAGAAATCCACTCTATCCATTGTTAATGTGGTAAATGACTATTCTAGCTGTAAACGTCTGGTTTTTAATGCAATATCTACATAGGTGTATAGAGGCCCATTTCCAGCAACCATCACTCCAGTGTTCTAATGGTACATTGTGTTTGCTAACTGTGTTAGAAGGCTAATGGATGATTAGAAAACACTTGAAAACCCTTGTGCAATTATGTTAGCACCGCTGTAAACAGTTTTGCTGTTTAGAGGAGCCATAAAACTGACCTTCCTTTGAGCTAGTTGAGAATCTGGAGCATTACATTTGTGGGTTCGATTAAACTCTCCAAATGGCTAGAAAAATAGAGCTTTCATGTGAAACTCGACAGTCTATTCTTGTTCTTAGAAATTAACGCTATTCCTTGCGAGAAATTGCCAAGAAACTGCAGATTTCCTACAACGGCGTGTACTACTCCCTTCAGAGGACAGCACAAATAGGCTCTAACCAGAGTAGATAGAGAAGTGGGAGGCCCCGCTGCACAACTGAGCAACAAGACAAGTACATTAGAGTCTCTAGTTTGAGAAATAGACGCCTCACAGGTCCTCAACTGGCAGCTTCATTAAATAGTACCCGCAAAACGCCAGTGTCAACGTCTACAGTGAAGAGGCGACTCCGGGATGCTGGCCTTCAGGGCAGAGTGGCAAAGAAAAAGCCATATCTGAGACTGGCTAATAAAAGGAAAAGATTAATATGGGCAAAAGCACACAGACATTGGACAGAGGAAGATTGGAAAAAAGTGTTATGGACAGACGAATCGAAGTTTGAGGTGTTTGGATCACACAGAAGAACATTTGTGAGACGCAGAACAACTGAAAAGATGCTGGAAGAGTGCCTGACGCCATCTGTCAAGCATGGTGGATGTAATGTGATGGTCTGGGGTTGCTTTGGTGCTGGTAAAGTGGGAGATTTGTACAAGGTAAAAGGGATTTTGAATAAGGAAGGCTATCACTCCATTTTGCAACACCATGCCATACCCTGTGGACAGCGCTTGATTGGAGCCAATTTCATCCTACAACAGGACAATGACCCAAAGCACACCTCCAAATTATGCAAGAACTATTTAGGGAAGAAGCAGGCAGCTGGTATTCTATCTGTGCCACGTCACAGCGTATTCAAATCATGGAAGCGTTCAGTCTACATGACTACCGCCCGTCACGGTGCGCATACCTTAGATCAAAATTTTGACATATAACTAACTCTAAGCCTCATAAGTTAATTTTCTTTAGCTATTATACTAGGATGTACAATTCTATATTAAAATATTATCATATTAGTCATGTGTCCTAGTATACCCACATCCAGCGATGGGTGGGATGGGTGAAACATAAAATAGTTTTCCATGAGTTTTGAACTGCGATGTGCTGCTGATCTCTCCTTTTGGGGGTAATATACAGGGAAAATGGGGGTTATATAAGGGACTCTCATCATCCCTGTATATACCAGCCATCATCCCCATATATAACCACCATTATCCGTGTATGTACCAGCCCACCATTATCTCGGTATAAAATCTCCATCACCCCTGTATATACCATTAGGGCGGGCACTGTCAGCTTGCTGTGGCGTGCGGGCATTGTGGCTAAACAAGAAGTAAATGGGGTGGGCATTGAGGACACCGTGGACCAATAGGATGCCTGAAACGCCGGTATATGGGAGAAGTCCAGCAGAATCTGAAAATATGCCTCCTGATTGCGTAAAGGCTATGTACACCTTTGCACTGTATTTTTTAAATTGCCTTGTATGTATTGTGCAAAATAAATCACATTTCTAATTGGTCTACCATTTGTCTTCTGTACCTGCAGTGTATTTCAGTTTATGGCCAGCTGCTGTATTCAGTTATCTCTCTAAGGCCCTGTTCACACCTGCGTTGGTGTGTTTCGTTGTTCTGCTCCGTCAGTGGTGCAGAACAAAGGAATAACGGAAGCAACGGTTCAGTCGCACAACGGACACCGCCACCTGCCAACAGAACCCATTGACTTTAGTGGATTCCATTGGCTTTCCGTGATTTTACCAGAGACAATAGTGCAGATGTGAATGAGGCCTTATCTGTCAGTCATCACCCTAATGGCAAACTGAGCAGCAACTCTTTTGCAGGCTCATGAACAAGAATTTACTGTGGAATCTGCGCATGTGCATAGTCCTAATTACTGCATACCTCCTAACCGTCCCGGATACAGCGGGACAGTCCAGGATTCAGGGCGGTGTTACGCTGTCCCAAGCGGCCGGTGGTATGTTTTGGTGTCAACTGTATCTGCGTCCTCAGGATGCAGATACAGTTGAATCCAATGCTAATGTAAGCGATCGTCAGCTCCCTGCTTCTGTATTAGTACCACTCGCTGAGGAATTCCCGGGCACAGCGCTACTTTAAGTGCGGAGCCCCTTATCTCACTATCCATATATGTACATTGACGTCGGGGACTACTCATGGAGCGGAATCCACTGCCTTTGCATTGCTGATGGTCTGGCCGGGGATTCCGCTCCTAGGCGGAACCCCTGATGTCACTGTCCATATACGTACAGTTACATCAAGGGCTCCTCCTGGAGTGCAATCCCTGGCCACAGCGTGGCCGACGCTCTGAACAGGGATTCTGCTCCTATTACGTCACTGTCCATATATGGACAGTGACGGCAGGGGCTCCTCCTGGAGTGGAATCCCTGGGGGAGGGGGGTGGCACCATCTACATGGGCACTGTGTGTGACACTATCTATATGGGCACTGGCGCTTTATATGTGTGCACTTGTACTAGAGGTAGCTAAGGGGGCATTAAACTGTATGGGGGCAGCTATTTGTCATTATTTCTAGCAACGCATTCCCTTTAATACTGGCGTTTCATACACCAGTCCTATTAAACAGTTTGCTGGAGTAAGATGCAACACATTTATTAACATGCGAATGACTCTTAATAAATGTGTCGCATCTTTTAGTTGCAATGCGGCCTGTCATCAGTACTTTCTACGTGCTGCGGCCTGCTGTACATTTAAAGTACATTTTTAAAATGTATTTTATTGTCTGATTGGGGGGGGCATACAGTCTGATTGGGGGGGAGGTATGGGTCTGGCACGGACATTTGCCTTGTTACGCCCCCCAGAGATAAATCTGGGCCGCATTATACATATAGATTTCTGCTATAATTGACATCAGTTACTGGCGTAAATTATAGTAAAATTGTTGGCCATTTCTGCGAAGCCCCGGCCATTTTTTGCCCCCAAAAATGTCAACATTTGCGCATTTTGTGAATTTTCTACGCTAGTAAACTGTTGTAGAAAGGTTAATATATTCCCCCAAAGGCTACAGACCGTAATACAATATCTTGATGTAAGGATGTGTACACTTAATTGTGCAGCAACGCTTGTTGTCTCCATTCTATGTCAGTGTGGGAAGTAGATGTCCGGCCTTATGATTTTGTGATATGTGATAGACCCAGAATCCCAATCACCAAACCAAAGAATGCAAAATAAAGACACAAAACATTATAATTGGGTGTTAAATGGTCAAAACTTTTATTATATTATATGACCAAACCCAAAATGGCAAACCTCCGACTCACGAAGAGTCACCCTCCAGCACGCAGGAAAGGAAAAACCCCCTGTGGGGGAAACCTCTAGGGAAACCATGGCTGGAGGATTGCCCTTCCTCTGGGCTTAGAAGGTGCCAAAATATCATTTGTAACAGAATTTGTACGTTTTCTCAGATTTTCAAGGAAAGACATTACAAATGAACGAACGAACGAACGAACGAACGAACGAACGAACGAACGAACGAACGAACGAACGAACGAACGACATAAAACACATAAATCGGCTGATCTGGTTGGCTAGGCGGATGTCTCTCTTCCTGGGCACCCATTAAAATGAATGGTCGATCCACGGATGAGACGGGTCCTCCAGATGCCTCCTTGTAGCACCTGTCTCCGCTCCGGCTAATAGAGGGGGATCTCCTGCTGGAAACCCCCCTCTATTACAGACAACCCGTATTAACAGGATGGCATCACTGTGATGAAGAAGTGGTCTGGGGTGAAGGGTTTCCCTGCTAGAACCTCCAAATTACATCAGGTCGGTATTGGTGGGGAAGTCAAGCTCAAGGTCCTCAGTCACATCCAATATGGCGCTGAATGTGGCAGTAAAACCTTCTAATATGGAATCTTCTTTATGTCATAAACATTTGTATTTATGACATCAGCACCTTCATCATCATTACTACAGGAGTTTATTACCACTGCACAACTCATACATTGTGACGTCACCCACAGTGGTCTGAAGTGTTAACCCTTTAATGACTGGCAGTGTACTTACCACAGAGGCCATAAAGCTGAATAGAACATATCAGCGGCCATAAAGGAAAAGGGATAATGCAGGGAGCATCTCCGCACAAGAACTATCCATGACAAAGGGTTGTCCAGGATGAGAGAACTTGTCTGCTTTCTCCAAAAACCAGCACCACACCTGTCCATAGGTTGTGTGTGGTACTACAGCTCATTACCATTCACTTCAATGGAGCTAACCTGCAATACCAGATACAACCTGTGGATAGGTGTGGTGCTGTATTTGGAAGAAAGCAGACATATTTTTCTAATCCTGCACAGCTCCTGTTAGAAATAGTTCAAAAAAAGTGGGGGGAGAAGGAGAAGAAGGGGAGAGGGAAAGAAGAAATTAAAAAAAGGGAAAAAGAGGAACTCTGAGGTAAAAGAAACCAAACTAGACTGAAAGGAGTCTGCCGGAGGTGCCAGATGGAAAGACAGATTTCTGCCATGGGGACCAGATTAGTTGAAATGTATCTTGAAGGGGGGCTTCAGAGAGTGGGTTTTAACCCCTTCCCGCCCTATGAAGTGCTGTTGCATTGAAAAACTATGCAGTTCATCTTCGAATGCAGCGTCACAAAAACAAATTATTTTGTAAAAAATAAAACTATATAAATTTGTAGAGATGAGCGAACCGGGACAACCGAACTCGGTTTCGGTCCGAACTTCCGGAAAAGTTCGGTTCGCAGCGAATGCGTTTTGACCGAACCCGGTCAAAAATATTATACAAATCGGCAGCCACTTATCTCTATCAATCACTGATAGAGAAAAGAGGCTGCTGATTAAAAATAAAATAAAAAGCATTTCATACGTACCCGGTCGTTGTCTTGGTGACGAGTCCCTCTTCTTCCTCCAGTCCGACCTTCTTTTCTGACGCGGCAGCCTATGATTGGCTGCAGAGGCCTCTTCAGCCTGTGATTGGCTGCAGAGGCCTCTGCAGCCTGTGATTGGCTGCAGCGCTCACATGGGCTGCATCGTCATCAAGGAATGTCGGGCCGGATGTCGAGAGGGACGCGTCACCAAGGCAACGGCCAGGAGACCGGACTGGAGGAAGCAGGGAGTTCCCGGTAAGTATGAACAGGTACTGTGATCGGTAGTCACTGTCCAGGGTGCTGAAACAGTTACTGCCGATCAGTTAACTCTTTCAGCACCCTGAAGAGTGACTATTTACTGACGTCGCCTAGCAACGCTGCCGTAATGACGGGTGCACACATGTAGCCACCCGTCATTACGGGGCCTCATGCACACGACCGTAAAAACACCCGTTATTACAGGGGTGCCGGGAAGAGCTTGGTACAATCCAGTACCCGACCATCTGTTGTGATGGTCGGGCACTGGGGCGGCCGTAGGCTGGTATTATGAGGCTGGGAAGGGCCAAAAACAGTGGACCTTCCCACCCTTGTAATGCATGGCTGCTGCTGCTGTGTTGTATCGGGCTGGTTATAGTGGAGTCGATACCCACTACCGGGACAGGTTTAGGCAAATCAATCAATGGCATAGCTAGAAACATAGCAAATTCCACAGACATAATATCAGAAGACGCTAAATCCACGATGGCACTGCCGGTAGCAGACCTACCCTCAAAAGAGACCTGAAAGGGAAGCAAGATCTTTTAAGGTTTCATATTTACGGGAAATACCTGTGCGCCCAAGTGACCTCCCCGATGGTCACTTAGGCGCGGAAGTTCTTCCGGCTGCTTATTCTTACGCCTAGGACAGTTGTTCACTTGATGCTTGTCATCCCTACAGTAGAAGCAGAGACCATTCTTCCTGCGGAGCTCTCTACGTTGTTGGGGAGACACGGAGGCCCCGAGTTGCATTGGTTCATCCGAGTTTTCCGTGGAAGAACGAAGCAACGGAACCTCGGGAGCCATCATGGGGGAGGCAGAGGAGAAAGCACAAAAACGTTCAAGTCGTCGTTCCCTGAGACGTCGGTCAAGACATACCGCTAAAGCCATAACCTGATCTAGGGAGTCAGAAGAGGGATAGCTAACTAACAGGTCTTTGAGGGCGTTCGACAGACCCAATCTAAACTGGCACCTCAAGGCAGGGTCATTCCACCGAGAAGCTACACACCACTTTCTAAAGTCAGAACAGTACTCCTCAATGGGTGTCTTACCCTGACGTAAGGTCACCAGCTGACTCTCGGCAAAAGCAGTCTTGTCAGTCTCGTCATAGATGAGCCCGAGAGCAGAAAAAAAAAGATCAACAGAGGAAAGTTCAGGGGCGTCAGGAGCCAAGGAGAAGGCCCATTCTTGGGGCCCGTCCTGGAGCCGGGACATAATTATACCCACTTGCTGGCTCTCAGAACCTGAGGAGTGGGGCCTTAGACGGAAATAGAGCCTACAACTCTCCCGAAAGGAGAAAAAAGTGAGGTAGGGCACTACCAGGGTAGCATCACGCTGGTTGCCCCTCTGAGCCAGGGCTTGGACCTGTAGGGAGAGGCCCTGCATTTGCTGAGCCAGGGTCTCAAGAGGGTCCATAGTTGTGTCAGGGACCAGTTTAGAAAAGGTATATGGGCCTGTGATTATGTAATGACGGGGTAGGGAGACAGACAGGTGAGCCCTAATCTACCCGCCACTCAGTGCCACTCAGTCCCCTAAAAACAATTCTAGCGACACATTCCCTTTAATACTGGCGTTTCATACACCAGTCCTATTAAACAGTTTGCTGGAGTAAGATGCAACACATTTATTAACAGGCGAACTACTCTTAATAAATGTGTCGCATCTTTTAGCTGCAACGCGGCCTGTCATCAGTACTTTCTACATGCTGCGGCCTGCTGTAAGAGTCTGAGGGAATCCGGGAGGGAGAAACGGAGTGGTGAGGTAAGTACATTTTTAAAATGTATTTTATTGTCTGATTGGGGGGGCATACAGTCTGATTGGTGGGGAGGTATGGGTCTGGCACGGACCTTTGCCTTGTTACGCCCCCCAGAGATAAATCTGGGCCGCACTATACATATAGATTTCTGCTATAATTTACATCAGTTACTGGCGTAAATTATAGTAAAATTGTTGGCCATTTCTGCTAAGCCCTGCCCATTTGTTGCCCCCAAAAATTTTGACATTTGCGCATTTTGTGGATTTTCTACGCTAGTAAACTGTTGTAGAAAGGTTAATATATTCCCCCAAAGGCTACAGACCGTAATACAATATCTTAATGTAATCGATGTGTGCAGCAACGCTTGTTGTCTCCATTCTATGTCAGTGTGGGAAGTAGATGTCCGGCCTTATGATTTTGTGATATGTGATAGACCCAAAATCCCAAGCACAAAACCATAGAAAGCACAGGCCGGACGGTCTCTGCCACAATGGAGGGTAGGCCAGACATGACGGGGATAGGAGGGAGGATCGTGTCACAGCCAAAGGGGAGAGTTAGTGGAGGGGGATGGTCTAGGAGAGGGAGGGGATCCGGTGAGGGTTAGCCGGAAGTGCGCTGACTTCCCGGTCTTTTGGTCGGGAGCAGCGCACGGAGTAAGACATCCATCCACGCATCTCCCATCCGGCGGCCACCTTACCTCATTTCAGCGCAGCACTTCATTGAGCAGATGCGGGCGGCGGCTGCTGCATTCGGCCCCGCCTGGTTGGAGGAACAAGCTGCAGCGGTGGCCAACGCTCCGGTACCTTCGGCTGTCTCTCCCTCGCGCCGGGTCCGGCGCTCGCGTCCTCCAGAAAGGCTGAGCCTCGATGTGGCTTGTCGAACTCGGCGCCACAGAGGGAGCCCTGTGAGGGAACCTCCGGCTGGGGCGTCTGGCAGCACAGATACTGCAGCCGGTGCCAGGGTCGGAAGGAATCCCACTTCGCAGTGGAGTCCAGCGGAAGTGGGGTGGGTGCAGCCTCTACTTCCGATCACCCCTCCACTCGCCAGTTCTACGCCGGGTTCCATGGTTCGGACGGCTGCCCCTGGTGATGTGCCGGCTGGGTGTGGAGCCCCACGGCGATCCGGTGGAAGCAAGGGACCTGCATTGGGCCGCAGGCCTAGGTCGTCTGTTTCGAGGGTGACTTCCGGGCAGCGAGCTGCCGGCCCTCTGGTGTCGGTCGACTACCAGAGAGAGAGCTTGGGAGCCCGCCCCTCACCCACCTCGGTTCCGGCCGTTGAGCACGCCTGTGCGTTCTGCCATGGAACTGGGACCAGATCTGCCGAAGACCTTGAGGATGGGGAGCTTCGTGGACAGGACGGTCCAGCTGATGGGTCCACAGCACCTGTGCAGCTCGGTGAGTCGTTTTCACCATCTTTACCTTTTCCTGCTATACTTATGTCTCCTGTTTCGGGGGAGGGTTCCGCGGTTGAGGAGCGGTTATGTGATGTGGGGTCTGGGTTTGGGAATGTTGGGGGTGGGGGGGAAAGTCTGCGAGAGTTGGTTGGTTGCGTCAAGGAATTGTTAGGCCGGCTCGACGGGACGGGGGTCACCGAGCCCCCTTCGCGGTCTCCTGTGGCGGCATGGGTGGGGGCTGGTAGGGTAGGGTTTAATGCCCCGGCGGCGGTCGCTGCGAGTGTAGGAGCAAATACGGAATCGGTGGCGGTGTCTGTTCAGACCGACTCGGCGGCGGCGGTTGATGGTGTTCGGTTGGACGATAAAGCCAGGGTGGAGGTTTATGTGTGTTTTGAAGGACCTTTGGGGGCACACTTGAAGCAGGAAGTTTGGGAAAAAATTTGGAAGGACGAGTACGTGGAAATTTTTTCATTGTTGCCCCTGGAAAAATTTAATCTGGAGAAGGGGAAGCGAGATGAGAGTAAGAAGGAGGAGGAGGAAAAGCGTTGTTACCTCCTTATCCCTAAGACATTTGTTAACTGGTTGCAAGAGTTCGCCATTTTGGCCAGTGTTATTGGTGAAAAGGCTCCGGAATATTGCTCCCCCTTGTTTTGCTATATGGATGCCATCGGGGAAGCACATAGGGTATATGGGGGGGTAGCTTGGCTACGTTATGACAAGCAGTTTAGACAACGGAAGGCGGTTCGGCCCAATATTAGGTGGGACCACGAGGATATTGCCCTCTGGTTACGGGCCAATCCTTTCCCGGGAGCGGGGGGGGGGGCAGCAGGCCAATCTGGTCAATCCAGCTCAGGGGGCAACGCAAAGCTCGAGCTGTGCTGGCAATACAATGAGGGGCAGTGTAAATTCGGTGCAGGTTGCAAGTTCAAGCACCTTTGTGCTCAATGCAATGGGGCGTCCCACGGGGCATCCAAATGCTTGCACAAGGGAAAATGAGGTGGGGGTGGGGGTTTTAACGCCAGTCATGGGGGTAACGCCAGTGAAGCTGGAAAGGATAGTCAGGTTTCTAAATAGTTATCCGGACAGGGCCAGTGCGCAGTTGTGGTTTGATGGTTTTAATGTGGGTTTTTGTATCCCCTCCCCTCCTCACAGGGTCCCCTTTTCCATAAAAAATCTGAAGTCAGCTTACCAGCATCCTGACGTGGTTAGGGAGAAATTGGCAAAAGAGGTGGATTTGGGGCGCATGGCGGGGCCCTTGAGTTCTCTCCCCATCCCGGGTTTGGTCGTCTCCCCGCTGGGGGTTGTCCCGAAGAAGGAGGCGAACAAATACCGTTTGATTCACTATTTGTCTTATCCTAAGGGCTTGTCGGTTAATGACGGGATAGATCGGGATCTTTGCTCGGTCTTGTATATGTCATTCGACGCGGCGGTGCAGTGGGTGCGTTTCCATGGTAGGGGGCGTTAATGTTCAAGACGGATGTCGAGGCGGCTTTTCGGCTGTTGCCGGTGCATGCGGATAGTCAGCGTTTACTGGGGTGTTTTTTGGGGGGGGGGCGGTTTTTATGTGGATCAGTGTCTCCCCTTGGGTTGTTCCATTTCTTGTGCGTACTTTGAGGTGTTTAGCTCATTTTTGGAATGGGTGGTCAAATCTGTGGCGGGGGTGGATTCGATCATTCATTATTTAGATGATTTCTTGTGCGCAACGATCTTGGGCCCGCCCGTTCCGTGAGTTGGTTCGGGACATAAAACACGATCTGTTGCATCTGTGGTCGTTGTACCCGAACTTGATGACGGTGTGGTCGGATATTGTGCCTAGAAAATCCTGGCGTTTGGCACGGTCGGTGGAGCGGATCAACAAAGCCTGGATAAAAGTTAACAGGGCGGTGTCTGCATTTGTTGCGCGGAATGGCGGCATATGTGCACTGGGACTTGGAAGCTGGAGTTGGAGCGTATTGGAGTGCAGATGGTGTTCACCTGAATGATGTGGGAATGGATGTGGGAATGGATTTGTGGTGCTTGGGCTTGCAGGATGGCATTGGGAGGGCTATTTTGTTGTGGCGGGACTCTCAGGCTTGAGGGGGTCAAGGCCTGTTCGCTGTAGCTGGGAAGTCCTTGGAGTTAGACAAAAAATGTTAAAGCTGATGCTCTGTCGCGTAGTTTCATGGCCAGCCCCTCTCTTGAGGAGGATTCCGCTTGTATTTTGCCCCCAGGTATAATCATATCCTCTGTGGATTCAGACTTAGTCTCCGAAATTGCGGCTGATCAAGCTTCTGCTCCCGAGAACCTTCCTGAGAACAAGCTATTTGTTCCCCTGCAATTCCGGCTAAGGTTGCTCAGGGAGAACCACGACTCCGCACTATCTGGCCATCCAGGCATCCTGGGTACCAAGCACCTCATTTCTAGAACCTATTGGTGGCCTGGGTTGCTTAAAGACGTTAAGGCCTACGTCGCCGCTTGTGAAATTTGTACTAGGTCCAAGACTCCCAGGTCCCGACCTGCGGGTTTACTAAGTTCTTTGCCCATTCCCCAGAGACTTGGACCCATATCTCCATGGATTTTATCACCGATCTGCCTCCGTCCCAAGGCACGTCGGTGGTGTGGGTTGTAGGAGACCGCTTCAGTAAGATGTGCCACTTTGCACCCCTCAAGAAACTACCCAATGCCAAGACGTTAGCTACCTTGTTTGTCAAACACATCCTGCGTCATGGGGTTCCGGTCAATATTGTTTCTGACAGAGGGGTACAATTTGTTTCATTGTTTTGGAGAGCTTTCTGTAAGAAGCTGGAGATTGATCTGTCCTTTTCCTCGGCCTTCCATCCTGAAACTAATGGCCAAACTGAGAGGACTAATCAGTCTGTGGAACTATACTAAAGTTGTTTTATCTCAAACTTTCAAGATTATTGGGTCTCCTTCATTCCCCTCGCCGAATTTTCCCTTAATAACCGGGTCAGTAGCTCGTCGGGGGTTTCCCCCTTCTTCTGTAATTTTGGGCTTAATCCACGGTTCTCCTCCGTTTCACCTGGTGGTTCCAACAATACCGAGGTAGATGTCGTTCATCGGGAACTGTGCACAGTCTGGGCCTAGGTTCAGAAGAACCTTGAGGCGTCCCAGATCATCAAAAAGACTCAGGCAGATAAAAGACGTTCAACTAACCCTCTGCTTGTGGTCGGGGATCTGGTGTGGCTGTCTTCTAAAAATTTGCGCCTTAAAGTTCCGTCCAAGAAGTTTGCTCCCTGGTATATAGGGCCATACAAAATTATTGAGGTCCTCAACCCTGTCACCTTCCGGCTGGAGTTACCCCCGTCTTTTCAGATACACAACGTTTTCCTTGCCTCCCTCTTGAAAAGCTGCTCCCCGTCCTTGGCTACATCGAGGAAACCTCCGGTTCCTGTTCTCACTCCGGATGGGGTAGAATTCGAGGTAGCCAAGATTGTGGACAGCAGGATGGTCCAAGGCTCCCTCCAGTACCTGGTCCATTGGAGAGGATACGGGGCTGAGGAGAGGACTTGGGTACCCGCCCGGGATGTTCACGCCGGTATATTGCTCAGCAAGTTCCAATTTCGGTTCCCCAACAAGCCAGGCCCACCTAGGAAGGGTCCAGTGGCCCCTCATAAAAAGGGGGGTACTGTAAAGGGTTTGCCAGACACAGGTTCTGTGTCGACGCCCGGGGTTAATCAGCCTTCATCAGCTCCAAGGTCTGCTCGAGTGACGCGATCTGTTACCACTCAGGCTGGCAGGCTGAGGAGAGGGAGAACCTATCAAAGCCTGGCCTGACGGTTCTAGCTCCTGCCCTTGGTCTATTTTTACCCTCACTTGCAGCATGTTCCTTGCCTGTGATTGTCTGGTTTCCTGGCTCTGCGATTCTTGCTACTTACCTTATTGACCGCTGTTACTTATTGACCCTGGCTTGACTGACTATTCTCCTGCTCTGATTTGCTACTTCGTACTCTCCTGGTTTGTCTCGGCTCGTTCACCACTGCCTGTTGCGCACGGTGTTGCCGTGGGCAACTGCCCCTACCTCCCCCTTTATCTTCTGTGTGCCCTTGTCTTGTGTTGTCTGTCTTGCACTTATTGAGCGTATCGACCATCGCCCAGTTGTACGCCGTCACTTAGGACGGGCCGTGCAAGTAGGCAGGGACTGAGTTTCGGGTAGATTAGGGCTCACCTGTCTGTCTCCCTACCCCGTTTCATTACACTATGACACCTGATAGCTCTGCTACTTGATAGGAGACAGCGGCTCAGCAGACAGTATCACATATAATATGCTTAGATACAACGGCTTAGCAGACAGTACCACACATGCTAGGCCCAATTAGAAGGTTAATTGTGAAAACATTTCTTATGGTGTTTCTCGATAAAGGTCACTTGAGCTGGTATCATTTAAACAGTTAACCGATGAATGGCGCTGTTTATGTGGAATTTACCCTGCGGACTAATGTACCATATAATGTATTAATTTTTTTTTTTTAAAAACCTACATTTTGTGGGGTGAATTGAAAAAAAACCTGTAATTCCGCCATTTCTGTTTTGATTTTACAGTGTTCATCGGGCGGCATGAATTGCATGATAACTTGATTCTGCGGGTCACTACGATTATGGCGATACCAAATTTATATAGTTTTATTTTTTACAAAATAATTTGTTTTTGTGACGCTGCATTCGAAGATGAACTGCATAGTTTTTCAATGCAACAGCACTTCATAGGGCGGGAAGGGGTTAAAACCCACTCTCTGAAGCCCCCCTTCAAGATACATTTCAACTAATCTGGTCCCCATGGCAGAATCTGTCTTTCCATCTGGCACCTCCAGCAGACTCCTTTCAGTCTAGTTTGATTTCTTTTACCTCAGAGTTCCCCTTTTTCCCTTTTTTTAATTTCTTCTTTCCCTCTCCCCTTCTTCTCCTTCTCCCCCCACTTTTTTTGAACTATTTCTAACAGGAGCTGTGCACGATTAGAAAAATATGTCTGCTTTCTTCCAAAAACAGCACCACACCTATCCACAGGTTGTATCTGGTATTGCAGGTTTGCTCCATTGAAGTGAATGGTAATGAGCTGTAGTACCACACACAACCTATGGACAGGTGTGGTGCTGGTTTTTGGAGAAAGCAGACAAGTTATCTTATCCTGGACAACCCTTTGTCATGGATAGTTCTTGTGCGGAGATGCTCCCTGCATTATCCCTTTTCCTTTATGGACGCTGATATGTTCTATTCAGCTTTATGGCCTCTGTGGTAAGTACACTGCCAGTCATTAAAGGGTTAACACTTCAGACCACTGTGGGTGACGTCACAATGTATGAGTTGTGCAGTGGTAATAAATTCCTGTAGTAATGATGATGAAGGTGCTGATGTCATAAATACAAATGTTTATGACATAAAGAAGATTCCATATTAGAAGGTTTTACTGCCACATTCAGCGCCATATTGGATGGGACTGAGGACCTTGAGCTTGACTTCCCCACCAATACCGACCTGATGTAATTTGGAGGTTCTAGCAGGGAAACCCTTCACCCCAGACCACTTCTTCATCACAGTGATGCCATCCTCTTCATACGGGTTGTCTGTAATAGAGGGGGGATTCCAGCAGGAGATCCCCCTCTATTAGCCAGAGCAGAGACAGGTGCTACAAGGAGGCATCTGGAGGACCCGTCTCATCCGTGGATCGCCCATTTATTTTAATGAGTGCCCAGGTAGAGAGACATCCGCCTAGCCAACCAGATCAGCCGATTTATGTGTTTTATGTTGTTCGTTCATTGTATTGTCTTTCCTTGAAAATCTGAGAAAACGTACAAATTCTGCTACAAATGATATTTTGGCACCTTCTAAGCCCAGAGGAAGGGCAATCCTCCAGCCATGGTTTCCCTAGAGGTTTCCCCCACAGGGGGTTTTTCCTTTCCTGCGTGCTGGAGGGTGACTCTTCGTGAGTCGGAGGTTTGCCATTTTGGGTTTGGTCATATAATATAATAAAAGTTTTGATCATTTAACACCCAATTATAATGTTTTGTGTCTTTATTTTGCATTCTTTGGTTTGGTGATTGGGATTCTGGGTCTATCACATATCACAAAATCATAAGGCCGGACATCTACTTCCCACACTGACATAGAATGGAGACAACAAGCGTTGCTGCACAATTAAGTGTACACATCCTTACATTAACCCCTTCCCGACATTTGCCGTATGGGTACGCCATGGAAAGCTATGACTTCCCGCAAATTGCCGTATCCATACGCCAAATGTTTGGCACCGTCTCTGAATCTGAGTCTGTGCCATCATCACCGGATCTCAGCTGTATCTTACAGCTGACATCCGGCTGTAATGGCGGGGACTGAAATTAGCTTTGATCCCCGCCATTAACCCCTTAAGTGCAGCGCTCAAACGCGAGTGCTGCACTTAAGGTGTTTGCAGCTCATCGGAACCCCAGCAATGAAATTGCCGGGGTTCCGGTGGCTGCAATGGCATCCGGAGGCCTAATACTGGCCTTACGGTCTGCCTAGCACGGAAGCCGGTCAAGATCCGCCCGGCGTCGGAGCCTGATTGGCTTCCGTAGCCACCGGCAAGATGGCGCCGGCTCAGGAGCTGATCCGTCGTCATCAGTGGTGGAAGTCAGCTGTATGTTACAGCGGACATCCACCTGTAATGGCAGGAACCGGAGCTAGCTCCGATCCCTGCCATTAACCCCTTCGATGCAGCAATCGAAAGCGATTGCTGCATCGTAGTGGTTACTAGCAGATCACCAGCTCTGACAGGCAATCAGGACTGGCGACTGCTGCTATGGCAACAGGAGACACAGTGGCCTCCTGCTCTGCAATTACGGAAGCCGATTAGGCCCCGCCAGAAGGGGAAGCCTAATTGGCTTGCTGTCAGTGAATAACTGACAGATCTAATACATTGCACTACGTAGGTAGTTCAATGTATTAGAAAAAAAACATCAGACAGTTGGAACTTCAAGTCCCCTAGTGAGACTTGAAAAAAAGTGTAAAAGAAAGTATGAAAAAGTGTAAAAGAAAGTGAAAAAAATAAAAGTTTGAAAACAATAAAAGTTTCAAGTAATAAAATAAAACACAATTGCCCTTTTTCTCTTATCAAGTCCTTTATTATTGAAAAAAAATAATAAACCATATGTATTTGGCATCGCCGCGACCCTAACGACCTGAGGTATCAAAATATTATATTATTTATTGCACGCGGTGAACAGCGTAAAAAAAAACCCGTAAAAAACTATACCAGAGTTTCTGTTTTTTGGTCACTTTGCCCTACAAATATTGGAATAAAAAAGTGATCAAAAATTCGCCCGTATCCAAAAATAGTACCTATAAAAACTATAGCTCGTCCCGCAAAAAACAAGCCCTCGTACAGCTCCGGCGACAAAAATATTAAAACGTTATGGTTCTCACAACTTGGCGACAGAAAAAATACATTCTTTTTACAAAAGTAATTTTATTGTGCAAAAAGTTGTAAAACATAAAAAAGTTCTATAAATTAGGTATTGCCGGAATCGTACTGACCCGCAGAATAAAGGTAACATGTAGTTTATAACGCGTGGTGAACACTGTATGAAAAAAACTAAAAAATCTGTGCCAGAATTGCGTTTTTTTGTTTACCTGGCCTCCCAAAAAATAGGATAAAAGGTGATCAAAAAGTCGCATGTACCCCAAAATGGTACCAATAATCGCTACAGCTCGTCCCGCAACAAACCAGCCCTCATACCACTACGTCTATGAAAAATAAAATTAGTTATGACTCCAATAAGCCAGGAAATAAAAAAATATGCAGTTGTGCCCGAGGGGAACATTTCTTCTGTTTCAAGTGGCGAATTATTAAGGTTCTAAAATTAGGGAACCAGGAAGGGGAGAGCCCAAACATATCTGCTGGAAGCGAGGGTGCCCGTATTATACCAGGACAACACTTCACAGCAAAACTCCCCAAACTGCAAAGGTGCGGAGTGTGGACCAAAAGGGGGATAAGGAAGGACGCCATTTATCAGTGCGACACCGGCCTGTGCAGAAAGGATTGTGTCACAGCGTAACACACATCTATGGATTATTTATTATTTTTTTTACCCCATTATTATACCCCCTGACTATGCCCCTTATATACTCCGCCCCGCTTACATGTACCCCCACATTATAAACGGAAACACCAGTAAGACTCCAAACAAATATAGAATCTGGGTTTATATTTAGGGGTCTGTATTTATTAAGGGGTCTAGTCTGGGGTCTGTATTTATTTAGGGGTCTGGTCTGGGGTCTGTATTTTGTTAGGGGTCTGGGGTCTGTATTTATTTAGGGGTCTGCATTTATTTAGAGGTCTAGTCTGGGGTCTGTATTTATTTAGGGGTTAGGTCTGTAGTCTGAATTCATTTAGGGATATGGTCTGGGGTCTGTAATTATTTAGTGGTCTGGTCTGTGGTCTACATTGATTTAGGTGTCTGGTCTGGGGTCTCCATTGATTTAGGTGTCTAGTCTGGGGTCTGCATTTATTTAGGGGTCTAGTCTGGGGTCTGTATTTATTTAGGAGTCTGGTCTGGGGTCTGTATTTATTTAGGGGTCTAGTCTGGGGTCTGCATTTATTTAGAGGTCTAGTCAGGGGTCTGCATTTATTTAGGGGTCCAGTCTGGGGTCTGTATTTGTTTAGGGGTCTGTTCTGCGGTCTGCATTGATTTAGGGGCATATTCTTGGGTCAGTATTTATATAGGGGTGTAGTCTGGGGTCTGTATTTATTTAGGGGTCTGGTCTGGGGTCTGTATTCATTTAGGGGTCTAGTCTTTGGTCTGTATTTATTTAGGGGTCTGGTCTGGGGTCTGCATTTATTTAGGGGTCTGGTCTGGGGTCTGCATTTATTTAGCGGTCTGGTCTGGGGTCTGTATTTATTTAGGGGTCTGGTCTGGGGTCTGCATTTCTTTAGGGGTCTGATCTGGGGTCTGTAATTATTTAGGGGTCTGTTTTTGTTTAGGGAGGTCTGGGGATTATAATAATTTTGTAGGTCTATCTGTATTTACTCTAAAAATATTGAATAAAGCCCTATTTGACAACACCATCACAAAGGAGCTTTACAAAGCACTTACACCAGTTGAACCGACAATCCAAACCCTCTACTTACTACCTAAAGTCCATAAAGACTCTAAGATTCCTCCAGGAAGGCCCATCATATCAGGTAGGGGTAATATGACAGAAAAAAACTGTAACTTTATTGACTATAATTTAAAGGGATTTGTCGAGTGCTTACCATCATACGTACGAGACACAGCAGATCTTCTGCAAAGGGTTGACGGAATCAATATAGAGGATGATATGTTGTCAGTCACTTGCGACGTTGAGTCGCTATACACCAGTATACGTCATGCTGACGGACTCAAAGCAGCTGAATTCTTTCTCAACACAGGAAACATGGAAACTAATTTCTCTAAGTTTATACTTACCTTACTTGAATTCGCCCTTATTCACAACTTTTTCATTTTTAACTGGTCTTTCTACCTACAGCTCCAGGGAACGGCAATGGGGGCGGCCTGTGCACCCTCATATGCCAATTTGTTCCTCGGGCTGTGGGAGAGGGATCTTTTCCAGGGTGGGCAGGGTGTCTCAATGGACCAGGTCATATTTTTTTGTCCCGATACATTGATGACATCCTGCTCATCTGGAAAGATACGCCGGCATCACTTGCCACTTTTATACATGACTTGAACAAAAATGACTTCAATATCAAGTTAACCTATCATTCTAATAAACATCAAGCAGAATTTTTGGACATTAAACTATTACGGGACTCTAATGGTTTCCTCCAAACTGATGTATTCCGTAAAACCACTGCGGTAAACTCTTTTCTTCATGCTTCTTCTTCTCACCCCAAACAGACTATATGGGCAGTACCAACAGGCCAATTCTTCAGGATCAGAAGGATTTGTTTCTCTATAGAGGTCTTTGAAAAACAAGCCTATGACCTCACTAATCGTTTTCTGGCCCGCGGATATAGCAAAAGATCGATCAAAAAAGCGTACTATCGTGCCAAAAGTACTCCGAGAGAGAATCTTTTATTCCCTAAACCGAAAAGCCAGTCTGAAGTACAGGTAAGATTTACAACAAACTACCAATCACGCTGGTTTCAAATGAAGGGAATAATTAAACAATTTTGGCCCATTTTACTCACAGACCCCACAATAGAAAAAGATATCACCAAGTACCCAAGTATCTCTGCGAGACGATCACAAAACCTCAAAGACTATCTTGTCAAGAGCTACTATCAACGTAATGACTTGAAGTTCCCATTTGGTACCCAAAATGGGGCTGTAGAGCACGTGGAAGTTGTGTTGCGTGCCCCAACATTGAGAGGGCGACCTCTTTTTCTTATTCAGCAGGTAAGAAAACCTTTACCATTACGCATTCAATTTCGTGTTCAACAAAAGCAGTAGTTTACTATGCTACATGCCCATACCCCAAAATATATATTGGTCTCACATCCAGAGAATTTAAGATCCGGGTTAGAGAACATGTAAGAGACATCATGGGAGCGGGGGCCATTGAAACATTAGAAACTTTAAAAGCTGTAGACACACTTTAAGACACACCATGCATGTGACCCGACGAAATTGAAAGTTAGGGGCATTGATTGCATCGAACCAAATATTCGTAAAGGTGATATATAAAAAAAAACTGGCTCAGTGTGAATCAAAGTGGATCTGGACTCTGGGGACTCTGCGTCCACTTGGACTAAATGAAAATGTGAATTTTGCTCCATTTCTCTGACCATTGACCTCCAGTGGGTCACTCTTTATAACATAAATGTACGTTGTATATATTTTATTTTAATTTGTATTGTTATTAATTTGCCCTCCATTTTTCAGTTTCTCTACAGATAGTTGTGTCGCTACTTTATTGGGTGACCTCGGAAGTACGAATATTTATATGAAGACATGTGGCTAATATAGCGAATAATGACTCATATAACAATAATATGCATATTGATCCATTTTGGTTATATGATTGCATAGAAATATACATTTATTTGATTAAATGCACTAAATGTATTTTATGACCATTTTTATTATATATAGCTTATACATGCGTATATTTTATGCATCTGTTGTATATATTTCTATTATTCTTTGTTTCCACATTGGTTACACGCTTTTCACCTTTTAGTCACACACACAGTCATGTTTGGAATATCTTTCTGTACCATGTACGTATACTTTTTTCTTCACTAATGTCATTTCTCTTCTATTTATATTTTTATTCGTTTTTGCACTTGCATATTTATTTATATGTCTAAATATGCATATCTATACATGTCACTTAATATATATAGATTTTATATTTTTCATGATATATAGTTATATTTTTTTGTATATACATAGTTTTGTGTACACTTATACTATATGAATTCACATAACCAATTTTATACATAGGTTCTACTCACTTTTTTATCACACATAAAAACATACAACATATAATGTTTTACCAATTTCGGGTCACTTTATTTCATATCACCATCATACATAATATATATATATTTTCACTCTATTTATTTTTATGCATTTATTTCTCAATGATGTGCTTGACATATAACCATGACCGATGATAGAATTATAGTTCATAACGCCATCGCCATACTGTCAGTTTGGTACTTCATCCAATGTATAAATCAATACTATGTCTTTTGTTGCGACATCGTCCAGTCAGGCTAATCTGTATCCATACCCACCTATATATCCAGGCATGTACAGCTGTGCGCTTACGCCAGGGGGAGTGACTGGGCTATCTCGTTGCTCGTGCGTCTATATCCCAGTGGGCGGGGCTTCGCGACGTCAGACGTCGTCGATCCCCCGCCCGCCTGGATGACGCGTGGCCAGGAGTGTGCCGTCGGCCATCTTTAGACCTGGCGCATGACGCCAGTACGAGCTAACACATTGCCTGGATGAGTAACGCCCCTATCATGCCTGATTGAATGCTGTGCATGTAAATGGAGGGTCCCACTGGAGAGACGCCACCCCCGGACGAAGGCATTTCGTCAGCGATGATTGGAAACTGTCAGTATGTATGGACACAGACCTTTAACCGGTTAAGGACTAGGCTGTTTTACAGCTAAATGACCAGAGCAAATTTGACAATTTTGCTTTGCGCTTCTTTAGATGACTATAACTCTGCAGGTGAATAAAGTTCATCTTTGAATTTTACACTCTTCTTAAAGGACAGATAGGGCTTTGTTTTAGTGGCATTTGTCAGTATATATCATTTTTATTTCTTTCTCTAAAGTGGGCAAAATTGGAAAAAAATGCAAGAATTTAGCAATTGCGTCAGTTTATGATAGCTTTTTCCCACACAAAATGAACCACAGACAAAATTAATCTCCTTTCACATTCTGCCACTTCTCCTGTGCATGGGGATACCAAATATGTGTGCCTTATTCACTGTGCGGGCATGTGCCAGGGCTTGGCATAAAAGGAGGCTTTTTGGTCCAGGAATTCTGCACTTGACTTTATAGCCGCATACTGTTTTCTGGGGGGCCTAATGCTGCTGAAACATTAGAATCACCCCATAAATGACTTCATTCACACAAGTAGACCCCACAAGGTTTCCTTCAAGGGGTTTATCATATTTTTAGACTGTCCAGTTTTCTTCTGAAAGTTTCTTGAATAAGATGGATCAAAATAAAATTAGCAATTTTTTAGCAAATACGTCAGTTTATACCAGCATTTTTCACACACGGCATAGACCACGGACAAAAATAATCTCCTTTCACTTTCTGCCACTTCTCCTGTGCATGGGGATACCAAATATGTGTGTCTTATTATCACATAGAGAAGTAGGAGGGCGGACGATAGAAGAAGATTATTTCACAAATAACTTTTTTTCAAAGCTGGTTTTACAAAACTCAACAGAGTTTCTATAACACGTCCAAAATATCTGCTCTTGAAGCAGAAATCCCAAAATATTCATCTAGGGGTAGAATGGGAATTTATTTTTTTGGGTTTTCTAAAATAAGAAATTGCAGGTTTATGCAAATGGAGCTCTCCAGCAGATGAACTTTAGAGAACATGCAAACATGACATCCACCCCCCACCCATTCCCTCCCCCAGCCTTGGAGTAAAATCAGGGGAAAAATAAAAACGTAATGTAGGGCAAATATATTTTCAACGAATTAACTAAAATCTAATAATGCAGAACAGTGTGGTATTTTTTAAAACATGGCTCAATGCACAGGCCTGGTTGTAAGGGACATGAGGGACAGAAATATCGGGAATCTTTGCGGTGCCGGTCTTTTCTGCAGACGCGGCACTTTTTCTGGGGGTTGCTTCTGGTTGGTGTTGGGGGAATCCGACTGATGAAGTGTCTTTCAGTCAGTCGCGTGACATCCTCAGACTGGGGGCATTCTCGGGTGTCCTGAACATCAAAAATGAGGCCCTCAATAATTTTCTCCTGGAAATCCAGGTATGTGTCTCTGCCTCTGTTTTTTTTGTAGAGCACAAATGAGTTGTGGATTTGCCACCTGTAACAGATAAATGGCCACTTTTTTGTACCAGGTTTTAGTTTGGCGTTTTACTAAATAGGGCTGTAAAACCTGGTCGCTTAAATCCACCCCCCCATGTACTTGTTATATTCGGACCCGATCACTGGTTTGTGCTTGTCCGATGTTGCCCCTCTTTCCCTCACTGCCACTGTTCCTGCGGTATGAATCGTGCTTAGCACATACACATCTTTGCGATCCCTGAAATTGACCGCCAGCAATTCTTCAGATGCATAAGCACAGGAGACCCCCTTTACCATGCGCTTCCCCACTAATTGCTGTGGAAAACCAATTCTGTTTTTGCGCATGGTACCACATGCCCCAGTCCTTGCAGCATGCAAATGCCTAAACGGGCACACTGGAATAAAAATGATCACAGTACAGGTGGTACCCCTGGTGAAGCGGAGGCTGCATTATCTCCCACACGATCTTACTGCTGGTGGAAAGATCAGGGGGGCATCCAGGAACATTTATTGAGCGGTCCCGCACTTCATAAATCCTGAAGGCGGTGGTATATCCTGACCCGCTTTCACACAGTTTGTAGAGCTTAACGCCATATCTTGCCCTTTTGGAAGGTAGATATTGGCGAAAGCTAAGTCTGCCATGAAAGTTGAGGAGGGATTCGTCCACACTTACATTCTGCTCAGGGGTGTAGAGTTGCAGAAATAAATTATTCAGGGAATTTACTAGCGGTCTTATTTTGAACAACCGATCCCGGTTTGCATCGGTACTTGGGGGGGCCTGTGCGTTGTCATTGAAGTGGAGGAACCTCATTATTGTCTCATAACGAGACCTGGGCATTACTGCAGAATATACTGGGGTGGCTTGGGCGGGTCTTGTTGACCAGTAAGACCTAATGGAGGGCTTTTTGACAATACCCATATTTAGGGTGAGCCCCAAAAATTTTTTTAATTCCTGCTAATTGGTGGGCGTCCAATCTCTGGCATGGGTGGATGAAGGTTTCTGCCTTATATATTGCGTGGCATATAAATTTGTTTCGTGGACAATCTGATTTAGGATGTCGTCGGTTATAAATAAATGGAAGTAATCCATTTGGACAAAATTTGTATTGTCCACGGTTATGCCAGGAGTGGCAGTAAATCCGTGGATTCTAGGCCCAAAAGATGGGGCAGGTGCCCATACAAGAGCCTGGACTGAAGGGACCAGGCTGTCCTGTGCTACAGCGCTACTTGGCCCTGCGCTTTCATGTTCTGGAGTTTCAACTGCATCAGGGACAACGTTCCCTGAAGATGAACCTGAAGTGACGCTGTCATCGTCACTACCTAAAACAGGTTCCATCTCGGACGCCATCTCTGATGCGGTCTCCGACTCAGACCACAGCATGGCGTATGCCTCCTTGGCGCTAAACAACTTCCTCGCCATAACGTAACTAACACTAACTAAACAAATTATTATTTTTTTTTCTATAAAACACACAAACTAACTGCTATATATAAAAACACCGAAAAAGGCCATACTTACAAATGGACACAGCCAGGCCAGAAATGCTGATGAAAGGGCGAGCAGGTGCTTTAAATAATAATAGCCACTCCCACTAGTCTTGAGGGGAGTGGTGTGTGGTGCATGGGATGTGTAGTAAGAAATAATAAATGAACTCGCAAGTCTGGGGATCCTTGTCGTGGATTGCGAGCTTGCGTCCTTTTGGCCAAAATGATTACCAATACCCCAGGTATTTTTCATTATTATGTATATTCGCTTCTCTTGGACACAGCCGGGTCTTTGATGCTGGGAGAGCATGGTGTGTTGTTGTTTGGCATAGCAAGCAGGGTAGCCCGCTCTATGAATTATCAAGGCGTCACAAATAGGCTTCTACCTGGCTATACACGTTGTGCCTCATGACGTACACACTATCCCTCCATGTTTCACTCACTTGCACCCCATTATCCATTTATTTCTATTGAGGCACTTCATTTATTACTGCCCCCTATATTTCACTTATAGTATTACACTTGCACACACACTATTCATTTATTATTTCTTACTACACATCCCATGCACCACACACCACTCCCCTCAAGACTAGTGGGAGTGGCTATTATTATTTAAAGCACCTGCTCGCCCTTTCATCAGCATTTCTGGCCTGGCTGTGTCCATTTGTAAGTATGGCCTTTTTCGGTGTTTTTGTATATGTCCCTGTGTTTTTATCGGTTCTGTAACTGCTATATATATCTACACTACCGCTAACAAAAAATAAATCGCTATTGCTATATATATTATATATATATGTGGATATATATATAATTATATACTCCCTACCTGCCTATTCTAATAGAATAAAAGAAAGAAAGGTAGATAGAAAAAAAGATAGATGGATAGATAGATTGTATAGATAGATAGAAATCTATCTATACAGAGAATGTTTTATGAGTCTAACTGTATTTTTTTGTAACTGTAACTGTATTCTTCTGGCAGCAATTCTCCCGAGTCTCTTCTTCTCCTCAAACTGAAACAATGTTTGAGGAGAAGAAAAGAGGCAGGAGATTTACTGCCAGAAAAGTCAAAATAAAACAAATGTGGTCGCTGTGATAGGTTTTCACAGTGACCACATGTTCAGGGACCATCAGATTGGTCCCTGATACTCTGCCCAGTGCCCAGAGCTGTTGGTAACAGCGTGGGCACAGGGCTGTGTGCACGCGATCGAGTGCACACTGTTTTCTATGCAGAAATGCATGTGATCGCTGTGATTGGTTGTCACAGCGATCACATGTTCAGGGGCCAAAAGATTGACCCCTGACATTCTGCCCAGTGCCCATGGCTGTTAGCAACAGCCAGGGCATAGAGCTGTGTGCACGCATGCACAGTCTCTGAAGTGAAAGACAGACTTGGGGTATACTAACAATGCTCAGGCAAGGATCAGATGGGTTGGGCCCTTCTTATAGTCCAGGAAATCATGTGTGTTGATGATGGTGATTTCCTACATGTGCGTGCGCTGGCCCTTTAAGAGAGGGCACGAGCGTGCGCGCGCACCCTACGGGACAGAGCAGATCGTAGCAGAAGTGAGCGCTGGCGTCTCCTGGGAAGGAGATGAGAACCAGCGCTCACAGATCCATGGCTGCGGGCGTCAGGTGAGTGGACCCGATGGCCCTGGACGCTACAGTATCCCCCCTCTTACGCCCCCTCTTCTTGGGACTAGAGCGAGAGGAGCTTTTTAAGAGCAGAGGCATCAAGGTTCTCCTCCGGCTCCCAGGACCTCTCCTCAGGACTAAAGCCTCTCCAGTCCACCAAATAGAAAGTCCTTCCTCCTACCCTCTTGCAGTCCAGGATCTCCCTCACCTCGAACACATCAGAAGAACCGCTGGGAGCAGTTGTGGAACAGGAAGTCTTGCTGTAGCAGTTCAGGACCACTGGTTTCAGGAGGGACACATGAAAGGAGTTGGGGATTCTGAGGGTAGGAGGCAGCAGCAGTTTATAGGAGACAGGGTTAATCTGTTGCCGAATCTCAAAAGGACAGAGAAACCTGGGAGCAAACTTGTATGAAGGCACCCTCAAACGAATGTTCCATGAGGACAGCCAGACTTTGGTACTTGGAAGATACTGCGGCGGCTCTCTTCTTGTATCCGCTTTTCGCTTCATGCCCGGATCTGTTGCCAAATTTACAGGAAGTCCCCAAATGCAGAGTCAGCAGCGGGTACCTGAGAAGTAGTAGACACTGGAAGAGGGACTCTAGGATGTTGACCGTATACAATGTAAAACGGAGTGGAAGTGGTGGACTCGCTTGTGTGGTTGTTGTACGAGAACTCGGCTCAAGGAAGAAGCTGTACCCAGTTATCATGCTGTAAGGAAATGAAGTGACGGAGATAATTCTCCATGATCTGGTTGATCCTCTCGACTTGCCCATTGGACCGGGGGTGATAGGCTGTGGAAAAGTCCAATATCACATCCAGGAGTTTACAGAGAGCCCTCCAGAACCTCGAGGTAAACTGAAACCCCCGATCAGACACAATGTGAAGGGCAAGCCATGCAAGCGGTAGATGTGCTGGATGAAGAGATTCGCCATTCGGGGAACAGAAGGTAGGCCGGTCAGCGGGATAAATTGTGCCATCTTCGAGAACCGGTCCACCACCACCCAGACAGTGTTGCATCCTGCTGAGGGAGGAAGGTCAGTGACAAAGTCCATCACAATGTGCTGCAAGGTGGCATTGGGTATAGGCACAGGTTGATGGAGGCCGGCAGGCTTGGAATTAGTAACCTTGTTAGAAGCACACACCGTGCAAGAAGAGACAAAGTCCACAACATCCTTGGGCAGCGTGGGCCACCAAAAGTGACGAGCAATCAGGTCTCGGGTTTTACAAACACCAGGGTGCCCAGCCAGTTTAGAACTGTGTCCCCATCGGAGAATTCTTCTCCTGCCTGCTAATCGAACAAAAGTCCTCCCCGGAGGGATGTCTCTAACCTGCAAAGGATTGGCAGTGATAATGCAGGACAGGTCTATAATAGTTTGAAGAGACTCCACCGTGTTATCCGTTTCAAATGACCTGGACAGGGCATCGGCCCTCACATTCCTGTCAGCGGCCACTCTGCGTGACAGGGATTTAGTCGTTGAGCGGACTGAAGGTAGGTGAGGTTCATGTGGTCGGTGTAGATTAGGATGGGGTGAGCTGCGCCCTCCAGCAGATGGCTCTACTTCTCCAGAGCCAATTTGATGGCCAGTAGCTCCTGATCCCCAACAGAGTAAATGCGCTCTGCAGAAGAAAAAAGTCTCGAGTAGTAGCCACATACTACTGCCTTTCCTTTGGGGCTCCTCTGGAACAGAAGTGCGCCTGCACCAACATAAAAGGCGTCCACCTCCAAAGAAAACTGTATATATACGTCAGGATGATAGAGGATTGAGGCAGAAGTAAAGGCTTTTTTGAGACTAAAAAATGTGGACTCTGCCTCTGGGGTCCACACCTTGGCGTTCACATCGTTCTTGGTAAGGGTGGAAATAGGAGATGTCAGCGATGAGA
This sequence comes from Rhinoderma darwinii, assembly GCF_050947455.1. Lineage (NCBI taxonomy): Eukaryota > Metazoa > Chordata > Amphibia > Anura > Rhinodermatidae > Rhinoderma > Rhinoderma darwinii. The sequence goes on from NW_027461863.1 coordinate 381,479, forward strand.
CGTTTGGGATAAACTGCCGGTAGAAATTGGCAAATCCCAGGAAACGCTGTATGGACCTCAGACCTTGAGGACGTGGCCACTCCAGGACAGCTCTCACTTTCTCAGGATCCATCTTGAGACCTTGATCCGATATGATGTAGCCCAGGAAGTGCAGAGAACTCCTCTCAAAGACGCACTTCTCCAGCTTGGCGTATAAATATCAGCTTGGGGAGAAAATCAAAATATCATCGAGATAAACAACAACACAGATATAGAGGAGATCTCGGAAGATATCATTAACGAGTTCCTGAAACACTGCGGGAGCGTTACACAGTCCGAAGGGCATCACTACGTATTTGTAGTGCCCGTCACGGGTGTTAAATGCTGTCTTCCATTCGTCACACTGGCGGACCGGAGCGGAAGTGAGATGGGGACCAGCGCTCACAGATCCATGGCTGTGGGCGTCAGGAGGTGAGTGGAACCGACGGCCCCTGGCCATAGATGCTACATGTGAGTAAACTCGCTAATATACATTCCCGTCCCCCTTGGTGCTGTTTCTGAGATTTTCATAGATTTTTATAGCGCTGATGAGGAACCGGAAGTCTAGTTGTACAGTCTTCTTTGGTGACGACACGACTCTTCGTCATATGATCGGCCCCGCTGTACTCTATGTACTCGCTGTACTACTGCTCGTGCAGTATACGGAGCACAGCGCCGCTCTCTGAGAGGTTCCTCTGAGAGGTTCCTGTTGTTTCTCCTTTGCTTTATCCAATGCTAAAAACTAATAATGATTTTTTTTAAATGCAAGCCCCTCAGTTGGAGTCACTGGGACCCAACACTAGAATTTCATCTGATTTGACAGATTATGGCACAATTTTCTATGGGGAATTTATGGTGGTTATTTTGATATTCCCATACTGTTTTTTGTCACAGACCACCTACCTAAACATTGCTACAGACAAATCCACCTCTTCATGGTAAAGGTATTCTTTAATGTCAGTGCTGTCTTACAGCAGGATAATGCCCCAGCCACACTGCAAAAATCGTTCAGGACTGATGTGAGGAACATGGCAAAGAGTTCAAGGTGTTGACCTGGCCTCCATATTCTTAATTCAATCAATCATCTGTGAGATGTGCTGGAAAAACAAATCCAATCCATGGAGACCCCTACTCACAACTTACAGGACTTAACCCCTTAATGACGAAGCCTAGGTTGGGCCTTAAGGCTCAGAGCCCATTTGTCTAATCTGACATTATCTAAGGGGAGACATTTTCTCAACCTGTTGCAGGAAAATTTTATGGGCCAGTTTGTGGAAGACCCAACTAGAGGTGAAGCTCTGTTGGATCTGGTCATTTCTAATAATGCAGATCTTGTTGGGAACGTCAATGTTCGTGAAAACCTCGGTAACAGTGATCACAATATAGTTACATTTACCTATACTGTAAAAAACAAACACAGGCTGGGAGGGCAAAAACATTTAATTTTAAGAAAGCCAATTTCCCCAGGATGAAGGCGGCAATTCAGGATATAGACTGGGAAGAACTAATGTCAAATAATGGGACAAATGATAAATGGGAGATTTTCAAATCTACTTTGGGTTATTATAGTGCAAAATGTATTCCTATAGGTAACAAGTATAAACGACTCAAATTAAACCCCACATGGCTTACACCTTCTGTGAAAGGGGCAATACATGACAAAAAAAGGGCATTTAAAAAATACAAATCTGAGGGTACGTCTGAAGCCTTTGTAAAATATAAAGAGCTTAATAAAATCTGTAAAAATGTAATAAAATTAGCAAAAATACAAAATGAAAGGCAGGTGGCCAAGGATAGTAAAACAAATCCCAAAAAATTCTTCAAGTATATAAATGCTAAAAAGCCAAGGTCTGAACATGTAGGACCCCTAGATAATGGTAATGGGGAGTTGATCACAGGGGATCAAGAGAAGGCAGAGTTACTAAATGGGTTCTTTAGCTCTGTATATACAACTGAAGAAAGAGCAGCTGATGTAGCCGCTGCCAGTGCTGTTAATATATCAGTTGATATACGGAATTGGATGAATGTAGAGATGGTCCAAGCTAAATTAAATAAAATAAATGTGCACAAGGCCCCGGGACCAGATGGGATACACCCTAGAATTCTTAAAGAGCTTAGTTCAGTTATTTCTGTCCCCCTTTTCATAATATTCAGAGAATCTCTAGTGACTGGTATAGTGCCAAGGGACTGGTGCAGCGCAAATGTGGTGCCTATTTTCAAAAAGGGCTCTAGGTCTTCCCCGGGTAATTATAGACCAGTAAGCTTAACATCCATCGTGGGGAAAATGTTTGAGGGGCTATTGAGGGACTATATACAGGATTATGTGACAAAAAATAGCATTATAAGTGACAGCCAGCACGGTTTTACTAAGGACAGAAGTTGTCAAACTAACCTAATCTGTTTTTATGAAGAGGTGAGCAGAAGTCTAGACACAGGGGCCACTGTGGATATAGTGTTTATATGAAGAGGTGAGCAGAAGCCTAGACAGAGGGGCCGCTGTGGATATAGTGTTTATATGAAGAGGTGAGCAGAAGCCTAGACACAGGGGCCGCTGTGGATTTAGTGTTTTTGGACTTTGCAAAGGCATTTGACACTGTCCCCCATAGACGCCTAATGGGTAAATTAAGGACTATAGGTTTAGAAAATATAGTTTGTAATTGGATTGAGAATTGGCTCAAGGACCTTATCCAGAGAGTTGTGGTCAATGATTCCTTCTCTGAATGGTCCCCGGTTATAAGTGGTGTACCCCAGGGTTCAGTGCTGTGACCACTATTATTCAACTTATTTATTAATGATATAGAGCAGGGGATTAATAGCACTATTTCTATGTTTGCAGATGACACCAAGCTATGTAATATAGTTCAGTATATGGAAGATGTTCATGAATTGCAGGCAGATTTAAACAAACTAAGTGTTTGGGCATCCACTTGGCAGATGAAGTTTAATGTAGATAAATGTAAAGTTATGCATCTGGGTACGAACAACCTGCAAGCATC